>NW_028225183.1:43897173-44185986 GCF_052327205.1 Somniosus microcephalus
CGTAAACCCTAATTTCCTTATCTGCTAGGAAACTGTCTATCTCCATTTTAATTTATTTAAAGTTGCAGCTTCCACAGCTCTCTGGGGTAGCATATTCCACTGATTTACTACCCTCTGAGTGAAGACGTTTCTCCTCATCTCAGTTTTGAAAGGGCAGCCGCTTATTCTTAGATTATACCCCCTAGTTCTAGTCTCACCCATCAGTGGAAACATCCTTCCCGCATCCACCCGATCAAGCCCCCTCACAATCTTATATGTTTTGATAAGATCGCCTCTCATTCTTCTGAACTCCAATGAGTAGAGTCCCAACCTACTCAACCTTTCCTCATACGTCAACCCCTCCTCTCCGGAATCAACCGAGTGAACCTTCTCTGAAGCGCCTCGAGAGCAAGTATATATTTTCTTAAATATGGAAACCAAAACTGCACGCAGTATTCCAGGTGTGGCCTCACCAATACCCTGCATAACTGCAGCAAGACTTCACTGTTTTTATACTCCATCCCCCTTGTAATAAAAGCCAAGATTCCATTGGCCTTCCTGATCACCTGCTGCACCTGTATACTAACTTTATGTGTTTCATGCACCAGGACCCCCAGATCCCTTTGTACTTTAGCACTTTGCAGTTTCTCTCCATTTATATAATAATTGCTCTTTGATTTGTTCTGCCAAAGTGCATAACCTCATACTTTCCAACATTATATTGCATCTGCCAAATCTCTGCCCACTCACTTAGCCTGCCTATGTCCTTTTGCAGGTTTCTTATGTCATCCTCACTCATTGCTTTCCCTCCCATCTTTGTATCGTCGGCAAACTTGGATATGTTGCACTCAGTCCCTTCCTCCAAATCGTTAATAGAGATTGTAAAGAGTTGGGGTCCCAGCAATGACCCCTGCGGAACACCACTACTTACTGATTGCCAGCCCGGGAATGAGCCATTTATCCCAACTCTTTGTTTTCTGTTAGATAGTCAATCTTCCACCCATGCCAGTATATTACCCCCAATCCCGTGATTTCTTATCTTGATCAGTAATCTTTTGTGTGGTACCTTGTCAAATGCCTTTTGGAAGTCCAAATACACTACATCCACTGGTTCCCCTTTAGCCACACTGTATGTTACATCCTCAAAGAATTCGAGCAAATTTGTCAAACATGACTTCACCTTTATTAAACCATGCTGACTCTGTCCTATTAAATTATGTTTATCCAAATGCTCTGTTACTTTTTCCTTAATAATGGACTCCAACAATTTGCCAACCACAGACCGTAGGCTAACTGGTCGAAAGTTTCCAGCTTTTTGTCTACTTCCCTTCTTAAATAAGTATGTTACATTAGCAGTTTTCCAATCTGCTGGGACCTTTCCTGAGTCCAGGGAGTTCTGGAAAATGATCACCAATGCATCCACAATCCCTACCGCCACTTCTGTGAAGACCCTAGGATGTAGGCCATCAGGTCCACGGAATTTATCCGCCTTAAGTCCCATTATTTTACTGCGTACCATCTCCTTAGTGATTTTAATCGTGTTTAGCTCCTTCCCCCGACCCATTGCCCCCTGTTTGGCCAGTGTTGGGATATTTTTAGTGTCCTGTACTGTAAAGACTGATACAAAATATTTGTTCAGCGTCTTTGCCATCTCCATGTTCCCCACCACTAGTTTCCCAGTCGCATCCTCTAAGGGACCAACGTTCACTTTAGCTACCCTTTTTCTTTTTATATAGCTGTAGAAAATCTTGCTATCTGTTTTTATATTTTTTGCTAGTTTACTTTCATAATCTATCTTCCCTTTCTTAATTAATCTTTTAGTTATTGTTTGCTGGCTTTTAAATGCTTCCCAATCTTCTATCCTCCCACAAGATTTGGCTAATTTATATGCCCTTATTTTCAGTCGAAATCTATCCTTTATTACTTTACTAAGCCACGGATGGCTGTCTTTTCTTTTACTCCCCTTTTTCCTCGGTGAAATATATTTATCTTGAAAGATGTGAAATATCTCCTTGAATGTAGACCACTGCTCTTGTACCGTCTTACACTTTAATCTGTTTTCCCAATCCACTTTAGTCAATTCTACTCTAATACCTTCATAGTCTCCTTTATTTAAGTTCAGTACCCTGGTTTGAGATCCAACTCTTTCACCCTCAA
Source organism: Somniosus microcephalus (assembly GCF_052327205.1). Taxonomy (NCBI): domain Eukaryota; kingdom Metazoa; phylum Chordata; class Chondrichthyes; order Squaliformes; family Somniosidae; genus Somniosus; species Somniosus microcephalus. The sequence continues at coordinate 43,899,310 of NW_028225183.1, forward strand.
ACGGAATTTGGAATTCAACCATATTATGGTCATTCATTCCAAGGGGATCCTTTACTAGGACATTTTTTATTAATCCTGTCTCATTACACAGGACCAGATCTAAGATTGCCTGCCCCCTGGTTGGTTCAGTTGCATACTGCTCAAGGAACCCGTCCCTAATACACTCCATGAACTCTTCCTCAATGCTGCCATACCCAATTTGATTAGTCCAGTCAATATGAAAGTTAAAATCCCCCATGTTTATAGCTGTTCCCTTATTACAAGCCCCAACTATTTCCTGATTTATACTCCGACCAACAGAGTTGCAACTGTTAGGAGGCCTATAGACTACGCCCACTAGTGACTTTTTCCCCTTATTATTCCTTATCTTCACCCAAACTGTTTCACTATCCTGATCCTTTGACCCAATATCATTTCTGACTATTGCAGTGATTCCATCCTTGATTAACATAGCAACCCCACCTCCCTTTCCTTCCTGTCTGTCCTTCCTAATTGTCAAATACCCTTGTATGTTTAGTTCCCAGTCATGATTATCTTGCAGCCATGTTTCCATAATGGCCACCAGATCATACCCAAGTGTAGTTATTTGTACCATCAACTCGTCAATTTTGTTTCGAATGCTGCGTACATTCAGATAAAGAACTTTCAGATATGTTTTCTGACAATTTATTCCTGCTTTTACCCCTGTTACTACTTTACCTTTATCATTATACATTCTGTCCCTTCCTGACACGCTCTGGTTTTTAATTCCCCCACTGCTACCTTGCTCTATTGCCTTCTCCGCTGTCATTTTTATTTTTCGCTCTCTTAAAACCTCCATCCCCTAATTAGTTTAAAGCTCTCTCTACAGCCCTAGTTATTTGATTCGCCAGGACTCTAGTCCCAGCACTGGCCAAGTGAAGTCCGTCCCAACGGAACAGCTCTCTCCTGTCCCACTACTGATGCAAGTGTCCCAGGAAGCAAAACCCATTTCTCCCACACCAGACTTTGAGCCAGGCATTTAACTCTCTAATTGTATTTACCCTAGCCAAATTTGCACGTGGCTCAGGTAGTAATCCAGAGGTTATTACCCTTGTGGTTCTGCTTTTGAATTTGGCCCCTAGCTGCTCAAAGTCCCTCAGCAGAACCTCCTTCCTTGTCCTATCTATGTCGTTGGTACCAACATGGACCACGACAACTGGATCCTCCCCCTCCCACTCCAAGTTTCTCTCCATCAGAGGAGATGTCCTTAGCCCTGGCACCAGGCAGGCAACACAGCCTTCGGGACTCTCGCTCTCGGCTGCAAAGAACTCTATCTATCCCGCTAACGATACTATCCCCTAATACTACTGAATGTATTTTATCTCCCCCCACTTGAATGGCCCCCCGCTCCACGGTGCTGTGGCCGTGTTGCTCATCCTCCCCGCAGTCACCGTTCCCATTCTCACAGGGAGTGAAAGCCTCAAACCTGTTGGACATGAGCAAGAGCTGCGGCTCCTCCAAGACTACATCCTGCATCCCCGTACCTGCCCCACTTCTAGTCACACCTTACTGACCCTGGCCACGGAATACATCTGTATTAATTAATCTAATTGCTGTGACTACCTCCTGATACACAGAGTCCAGGTAACTCTCCCCCTTCCTGATGTGTCTCAGTGTTTGAATCTCGGACTCCAGCTCTTCAACACGGAGCCGGAATTACTCGAGCAGCCAAAACTTACTGCAAATGTGATCACTGTGAGCATCAATGGTGTCCACCAGCTCCCACATATCGCAGCAGCAACACATCACCTGATCTCCCATTCTATGTAATTAATTAAATTTATTAATATTATTCTTAAATACCCTCTGCCCCGATTCTAGGTGATGAATATCGCACCTTAGAAACTATAAACCACAGAGGTTAAGCTTCAAAAGAGAGAAATACTCACCAACCAATCACTTACTCGCTTTCTAGTGATGTCACACTTGGTTTACTTTTTACCTGTCTCCTTCCCTCTGCGGTCCGAGACTGGAGTTTGGTAAACCTTACCTGGGTCTCTGAAGCCTTTTTAAGCTCATCTCCCAATCTGTGGGACTGTTCACATCCCAATATGTGAAACTCTTCCCCTCCCCAAACTGAGGGACACATCACTTCCCAAAATGTGAAAATCCTCACCTCCCAAAATGTGGGACACCTCACATCCGAAAGTTGGGTCTCCTCAGCTCCCAAACTGTGGGATTGCTGACCACTCCCAAACGGTGTGACTCATCACCTCCACAACGTGTGATACTCCTCACCTCCCAAATGGTAGTTACTCCTCACATGCCAAACCGTGGGGATGCATCATATCCCCAAATTTTGAGTCAAACCCCCTCACCAAAATATGTGGCCCCTCCACTCCCAAACAGTGGTCCTCATTACCTCCCAAATTGTGGGACAGCTCACCTCCAAAACTTTGTAATTCATCACAACCCCCAAACTGTGTGAATCTTCACCTCCACAATCTGTGAGACTGCTAACCTGCCCAAACTGTGAAGACTCCTCTCCTCCCTAAATTGTGGGACACATCAACTCTCACACTATGGGTCGCCTCAGCTTCCAAATTGTGGGACTCGTCACCTCTCAAATTGTGGTACACCTCATTTGCTAAACTGTGAGACTCCTCACCTCCCAAAATGTGGAACACCTCAAATCCCAACCATGGGTCTCCTCAGCTCCCAAACCGTGCGATTGCTGACCACGCCCAAACTGGGGGACTCCTCACCTCCACAAACTGTGTGCACTCCACAGCTCCACAAACTCTGGGAATCCTCACAAACACAACACGTGGGACTCAACACCACACCAAACTGTGGGACTCCTCACCTCCCCAAACTGTGCAACTCCTCACCTCCCCAAGATATGGGACTCCTATTCCCCAAACTGTGGGCACCGCTCTCCTGCCAAACTGTGGGAATCCTCACCTCCCAAACTGAGGGAATACTCACCTCCCAAACTGTGGGACACCTCACCTCCCCAAACTGTGTGACTCCTCATTTCCCGAACTTTGGTACTCCTCACATCCCCAAACTGTGGGACTCCTCAGCTCCCCAAAATGTGGGAGTACTCACATCCAAAACAGTGGGAATCCTCACCTCCCAAACTGTGGGAATTCTCTCCTCCCAAAATGTGGGACTCCTCACGCACCAAACTGTGGGACACCTCACCTCCAAAAATGTGGGACTCATCACCTCCCAAAACTGTGGGACTCCACACCTCCCCACACTGTGGGACTCCACAACTCTCAAACTGTGTGACTCCTCACCTCCCCAAACTTTGGGTCTCCTCACCTCACAAAAGCTGGGACTCCTCACATCCAAAACGGTGGGATGACTCACCTCCCAAACTGTGGAGACTCCATAACTCCACGAAATGTTGGACTCCTCAACTCACAAACTTTGGGACTTCTGACCAATTAAATTGTGGTACTCCACAGCTCTCCAAATTGTGAGCAATCTCACGACCAAAACTATGGGACTCCTCACCTCCCCAAACTGTGGGCCTCCTCACCTCCAAAACGGTGGGCCTCTTCACCACCCCAAACTGTGGACCCCCGTCAACTCCCCAAAATGTGGCCTGCTCATCTCACAAACTGTCGTTATCCTCACCTCCCAAACTGTGGGTCTCCTCACCTCCCAAACTTTGGGAATCCTCGCCTCCCAAACTGTGGGACTCCTCACCTCCCAACGTATGGGAATCCTCACCTCCCCAATCTGTGGGTACTACACACATCCCAAACTTTGGGACACCACACATCCCAAAGAGCGGGACTCCTCACCTCTCAAACTGTGGAAATCCTCACCTCCCCAAGATGTGGGCCTCCTCACCTCCTCAAATCCCCAAACAGTGGGCCTCCACACCTCCCCAAACTTTCGCCTCCTCACCTCCCAAATTGTCAGACAACTCTGCTCCCAAACTGTGAGACTACTCCCCTCCCGAACTGTGGGAATCCTCACCTCCCAAACGGTGGGACTCCTCACGCCCCAAACAGTGTGGATTCCTCACCTCCCAAACTGTTGGAATCCTCACCTCCACAAGCTGTGGGACTCCACTCCTCCCAAAGTTTGGGACACCTCACCTCCCAAACTGTGTGGACTCGCCAACTCCCAAATTGTGGGAAAACTCACCTACCCAAACTGTGGGACTCCTCACCTCCCAAAGGGTGGGACTCGGCACCTCCCAAACTGTGTCGTCTTCTCATCTCCCAAACTATGGGAATACTCACCTACCCAAACTGTGGGACTCCACACCTCCCCAAACTGTGTGTATCCTAAACTTACAATCTGTGGGACTCTTCACCTCCCAATCTGTGGGATTCCTACACTCCCAAACTATGGGACTCCATACCTCCCAAACTACGGGTCTCTTTACCAGACAATATATGGGAACTCCTCACCTCCACAAACTGTGGGGACAGCTGACCTCCCAAAAATGTTGGATTCCTCACCTCCCCAAACTGTGGTACTCCTCACCTCACAAACTGTGGGATTCCTCACCTCCCAAATTGTGTGACTCCTCACCTCCCAAACTGTAGGACACCTCACCTCCCAAACTGTTGGGCTCCTAACATCCCAAACGGTAGGACTCCTCACCTTCCAAATTGTGTGATTGCTCATCTCCCATAATGTGGGACTCCTCATCTCTCAAACTGTGGGACTCCTCACAATCCCAAACGGTGCGACCCTTGACCTGCATAATCTGTGGCACTCCTAACCTCCTTAAATTGTGCTACTCCTCCGCTCCCCAATCTGTGGGTCTCCTCATCTACCAAACTGTTGGGACTCCTCACCTCACAAACTGTGGGACTCCTCATCTCCCAAATTCTGTAATTCCTCATCTCCCAAAATGTGGGACTCCTCACCTCTCAAAATGTGCGAATCCTCACCTCCAAATCTGTGGGACTCTTCACCTCCCAAACTATGGCGACTCCTCAACACCGTGAACTGTAGTACACCTCAACTCGCAAACTTTGGGACTCATCATCTTGCAAATTGTGGGACTCCTCACCTCCCAAATGTAGTGTTCCTCATCTCCCAAACTGTGGGACTCCTCACATCCCAAACTATTGCGGCTCTTCACCTCTCAGCTGAGGGGACTCCTCACTTCCCAATATGTGGGGAATCTTCACCTCCCAAATTGTGGGACTCCACACCTCTCAAACTGTGGGAACTCCTCACCTCCCAAAATGTGGGTACTCCTCGACCTGCCAAACTGTGGGGATTCATCACCTCCACAAACTGTTGTGTCTCTTCAAATCCCCCAACTGTCGGATTCCTCATCTCCCAAATTGTGGGACTCGTCACCCACTAAAATGTGGGCCTCCTCACCACCCCAAACTTTGGGCTCCCTCAACTCCCCAAACTGAGGCCTCCTCATCTCCAAAATTGTCGTTAGCCTCACCTCCCAAACTATCAGTCTCCTCACCTCCCAAACTTTGGGATATCTCACCTCCCAAACTGTGAGACTCCTCACCTCCCAATCTGTGGGAATCCTCACCTCCCCAATCTGTGGTAACTACCCACATCCCAGACTTTGGGACTCCTCACCTCCCAAACTGTGGGACTCCTCACCTCCCAAACTGTGGAACTCCTCACCTCTCAAACTGTGGAACTCCTCACCTCCCCAAGATGTGGGCATCCTCACATCCAAAACTGTGGGCCTCCTCAACTCCCCAAAATATGGGCCTCCACACTTCCCCAAACTGTGGCCTCCTCACCTCCCAAATTGTCAGACTCCTCTGCTCCCAAACTGTAGGACTCCTCAGCTCCCAAACTGTGGGAATCCTCACGCCCCAAACTGTGTGGAATCCTCACCTCCCAAACTGCCGGACTCCTCACCTCACAAACTGTGGGACTCCGCACGACCCAACTGTGGAGCTCCTCATCTCACAAACTGTGGGACTCCTCGCCTCCCAAACTGTGGGGACACCTCTCCTCCCAGCTGAGGGGACTCCTCACCTCCCAAAATGTGGGGACGCTTCACCTCCCTCATCGTGGGACTCGACACCTCTCAAACTGTGCGAACTCCTCACCTCCCAAAATGTGGTAACTCCTCGCCTGCCAAACTGTGGGGACTCCACACCTCCCCAAACTGTTGGGTCTCTTTAACTCCCACAACTGTCGGACTCCTCTCCTCCCAATTTATGGGATTCCACCCCAACCAAATTGTGGGAATCCTCACCTCCCGAAATGTGGGGACTCTTCACCTCACAAATTGTGGGACTCCACACCTCTCAATCTGTAGGGACTCCTCACCTCCCAAAATGTGGGTACTCCTCGACCTGCCAAACTGTGGGGACTCCTCATTTCCCCAAACTGTAGGGTCTCTTCAACTCCCACAACTATCGGACACCTCACCTACCTATTTGTTGGATTCCTCCCCTAACAATTTGTCGGAATCCTCACCTCCCAAACTGTGGGCCTCCTCACTTCCCAAACTGTGTGGACTCCAAACCTCCCAATCTGTGGGATCGCTCAACTCCCCAAACTGTGGGACTCCTCACCTCCCCAAATTGAGAGTATCCTCACCTCCCATGCGGTGGGACTCCTGACCTCCCAAACTGTGGGACTCTTCACCTCCCAATATATGGGGACACCTTCTCTCCTGAAACTGTGGGGACTCCTCCCCTCCCCAAACTGCGAGACTCCTCACCAACAAACGATGGGTCACCTCAGCTTCCAAATTGTGAGATTCATTACCTCCCAAACTGTGGGGCTCCTCGCCTCCCAAACAATGGGATTCCTAACAACGACAAACTGTGCGACCCTTCACCTGCATAAAATGTGGGACACATAACCTCCTTAAAATTAGGGACTCATCCATTCCCCAAATTGTGGCTCTCTTGTTCAACCAAACTGTGGGGTCTCCTCACCTCCTAAACAATGTGCCCCCTTAGCTTCCAAATTGTGTGATTCATCATCTCACAAATTCTGGGAATGCTCACCTCCCTAAATGTGGGGACTCCTCACCTCCTCAAACTGTGGGACTCCTCACCTCCGCAAACTGTCGTCCACTCACCTCTCAAACTGTGGGACTCCTCACCTCCCAAACTGTGGGGCTCCTCACCTCTCAAACTGTGGGACTCCTCGCCTCCCAAACTGTGGGACTCCTCACCTCCCCACATTGTGGGACACCTCACTTCACAAACTGTGGGATACCTCACCTCAACAAACTTTGGGACTCCTCAACTCTCAAACTGTGGGACTCCTCTGCTCCCCAAACTGTGTGACTACTCACTTCACAAAAGGTGGGACCCCTCACCTCCCAAATTGTGTGATTCTTACCTCCCAAACTGTGGGACCACTCACCTCTCAAACTGTGGAGACTCCACAAATCCACGAAATGTAGCACTCCACAACTCACTCATTTTGGGACTCCTGACCAATTAAATTGTGGGACTCTACAGGTCCCCAAATTCTGGGCTTCCTCACCTCCCAAACTGTGGGACTCCTCACCTCCCCAAAATGTGGGCCTCCTCACCTCCAGAACTGTGGGCCTCCTCACCACCCCAAACTGTGGGCCCCCTCAACTCCCCAAACTTTGGCCTGCTCATCTCCCAAACTGTCGTTATCCTCACCTCCCAAAAATTGGGTCTCCTCACCTCCCAACTTTTGGGAATCCAAACCTCCCAAACTGTGGGACTCCTCACCTCCCAAACTGTGGGACTCCTCACCTCCCAATCTGTGGGAATCCTCACCTCCCAATCTGTGGCTACTACACATCTCCCAAATTTTGGGACACCTCACCTCCCAAACTGTCGGACACCTCACCTCTCAAAATGTGGGACTCCGCACCTCCCCAAGATGTGGGCCTCCTCGCCTCCAAAACTGTGGGCCTCCTCAAATCCCCAAACTCTGGGCCTCCACAACTCCCCAACCTGTGGCCTCCTCACCTCCCAAATTGTCAGACTCCTCAGCTCCCAAACCGTGGGCCTCCTCCGCTTCGGAACTGTGGGAATCCTCACCTCCCAAACTGTGGGACTCCTTACGCCCCAAAAAGTGTGGACTTCTCACCTCCCATACTGTGGGACTCCTCACCTCCAAAACTGTTGGAATCCTCTCCTCCACAAACTGTGGGACTCAACACCTCCCAAAATTTGGTACACCTCCCCTCCCAAACTGTGGGACTCCTCACGTCCCCAAATTGTGGAGACTCCACTCCTCCCCAAAGTGTGGGACTCCACATCTCCCAAACAGTGTGGACTCCTCACCTCCCAAATTGTGGGACAACTCACCTACCCAAACTGTGGGGCTCCTCACCTCTAACACCGTGGGACTCCTCACCTCACAAATTTTGGTACGCCACGCCTCCCAAACTGTGTCATCTCACCTCCCAAACTGTGACCAGTGCGGCATTGGCTGCGGGTGGAGGCGGAGCTGAGCAGCAGAGCGACTACAAGAGGCCTCAGAGGCTCAGGTGGGCCCCAGTGCGGCATCGGCAGCGGGTGGAGGCGGAGCTCAGCCGCAGAGCGACAAGAGGCCCCAGAGGCTCAGGTAGGCCCCAGTGCAGCATCGGCAGCGGGTGGAGGCATGCGGAGCGGTAGAGCGACTACAAGAGGCCCCAGAGGATCAGGTAGGCCCCAGTGCGGCATCGGCAGCGGGTGGAGGCGGAGCTGAGCGGCAGAGCGACTACAAGAGGCCCCAGAGGCTCAGGTAGGCCCCAGTGCGGCATCGGCAGCGGGTGGAGGCGGAGCTGAGCGGCAGAGCGACTACAAGAGGCCCCAGAGGCTCAGGTAGGCGTACCAATCTCCAATCTCAGGGAAGGAGAGAGGTAAAAATTATTCAAGGTGTGACGTCACCACAAAGCTGGTAAGTGATTGGTTGGTAAGTATTTCTCCCTTTTTAAGCTTAAATCTCCTCGGTTTATAGTTTCTAAGGTGTGATATTCACCATCTAGACTCGAGCCAGAGGCTATTTAAGAATAATATTAATACATTAAATTAATTACATAGAATGGGAGATCAAGTGATGTGTTGCTGCTGCAAGATGTGGGAGCTGGTGGACACCAATGATGCTCACGGTGATCACATTTGCTGTAAGTGTTGGCTGCTCGAGGAATTCCGGCTCCGTGTTGAAGAGCTGGAGTCTGAGCTTCAAACACTGAGACACATCAGGGAGGTGGAGATTTACCTGGACTCTGTGTATCAGGAGGTAGTTACACCAATTAGATTAATTAATTCAGATGTAGTCCGTGGCCAGGGTCAGGATGGTGTGACTAGAAGTGAGGCAGGTACAGGGATCCAGGAGGTAGCGTTGGAGGAGCCGCAGCCCTTGCATTTGTCCAACAGGATCGAGGCTCTTACTCCCTGTGAGGATGGGAACAGGGACTGCGGGGAGGATGAGCAACCTGGCCACAGCACCGTGGAGCGGGGGGCCATTCAAGTGGGGTGAGTTAAATGAAATGTTGTAGTGGTAGGGGATAGTGTCGTTTGGGGGATAGATAGATTTCTCTGCAGCCGAGAGCGAGAGTCCCGAAGGCTGTGTAGCCTGCCCGGTGCCAGGGTTAAGGGCATCTCCTCTGGACTGGAGAGAAACTTGGAGTGGGAGGGGGAGGATCCAGTTGTCGTGGTCCATGTTGCTACCAACGACATTTATAGGACAAGGAAGGAGGTTCTGCTGAGGGAGTTTGAGCAGCTAGGGGCCAAATTAAAAAGCAGAATCACAAGGGTAATATTCTCTGGATTATTACCTGAGCCACGAGCGAATTTGGCTAGGACAAACAAAATTAGAGAGTTAAATGCGTGGCTCAAAGACTGGTGTGGGAGAAATGGGTTTTGCTTCCTGGGACTTTGGGACCAGTACTGGGGCAGGAGGGAGCTGTTCCGTTGGGACGGGCTTCACTTGGTGAGTGCTGGGACTAGAGTCCTGGCGGATCATATAACTAGGGCTGTAGAGAGGGCTTTAAATAACTCGTGAGGAGGAGGTTCCTAGAGTGCAAATGATACAAATGACAACAGAGAAAGTCATCGACTTAGGTAGCAGTGGGGAACTTAAAAACCAGAGCATGTCAGGAAGGGGCAGAAGGTATGGACTAAAAGGTAAAGTAATAAAAAGGGCAAAAGCAGGAACTAAGTGTCACAAAACATCTTTGAAAGTTCTCTATCTGAATGCACGTAGCATTCGTAACAAAATCGATGAGTTAATGGCACAAATATCTACATATGGGTATGATCTTGTGGCCATTCCCGAAACATGGCTGCAGGGTGACAATGCCTGGGAATTAAACATACCAGGTTATTTAACGATCAGGAAGGACAGGCAGTAAGGAAGAGGAGGTGGGGTGGCTATGTTAATAAAGGTAGGAATCACTGTAATACAGAGAAATGATACTGGGTCAAAAGATCAGGACAATGAAACAGTTTGGGTGGAGGTAAGGAATAATAAGGGGAAAAAACACTAGTGGGCGTAGTCTATAGGCCTCCGAACTGTGGCAACTCTGTTGGACGGAGTATCAATCAGGAAATAGTTGAGGCTTGTAATAAGGGAACATCTATAATTATGGGGGATTGTAACTATCATATTAATTGGACAAATCAATTTGGGCAGGGCTGCCTTGAGGATGAGTTCATTGAGTGTATTAGGGATGGGTTTCTTTAGCAGTATGTAACTGAACCGACCAGGGGTCAAGCAACCTTAGATCTGGTCCTGTGTAACGAGACAGGATTAATTAAAAATGTCCTAGTAAAGGATCCCCTTGGAATGAGTGACCATAACATGGTTGAATTCCATATTGAATTAAAGGCTGAGACGTTTGGATCTCAAACAAGCGTGCTAAGCTTGAATAAAGAGACTATGAAGGTATGAGAGCGGAATTGAGTAGAGTGGATTGGGAAAATAGAATAAAGGGTAAGACGATACATGATCAGTGGTGTACATTTAAGGAGTTATTTTACAACTTCCTAAAAATATATATTCCACTGAGAAGAAAAGGGCGTAAAAGAATAGACAGCCATCCGTGGCTAAGTAAATAAATTAAGGATAGTATTCGACTAAACACAAGGGCATATAAGGTAGCCAAATCTAGGGGAAGGATAGAGGATTGGGAAAAATTTAAAGGACAGCAAAAAATAACAAAAAGATTGATTAAGAAAGGGAAAATAGATTATGAAAGTAAATTAGCAAAAAATATAAAAACAGATAGTAAGAGTTTTTATAGTTATATAAAAAGAAAAAGGGTGGTTAAAGTAAATTGTGGTCCCTTAGAGGATGAGACCGGGAAATTAATGGTGGGAATTATGGAGATGGCAAAAACACTGAATGAAGATTTTACATCAGTCTTTACAGTAGAAGACACTAAGAATATCCCAACACTGGACAAACAGGGGGCTAAAGGGGGGGAGGAGCTAAACACGATCTAAATCACTAAGGAAGTGGTGCTCAGTAAAATAATGGGACTCAAGGCGGATAAATCACCTGGACCTGATGGTTACATCCTAGGGTCTTGAGGGAAGTGTTGGTAGGGATTGTGGATGCATTGGTAATAATTTTCCAAAACTCCCTGGACTCGGCAATGGTCCCGGCAGACTGGAAAACTGCTAATGTAACACACTTATTTAAAAAGGGCAGTAGACAGAAGGCTGGAAACTATAGACCAGTTAGCCTAACATCTGTGGTAGGTAAAATTTTGGAGTCTATTATTAAGGAGACAGTAACAGGACATTTGGATAATCATAATTTAATAGGACAAAGTCAGAATGGTTTTATGAAGGGGAAGTCATGTTTGACAAATTTGCTGGAGTTCTTTGAGGATGTAACATATAGGGTGGATAAAGGGGAACCAGTGGACGTAGTGTATTTAGACTTCCAAAAGGCATTTGACAAGGTGCCACACAAAAGATTATTGCTTAAGATAAAAAATCACGGGATTGGGGGTAATATTCTGGCATGGATAGAGGATTGGCTATCTAACAGAAGGCAGAGAGTTGGGATAAATGGTTCAATCTCAGACTGGCAATCAGTAACTAGTGGTGTTCCGCAGGGGTCAGTGCTGGGTCCCCAACTCTTTACAATCTATATTAACGATTTGGAGGAGGGGAACGAGTGTAACATATCAAAGTTTGCAGATGATACTAAGATGGGGGGGAAAGTACTGAGTGAGGAGGACATAAAAAACCTTCAAGGGGACATAGACAGGCTAAATAAGTGGGCAGAGATTTGGCAGATGGAATACAATACTGGAAAGTGTGAGGTTATGCACTTTGGCAGGAAAAATCGTAGAGCAAGTTATTATCTTAATGGCAAGAAACTTGAAAGTACTGAAGTACAAAGGGATCTGGGGGCCCTGGTGCACGAAACTCAAAAGGTTAGTATGCAGGTGCAGCAAGTGATTAAGAAGGCCAATGGAATGTTGGCTTTCATTGCTAGGGGGATAGCATATAAGAAAAGGCAGGTATTGCTTCAGTTGTACAAAGTATTGGTGAGACCGCACCTGGAATACTGCGAACAGTTTTGGTGTCCATACTTAATAAAGAACATACTTGCTCTCGAGTCAGTACAAAGAAGGTTCACTCGGTTAATCCCGGGGATGAGGGGATGGACATATGAGGAGAGGTTGAGAAGATTGGGACTCTACTTATTGGAGTTCAGAAGAATGAGAGGCGATCTTTTGGAAACATATAAGATTGTGAAGGGGTTGGATCGGGTGGATGCAGGGAAGATGTTCCAGATGATGGGTGAAACTAGAACTAGGGGGCATAGTCTTAGAATAAGGGGCTGCTCTTTCAAAACTGAGATGAGGAGGAACTACTTCACTCAGAGGGTGGTAGGTCCATGGAATATGCTGCCCCAAAAAATTGTAAAACTACATCATTACATAAATTTCAAACAGAAATAGACATTTTCCTAGAAGTAAAGGGAATTAAGGGTTACGGGGAGCGGGCAGGAATTTTGACATGAGTCTAGGTTCGGATCGGTCATGGCCCTTTGGGTAGCGGAGCGGGCCCAGGGGCCATGTAGCCTGATCCTGCTCCTATTTCGTGTGTCTAATTCTGTTAGATGCAGGAGATGGTTCTGTGACAGTGGATTGGCGGTTAGGATCAGATCAGCCATGATCTTATTGAATGGCGGAGCAGGCTCGAGGGGCCGATTGGCCTACTCCTGCTCCTATTTCTTATGTTCTTATGTTCTTATGTGCAACTCCTCACCTCCCCAAACTGTGGGACTCCTCACCTCCCCAAAATGTGAGTATCATCACCTCACATGCTGTGGGACTCTTCACCTCCCAAGCTGTGGGACTCCTCCACTCTCAAACTGTGGGACTCCACACCTCGCAAACTGCGGGTCACTTCACCACCCAAAATATGGGAACTACTCACCTCCACAAACTGTGGTATCTCCTGCCCTCCCAAAAATGTGGGACTCCTCACCTCCCCAAAATGTGGGACTCCTCATCACTCAAACTCTGGGACTCCTCACAACCCCAAACGGTGCGACCCTTGACCTGCATAATCTGTGGGACTCCTAACCTCCTTAAATTGTTGTACTCCTCCGCTCCCCAATCTGTGGGTCTCCTCATGTACCAAACTGTGGGGACTCCTCACCTCACAAACTGTGGGAGTCCTAATCTTCAAAATTCTGTGATTCCTCATCTCCCAAAATGTGGGACGGCTCACCTCTCAAAATGTGCCTATCCTCTCCTTCAAATCTGTGCACTCTTCTCTTCCCAAACTGTGGTGACTCCTCAACTGCACGAACTGTAGGACTCCTCAACTCACAAATTTTTGGAATCATCAGCTGGCAAAATGTGGGACTCCTCACCTCCCAAAATGTGGGACTCCTCACCGCCCAAATGTGGAGTTCCTCATCTCCCAAACTGTGGGACTCCTCACCTCCCAAAATTGTGGGACTCCTCACCTCCCAAATGTGGAGTTCCTCATCTCCCAAATGTGCAGTTCCTCATCTCCCAAATGTGGGACTCCTCACCTCCCAAACTGTGGGACTCCTCACCTCCCAAACTGTGGGACTCCTCACCTCCCAAATGTGGAGTTCCTCACCTCCCAAACTGTGGGACTCCTCACCTCCCAAACTGTGGGACTCCTCACCTCCCAAACTGTGGGACTCCTCACCTCCCAAATGTGGGACTCCTCACCTCCCAAAATGTGGGACTCCTCACCTCCCAAATGTGGGACTCCTCACCTCCCAAAATGTGGGACTCCTCACCTCCCAAACTGTGGGACTCCTCACCTCCCAAATTGTGGGACTCCTCACCTCCCAAACTGTGGGGACTCCTCACCTCCCAAAATGTGGGACTCCTCACCTCCCAAAATGTGGGACTCCTCATCTCCCAAACTGTGGGACTCCTCACCTCCCAAATGTGGGACTCCTCATCTCCCAAATGTGGGACTCCTCACCTCCCAAATGTGGGACTCCTCACCTCCCAAATGTGGGACTCCTCACCTCCCAAATGTGGGACTCCTCACCTCCCAAATGTGGGACTCCTCACCTCCCAAAATGTGGGACTCCTCACCTCCCAAATGTGGAGTTCCTCATCTCCCAAACTGTGGGACTCCTCACCTCCCAAACAGTGGGGACTACTCACCTCCCAAAATGTGGGGACTACTCACCTCCCAAATGTGGAGTTCCTCATCTCCCAAACTGTGGGACTCCTCACCTCCCAAACTGTGGGACTCCTCACCTCCCAAAATGTGGGACTCCTCACCTCCCAAATGTGGAGTTCCTCATCTCCCAAACTGTGGGACTCCTCACCTCCCAAACTGTGGGACTCCTCACCTCCCAAATGTGGAGTTCCTCATCTCCCAAACTGTGGGACTCCTCACCTCCCAAACTGTGGGGACTCCTCACCTCCCAAATGTGGAGTTCCTCATCTCCCAAACTGTGGGATTCCTCACCTCCCAAACTGTGGGGACAACTCGCCTCTCAGCTGAGGGCGCTCCTCATCTCCCAAAATGTGGGGACTGTTCACCTCCCAAATTTTGGGACTCCAGACCGCTCAAACTGTGGGGCCTCCTCACCTCTCAAAATGTGGGTAATCCTCGCCTGCAAAACTGTGGGGAATCCTCACCTCCCCAAACTGTAGGGTCTCTTTAACTCCCCCAACTGTCGGACTGCTCATCTCCGAAATTTTGGGTCTCCTCACCTACCAAACTGTGGGCCTCCTCACAACCCCAAACTGTGGGGCCCCCCAACTCCCCAAACTGTGGCCTCCTTGTAATGAAATCTGTTTGCATTGATCCTGTATTCGTTTTGCACTCATGTATATTACCCTCCCCCACTCTGTATAGTTTCACTTCCTCTTTCCCGAATAACCCGGGAGGTTCCAGGTCTTGGCTCTTGGCTGCACCCCTGATTTCTCTTACATGAAGATCTCAGGATCTGTATGACTCATTCCTGTGAACCAGTCGGCGTGTTGAGATGTTAGCTCTGATCTTAGTGATTAAAAGCCAACTTGTTTATGTCTATAACATCTAGTTTTGTGGTTATTGAAGGCCCATCAATTTTAGTCACTAAAGAATACTAGGATGGATCGACTCCTAAAACCAAAGCATCTGGACTTGGATCCACATTCTGCTGAAGCATCAAATCAATTTGGACACTGGCTCAAATGCTTCGAACTCTTCGCGGGGGCCTCATCAGCTAGCGAGGTAGATAACTGAGTCTACTGACTACTCGCGTAAGTCATCGGATTTATTCGTTCATCCGGGATGCCACCTCTTACACGGAGGCCATCACTATCCTGAAGGCCCAATACCAGAGGCCGGTAAACGAAGTGTACGCCAGGCATCTGCTGGCTACACGCAGGCAGCGATCAGAGGAATCAATGGACGATTTCTTACAGGGCCTAAAGGAGCTGGTCCGGGACTGTAACTACAAGGCCGTGACGGCCAATGCGTACTCTGACGAATTGGTCCACGATTCCTTCATCACGGGCCTCAAATCGAGTTATAGCCAGCAGAGACTGCTGGAGAAGGAGGTCCTGGACTTAAAAAAGGCAGTGGCCACTGCGCGATCGCTGGACGTGGCCCAGAGAAACTCTGACTCTTATTCTTCCGGCCATGCGGCCCTCACCGCCTCGTGCGCGCCGAGGGGGCTGCCATGTTGGAATCAGCCATCTTCCCCATCCAGGTCTCAGACCAGCTCTAAGCCGCCGGAGTCCCCACACAGAAGTTCACCCAGGAGTCCTACTACAGCGGCAATATCTCGAGGCCCGAAATGCTACTTCTGCGGCCAGGCCAAGCACCCCAGACAACGATGCCCAGCGAAGGATGCTATATGCTTCAAATGTAAGAAAAAGGGGCATTTTAGCAAAGTCTGCAGGGGGAATCCGATTTCCAACTCCGTCACCGCCTCGTGTGTGCTGTGCGGGCCGCCATCTTGGGATCCGCCATCTTTTCCCGACTCAACGGCCGCCCAGGGCCCAAAAGTGGCTTCGATCATGGTGGATCAATCCAGGCCAAACCCGTTGACAAAATCCATGATGGACATACCGGTAAACGGGAATTTAACGAAATGTTTAATTGACTGTGGGAGTACCGAGAGTTTTATCCACCCTAGCCTGGTACGGTGGCACTCATCAACAGTAACCCGTACACGGAGCAGAATTGCTATGGCTGCTAAGCCCCACACTTCGGACATTTTTGGCTACTGTGTGGTAACACTGACTGTAAAAGGCACGGACTACAAGGATTTTAAACTCCTCGTGATGCCAGAACTCTGTGTTAATGTAATCTTGGGCCTGGACTTGCAGTGCCACCACGAAAATGTCACGCTAGCATATGGCGGGTCCCAGCAGCCACTCACAGTCTGTGGCCTATCAACATTAAAAATCAGACCGCCCTCTTTATTTGATAATCTCGCTCTGAACTTTAGGCCCATAGCGACCAAAAGTAGACGGTACAGTCTGGAAGACAGACACTTTATCAAGGCGGAAGTGGACAGACTCCTGCGGGAAGGCATTATTGAATGCAGTACCAGCCCGTGGCGTGCCCAAGTAATCATAGTTAAAAATAGCGAAAAGAAACGGATGGTAATTGACTACAGCCAGACTGATAATATGTATACCCAGCTGGACGCCTACTCTTTACCCCGCATATCAGAAATGGTCAACCAGATTGCGCAAAACCGAGTGTTCTCGACTATCGACTTCAAATCCGCGTATCACCAGCTCCCCATTAGAATGGAGGACAGCCCATACACCGTCTTCGAGGCGAACGGGCGCCTCTACCATTTTCTCAGAGTGCCCTTCGGGGTAACAAATGGGGTCTCGGTCTTCCAACGTGAGATGGACCGCATGGTTGACGAGAATAAACTACAAGCTACGTACCCCTATCTGGACAATGTCACTATCTGCGGGCCTAACCAGCAAGACCACGATCTAAATCTTGCGAGATTTTTAAAAACTGCCCTAAAGCTGAATCTAACCTACAATGAAGACAAATGTGTCTTCAACACAACCCATTTCTGGTAGAAGATGGGGTAATTGGACTGGACCCTGACTGATTACGCCCCCTAAAGGAACTGCCCCTGCCACACAATCCCAAAGCTTTAAAAAGGTGCCTGGGATTTTTTTCGTATTATGCCCAATGGGTGCCCAATTACTCTGATAAGGCCCGACCCCTCATTAAATCGACGTCCTTCCCACTATCAGCTGAAGCTCGGGGGGCTTTCACCAGTATTAAACAGGACATTGAAAGGGCTGCAGTGTGTGCAGTGGACGAATGCATTCCCTTTCAAGTCGAAAGCGATGCGTCAGACTTTGCCTTAGCTGCGACCCTCAATCAGGCTGGGAGACCTGTGGCCTTCTTCTCCCGAACCCTTCAGGGACCTGAAATCAGGCGCTCTTCTGTCGAGAAGGTGGCACAGGCTATAGTGGAGGCAGTGCGGCACTGGAGACACTATCAGCCGGCAAACGTTTCACCCTGCTCACCGACCAGCGGTTGGTGGCTTTCATGTTTAATAACAAACAAAGGGGGAAAATCAAGAATGACAAAATACTCAGGTGGAGGATCGAACTATCCATGTTCGACTATGATATTTTGTACAGGCCGGGAGCACATAATGAACCCCCAGACGCCCTAACGCTGGGAATGTGTGCCAGCATTCATACAGACAAATTACAGGGTCTCCACAACGACCTCTGTCACCCAGCGGTCACCCAACTATACCATTTTATAAAGTCCCGCAATCTGCCGCACTCCATCGAGGAGTCAGGGCAATGACCAGAGCCTGCTGCATCTGTGCGGAATGCAAGCCTCGTTTCTACAGGCCTGACCGTGCACACCTTATCAAAGCCACACGGCCATTCGAGGGCCTAAGTCTGGACTTCAAGGGACCCCTTCCCTCTGCCGACCATAACGTATACTTCCTCAATATCATTGATGAATATTCCTGCTTCCCCTTCGCCATTCCCTGCCCAGACATGACCAGTGCCACGGTCATCAAGTGTCTCTGTAATCTATTCTGCATGTTTGGCATGCTGAACTACATACACAGCGATAGGGGGACGTCATTCATGAGTGACGAGCTGCGCCAGTTCTTGCTCTCGAAGGGGATAGCCACTAGCAGAACCACTAGCTACAACCCCCGGGGTAATGGGCAAGTGGAAAGGGAGAATGCTACTGTTTGGAAGGCTGTCACGTTAGCCTTAATGTCCAAAGGCCTTCCGACCTCCCGCTGGCAGGAAGTCCTCCCAGACGTGCTCCACTCCATAAGGTCTCTGTTATGTACTGCCACTGACGCTACCACTCACGAAAAGCTGTTCGTTTTCCCCCGGAAATCCACCTCGGGCATATCTCTACCCGTGTGGCTGACGTCTCCGGGGACAGTACTATTGCGGAAGCACGTGAGAGGCCATAAAACGGACCCCCTTATGGAAAAGGTACAGCTCCTCCATACAAACCCTCAGTACGCCTATATCGAATACTCTGATGGGCGAAAGGACACTGTTTCCATTAAAGACCTCACTCCCTCGGGGAGCGGAGAGAACGATGGGAGACTAACCAATGAAGACCTACACTACAAAGAGACAAGACGCCCAGGGGTATCAATACCCAACCTTTACCTGGAGGACACTGCAGATAACCTGGAAGACTTTGCGGAGGCCCGGACAGTGGAGGAACCAGAATCCAATACCCTAGAGGCACCCCAACCGGCTTTGCGCCGATCACTGATAACTGCAAAACCTCCTGACAGACTCACTTATACCAACTTTTAAGAAACATCACCCCGATGGACTAAATCTATGGAAGGGGTGAATGTAATGAAATCTGTTTGTCTTGATCCTGTATTCGTTTTGCACTCATGTATATTACTCTCCCCCACTGTGTATAGTTTCACTTCCTCTTTCCCGACTAACCTGGGAGGTTCCACGTCTTGGCTCTTGGCTCCGCCCCTGAATTCTCTTACATAAAGATCCCAGGATATGTATGACTCATTCTTGTGAACCAGTCGGCGTGTTGAGAAGTTGGCACTGATCTTAGTGATTAAAAGCCAACTCGTTTAAATCTATAACTTCTAGTTTTGTGGTTATTGAAGACCCATCACTCCTCATCTCCCAAACTGTTGTTAGCCTCACCTCCCAAACAATGGGTCTCCTCACCTCCCAAAATTTGGGAATCCTCACCTCCAAAACTGTGGGACTCTTCACCTCCCAAACTGTGGGACTCCTCACCTCCCAATCTGTGGGTACTAAACACCTCCCAAACTTTGGGACACCGCATCGCCCAAACTGTTGGTCTCCCTCCCTCTCAAATTGTGGGACTCCTCACCTCCCTAAGATGTGGGCCTGCTCACGTCCAAAACTGTGGGCCTCCTCAACTCACCAAACTGTGGGCCTCCACATCTCCCCAAAATGTGGCCTGCTCACCTCCTAAATTGTCAGAATCCTCAGCTCCCAAACTGTGGGACTCCTCACGCCCCAAAGTGTGTGGACGCCGCACCTCCCAAACTGTGGGACTCCTCACCGCCCAAACTGTTGGAATCCTCACCTCCTCCAACTGTGGGACTCCACTCTTCCCAATATTTGGGACGCCTTACCTCCAAAACTGTGGGACTCCTCACGTCCCCAAATTGTGGAGACTCCACTCCTCCCAAAAGTGTGGGACTCCTCACCTTCCCAAACTGTGGGACTCCTCACCTCACAAACTGTGGGACTCCTCACCTCACAAATTGTGTGACTCCTCACCTCCCAAATTGTAGGACACCTCACCTCCCGAACTGTGGGACTCCTAACATCCCAAACGGTAGGACTCCTCACCTCACAAATTGTGTGATTGCTCATCTCCCAAAATGTGGGACTCCTCATCTCACAAACTGTGGGACACCTCACAATCCCAAATGGTGCGATCCTTGACCTGCATAATCTGTGGCCCTCCTAACCTCCTTAAATTGTGCTGCTCCTCCGCTCCCCAATCTGTGGGTCTCCTCATCTACCAAACTGTGGGGACTCCTCACCTCACAAACTGTGGGACTCCTCACACCGCAAACTGTTGAAATCCTCACCTCCACCAACTGTGGGACTCCACTCCTCCCAAAATTTGGGACACCTCACCTCCCAAACTGTGGGACTCCGAACATTCCAAACGGTAGGACTCCTCACCTCCCAAATTGTGTGATTGCTCATCTCCCAAAATGTGGGACTCCTCAGCTCTCAAACTGTGGGACTCCTCACAACCCCAAAGGGTGCGACCCTTGACCTGCATAATCTGAGGGACTCCTAACCTCCTTAAATTGTTGTACTCCTCCGCTCCCCAATCTGTGGCTCTCCTCATCTACCACACTGTGGGGATCCTCACCTCACAAACTGTGGGAGTCCTCATCTCCCAAATTCTGTGATTCCTCATCTCCCAAAATGTGGGACTCCTCACCTCTCAAAATGAGCATATCCTCACCTCCAAATCTGTGCACTCTTCAGTTCCCAAACTGTGCTATTCCTCAACTCCACGAACTGTAGGACTCCTCAACTCACAAATTGTGGGAGTCATCAGCTTGCAAATTGTGGGACTCCTCACCTCACAAATGTGGAGATGCTCATCTCCAAACTGTGGGACTCCTCACCTCCCAAACTGTGGGGACTACTCACCTCTCAGCTGAGGGGGCTCCTCACCTCCCAACATGTGGGGACTCTTCAACTCCCAAATTTTGGGACTCCAAACCTCTCAAACTGTGTGGACTCCTCACCTCTCAAAATGTGGGTAATCCTCGCCTGCAAAACTGTGGGGAATCCTCACCTCCCCAAATTGTTGGGTCTTTTTAACTCCCTCAACTGTCGGACTCCTCATCTCTGAAATTTTGGGACTCTTCACCTACCATACTGTGTGCCTCCACACAACCCCAAACTGTGGGGCCCCTCAACTCCCCAAACTGTGGCCTCCTCATCTCCCAAACTGTTGTTAGCCTCACCTACCAAATTGTGGGTCTCCTCACCTCCCAAAGTTTGGGAAACCTCACCTCCCAATCTGTGGGTGCTAAACACCTCCCAAACTTTGGGACACCACACTTCACAAACTGTTGGTCTCCTCCCCTCTCAAACTGTGGGACTCCTCACCTCCCTAAGATGTGGGCCTGCTCATGTCCAAAGCTGTGGGCCTCCACAACTCCCCAAACTGTGGGCCTCCACACCTCCCCAAACTGTGGCCTCCGCACCTCCTAAATTGTCAGACTCCTCATCTCCCAAACTGTGGGACTTCACCCCTCCGGAACTGTGGGTATCCTCACCTCCCAAACTTTGGGAATCCTCATGCCCCAAACTGTGTGGACGCCGCACCTCCCAAATTGTGGGACTCCTCACCTCACAAACTGTTGGAATACTCACCTCCACAAACTGTGGGACTCCACTCCTCCCAAAATTTGGGACACCTCACCTGCCAAACTGTGGGACTCCTCAGGTCCCCAAATTGTGGAGACACCACTCCTCACAAAAGTGTGGGACTCCTCAACTCCCAAACTGTGTGGGCTCCTCACCTCCCAAGTGGTGGGAAAACTCACCTACCCAGCTGTGGGACTCCTCACCTCTCACACCGTGGGACTCCTCACCTCGCAAAGTTTGGGACTCCTCACCACCCAAACTGTTTCGTCTCCTCACCTCCCAAACGTTGTGATTCCTCACCTCCCCAAACTGTGTGATTCCTCACCTCCCCAAACTGTGTGACTCCTCACCTCCCCAAACTGTGAGTATCCTCACCTCACAAGCTGTGGGACTCTTCACCTCCCAAGCTGTGGGACTCCTCCACTCCAAAACTGTGGGATTCCTCACCCATCAAACTGCGGGTCACTTCACCACCCAATATTGTGGGACTCCTCACCTCCCCAAACTGTGGGACTCCTCACCTCACAAACTGTGGGACTCCTCACCTCCCAAATTTTGTGACTCCTCACCTTCCAAATTGTAGGACTCCTCACCTCCCAAACTGTAGGACTCCTCACCTCCCAAATTGTGGGACTCCTTACATCCCAACCGGTAGGACTCCTCACCTCCCAAAATGTGTGATTCCTCATCTCCCAAAATGTGAGACTCCTCACCTCCCAACGTGCGGGACTCCACACCTCCAAATCTGTGGGTTTCCTCATCTCCCACATTCTGCGATTCTTCATCTCCCAAAATGTGGGACTCCTCACCTCTCAAACTATGGAGCTCCTCATCTCCCAATCTGTGGGACTCCTCACCTCCCAAACTGTGGGTGCTCCTCATCTCCCAACCGATGGTACTCCTCATCTCCCAGCTGATGGGACTCCTCACCTCCCATAATGTGGGGAATCTTCACCTGCCAAACTGTGGGGACTAATCACCTCCCCCAACTGTTGGGTCTCTTCAAATCCCCCAACTGTTGGACTCCTCACCTCTATATTTTTGGGATTTCTACCCTACCATATTGAGGGAATACTCACCTCCCAAACAGTGGGCCTCCTTACGTCCCAAACTGTGTGCACTCCAAACCTCCCAATCTGTGGGCCGCTCACCTCCCCAAACTATGGGACTCCTCACCTCCCCAAGCTGAGTGTATCCTCACCTCCCAAGCTGTGGGACTCCTCACCTCCCAAACTGAGGGACTCCTCACCTCCCAAACTGAGGGAATTCTCACCTCCCAATATATTGGGACTCCTTCTCTCCTGAAACTGTGGGGACTCCTCCGCTCCCCAAACTGCGGGACTGCTCACCTACCATACTATGGGTCCCCTCAGCTTCCAAACTGTGAGATTCAGCACTTCCCAAACTCTGGGTCTCCTCGCCTCCCAAATTATGGCATTCCTCACAACCCCAAACTGTGTGACCCTTCACCTGCATAAACTGTGGGACTCCTAACCTCCTTAAATTTTGGGACTCATCTGCTCCCCAAACTGTTGCTCTCATCTTCTACCAAACTGTGGGGCTCCTCACCTCCCAAACTATGTGCATCCTGAGCTTCCAAATTGTGGGACTCATCACATCCCAAATTGTGGGAATGCTCCCCTCCCAAAATGTGGGGACTCCTCACTTTCCCAAACATTGTAGACTCCACACCTCCCCAAACTGGCACGCCCCTCCTCCCAAACTGTGTCGTCTCCTCACCTCCCAAACTGTGGGACTCCTCACCTCCCCAAACTGTGATTATCCTCACCTCACAAGCTGTGTGACTCTTCACCCCCCAAGCTGTGGGACTCCTCCATTCCCAAACTGTGGGACTCCTCAACCTCCCAAACGGCGGGACTCCTCAACCTCCCAAACTGCGGGTCACTTCACCACCCAAAATATGGGAACTCCTCTCCTCCAGAAAGAGTGGGGACTCCTGCCCTCGCCAAAATGTGGGACTCCTCACCTCCGCAAACTGTGGGACTCCTCACCTCACAAACTGTGATTATCCTCACCCTCTAAACTGTGGGGACTCCTCACCTCCTAAAATGTGGGTACTCCTCACTCCCCAAACTGTGGGATTCCTCACCTCCCCAAACTGTGATTATCCTCACCTCACAAGCTGTGTGACTCTTCACCCCCCAAGCTGTGGGACTCCTCCATTCCCAAACTGTGGGACTCCTCGCCTCCCAAACTGCGGGTCACTTCACCACCCAAAATATGGGAACTCCTCACCTCCGCAAACTGTGGTGCTCCTCACCTCACAAACTGTGGGAATCCTCACCTTCCAAACTGTGGGGATTCCTCACCTCCCACAATGTGGGTACTCCTCACCTGCCAAACTGTGGGGTCTCCTCATCTCCCCAAACTGTGGAGTCTCCTCACCTCCCAAAGTTTGTGATTTCTCATCTCCCAAAATGTGGGACTCCTCACCTCTCAAACTGAGCGAATCCTCACCTCCAAAACTGTGGGACTACTCACCTCCCAAAAATGTGGCGACTCCTCAAATCCACGAATTGTAGGACTCCTCAAGTCACACACTTTGCTTCTCATCAGCTTGCAAACTGCTGGACTCCTCACCTCCCAAAATTTGGGAATCCTCACATCCAAAGTTTGGAGCTCTTCTTCTCCTAAACTGTTGGACTCCTCACCTCCCAAACTGTGTGACTCCTCTCCACCCAAAATTTGGGAACTCCTTCCCTCCTGAAAGGGTGGGGACTCCTCCCCTCCCCAAACTGTGAGACTCCTCACCCACGAAACTATGGGTCCCCGCAGCTTCCAAAATGTGAGATTCATCACCTCCCAAGCTGTGGGTCTCCTCTTCTACCAAAGTGTGGGGACTCCTCACCTCCCAAACTATGTGCCTCCTGAGCTTCCAAATTGTGGGACTCATCACCTCCCAAATTGTGGGATTCTTCACCTCCATAAACTGTGTGATTCCGCACCACCACAAAATGTGGAGACTCTTCTTCTCCCCAAAATGTGAAACTCCTCAACTCCTAAGCTTTAGGACTCCTCACCACACAAACCGTGGAACTCCTCACCTCCTCAAATCGTGGGACACATCAACTCTCAAAATTTGAGTCTCCTCAGCTTCGAAACTGTGGGACTCATCACCTCAAAAATAGTGGTACTCCTCATTTCCCAAACTGTGGGACTGCTCACCTGCCAAACTGTGAGACTCCTCACCTCCCGAAACTGAGGGACACCTCACTTCCCAATATGTGAGATGCCTCACCTCCCAAACTGTGGGACTCCTCACATCCCAACCATGGGTCTCCTCAGCTCCCAAACTGTGGGATTGCTGACCTCTCCCAAACTGTGTGACTCATCACCACCCAAACTGTGTGACTCATCACCACCCAAACTGTGTGACTCATCACCTCCACAATCTGTGTGACTCATCAACTCCACAATCTGTGTGACTCATCACCTCCACAATCTGTGTGACTCATCACCTCCACAAACTGTGTGACTCATCATCTCCACAAGCTGTGTGACTCATCACCTCCACAAACTGTGTGACTCATCATCTCCACAAACTGTGTCACTCATCACCTCCACAAACTGTGTGACTCATCACCTCCACAAACTGTGTGACTCATCATCTCCACAAACTGTGTCACTCATCACCTCCACAAGCTGTGTAACTCATCACCTCCACAATCTGTAGGGACACCTCACTTCCCAAAATGTGAGACTCCTCACCTCCCCAAATTGTGGGGACTCCCCAGCTCCCCAAACTCTGAGTCTCCTCACCAAAGGCAGCACGGTGGCATAGTGGTTAGCACTGTTGCCTCACAGCACCAGGGACCCGGGTTCAAATCCGGCCTCGGGTGACTGTCTGTGTGGAGTTTGCACATTCTCCCCGTGTTTGCGTGGGTTTCCTCCGGGTGCTCCGGTTTCCTCCCACGGTCCAAAGATGTGCGGGTTAGGTTAATTGGCAATGATAAAAATAAAAAAAAATTGACCCTTAGTGTTAGGGGGGATTAAATACGTGGGGTTACGGGGATAGGGCTTGGGTGGGATGGCTGTCGGTGTAGGGACCGGGTGCTAGGGTTTGGATGATCAGCCATGATCTCGTTGAATGGCGGAGCAGGCTCGAAGGGCCGAATGGCCTACTCCTGCTCCTATCTTCTATGTTTCTATGTTTCTAAACCAACATGTGGGACACCTCACAACCCCAAACTGTGGATCTCCTCATTCAGCAAACTGTGGCAATCATCACCTGCCCAACCTGTGGGACTCCTCATCTCCCAAACTGTGGGACTCCTCACCTCTCAAACTGCGTGGACTCCTCACCTCCCAAAATGTGTGTAGTCCTCACCTGCCAAAATGTGAGGGCTACTCAACTCCCGAAACTGTGGGTCTCCTCACCTCCCCCAAATGTCGGACTCCTCACATCCTAAACTGAGGGATTCCACACCTCCCAAATTGTGTGATTCATCATCTCCCAAAATGTGGGTCTCCTCACCTCTCAAACTGTGCGGATCCTCACCTCTGAAACGGTGGCACTACTCACCTCCCAAACTGTGGTGACTTCTCAATTCCACGAACTTTAGGAATCCTCAACTCTCAAACTGTGTGACTCATCATCTTACAAAGTGTGGGACTCCTCACATCCGCAAATTGTGGCGTCTCCTCACCTCCCCCAAATGTTTGAATTCTCACGTCCCAAAATGTGGGCCTCCTCACATCCCAAACTGTGGACTCCTCACTTCCAAATCAGAGGGAAGCCTCACATCCCCAAAAATGTGGGACTCCTCACCTCCCCAAACAGTGAGCAGCATCACCTCCTAAGTTGTGTGACTCCTCACCTCCCAAGCTGTGGGACACCTCACCTCCCAAATGGTGGGACTCCTCATCACCCAAAATATGGCGACAACTCAACTCCAGAAAAAGTGGGGACACCTCCCCTCCCCAAACTGTGCGACACCTCACCACCCCAAACTCTGGGACTCCTCACCTTCCCAAACTGTGAGATTACTCACCTCCAAAAATGTGGGACTACTCACGTCCCCAAACTGTGGGACACATCACCTCCCCAAACTGTGGGAATCTTCACCGGTCAAACTGTAGAACTCCTCAGCTCCCCAAACTGTCGGACTGCTCACCTCCGAAACTGTGTGCTCTCCTCACCTCCCAAAATGTGCTACTCCTCACCTCCCAAAATGTGGGACTCCTCATCTCCCAATCTGTGGATCTCTCACCTCCCAAACTGTGGGGCTCTTCACCCCCCAATCTGTGGGATTCCTCTCCTCCCAGATTGTGTGCACACCTCACCTCCCAAACTGTGGGACACCTCACCTCCCAACCTTGGTTCTCCTCAGCTCCCAAACTGTGGGATTGCAGACCACTCCCAAACTGTATGACTCATCACCTCCACAAACTGTGATACTCCTCACCACCCAAACTGTAGGGACTCCTCACATCCCAAACTGTGTGGACTCATCACATCCCCAAATTGTGAGACATCCCCTTCCGAAATAATGGGACTCCTCCATTCCCAAAAATTGTGTCTCCTCAGCCTCCAAACTTTAGGCTTCACTACCTCCAAAATTGTGTGACTGCTCACCTGCCCAAACTGTGGAGACTCCTGTCCTCCCAAATTGTTGGACACTGCAACTCTCACACTATGGGTCTCCTCAGCTTCCAAACTGTGGGACTCATCACCTCTCAAATTGTGGTACACCTCATCTCCCAAAATGTGGGATGGCGCACCGCCCAAACTGTGAGACGCTTCACCTCCACAAACTGAGAGACACCTCACTTCGCAAAATGTGAGACTCCTCACCTCCCAATACGTGGGTACTTCTCACCTGCCAAAATGTGGGGACTCCTCATCTCCCCAAACTGTGGCGACTCCTCACCTTCCCCAACTGTCGGACTCCTCACCCCCCAAAATTTGGGACTCCTCAAATACCAAGCTGTGGGACTCCTCACCTCCGAAACTGTGGGGAACCTCCCCTCCACAAACTGTGGGACTCCTCACCTCCCCAAACTGTGGGACTCTTCACCTCCACAAACTGTGGGACTCATCAGCTCCCCAAAATGTTGGACTTCTCACCTCCCAAACTGTGGGTCTCTTCACCTCCCAATCTGTAGTGCTCCTCACCTCCAAAAATGTGTGACTCCTCACCTCTCAAACTGTGGGACTCCTCACCTCCCAAACTGTGGGACTCCACGCCTCCCAATCTGTGGATCTCCTCACCTCACAAAATGTGGGACTCCTCACCTCCCATACTGTGGGACTCCCCACCTCCCAAACTGTGGGGCTCCTCACCTCCCAAATTGTGGGAGTCGTCACCTCCCATACTG
This sequence comes from Somniosus microcephalus, assembly GCF_052327205.1. Taxonomy (NCBI): domain Eukaryota; kingdom Metazoa; phylum Chordata; class Chondrichthyes; order Squaliformes; family Somniosidae; genus Somniosus; species Somniosus microcephalus. Next base: position 43,927,409 of record NW_028225183.1, read on the forward strand.
TGGGACTCCTCTCCTCCCAAACTGTGGGATGCCTCTCCAGCAAAATTGTGTGCACTCCTCACCTCCCAAACTGTGGGACATCTCACCTCCCAAATTGTGGGACTCCTCACCTCCCAAACTGTCGGACTGCTCACCTCCCAAACTGTCGGATTCCTCACCTCCCAAACTGTGGGATTTCTCTCCTCCTATGTTGTGTGTTTGCTCATCTCCCAAATTGTGTGACTCCTCACCTCACAAGCTGTGGGACTCCTCACCTCCAAAACTGTGGGGCAACTCACCTCCCAAACTGCGCGGACTCCTGAACTCCACGAACTGCAGGACTCCTCAACGCACAATCTTTGGGACACATCATCTTGCAAACTGTGGGACTCCTCAACTCCCAGCTGTGGAGCTCCTCATCTCCCAAACTGTGGGGACTCCTCTCCTGCCAAAATGGGGATTCTCTTCACCTCCCAAGGTGTGGGACTCCTCACCTCCCAAACTGTGGGACCTATCACCACCCAAATTGTGCAGACTCCTCTCCTCCCAAAATGTGGGTACTCCTCACCTGACAAACAGTGGGTGCTCCTCACCACCACCAACTGTGGGGACTCCTCACCTCAACAAACTGTGGGGTCTCCTCACCTCCCCCAACTATCCGATTCCTCATTTCCGAAATTGTGGCAAACTTTACCTCCCCAAATTGTATGACTCCGCACGTACCCAATCTGTGAGAATCCTCACCTCCCATGTTTTGGGACACCTCACCTCCAAATCTGTGGGACTCCTCACCTACCAAACTATTGTTGCACTCAGCTTCTTAACTGTGGGATCATCACCTCCCAAATTATGGTGCTCCTCGTCTCCCAAGCTATGGGATTCCTCACAAGTAAAACTATGCGACCCTTCACATGCAAAAACTGTGGGACTGCTAAACGCCTTTAAATTGTGGGACTGCGCTGCTCCCAAAACTGTGGATCTCCTCATCTACCAAACTGTGGGGATTCCTCACCTCCCAAACTATGAATGTCCTGAGCTTCCAAAATGTGGAAATCATCTCCTCCCAAATTGTGAGTTTCTTCACACCGATGAACTGTTACATTCAGCACATTCCCAAAATGTGGAGACTCCATTTTCCCCAAAATGTGAGACTCCTCAACTCTCAAATTATATGACTCCTCACCACTCAAACTATGGGACTCCTCACCTCCCAAACTGTGAGACTCCTCAACTCCCAAAATGGGAGACTCCTCACATCCCAACTGTGGACCACCTCATCTCCCAAACTGTGGGACTCTTCACTTCCCAATGTTTGGTACTCCTCACCAAAACATTTGGACTCCTCAGCTCCCAAACTGTGGGACTGCTCACCTCCCAAACTGTGGGACTCCTCACCTCACAAACTGTGGGACTGCTAACCTCCCAATCTGTGGGACTCCTCAACTCCCAAACTGTGGGACTGCTCACCTCCCAAACTGTGGGACACCTCTCCCCAAACTGTGGGACTCCTCACCTCCCCTAACAGTGGGACTCCTCACCTCCCATATCTGTGGGACTCCTCACCTCCTCAAACAGTGGGACTCCCCACCTCCCCAAGCTGTGGGACTCCTCACCTCCTCAAACTATGTGACACCTCACCTCCCCAAACAGTGGGACTCCTCACCTCCCCAAACTATCGGACTCCTCACCTCCCCAAACTTTGGAACTCCTCACCTCCTCAAACTGTGGGACACCTCACCTCCTCAAACAGTGGGACTCCTCACCTCCTCAAACTGTGGGACTCCTCGGCTCACAATCTGTGGGACTCCCCACCTCCCAAACTGTGGGGCTCCTCACATCCCAAACGGTGGGAGTCGTCACCTCTCAAACTGTGGGGCTCCTCACCTCCCAAACTGTGGGAGCCATCACCTCCCATACAGTGGGACTCCTCACATCCCAAACTGTGTGATGCCCCTCCTCCCAAATTTTGTGCACTCCTCACCTCCCAAACTCTGGGGCACCTCACCTCCCAAACTGTGGGACAGCTAACCTCCCAAACTGTGGGACACCTCACCTCACAAGCTGTGGGACACCTCACCTCCAAAACTGACGGGACTCCTCAACTCCACGAATTGTAGGACTCCTCAACTCACAAACTTTGGGACACATCATCTTGCAAACTGTGGGACTCCTCAACTCCCAGCTGTGGAGCTCCTCATCTCCCAAACTGTGGGGACTCCTCTCCTCCCAAAATGTGGAGACTCTTCACCTCCCAAGGTGTGGGACTCCTCACCTCCCAAAATGTGGGTCCCATCACCTCCCAAACTGTGTAGACTCCTCTCCTCCCAAAATGCGGGTACTCCTCACCTGACAAACTGTGGGGGCTCCTCCCCACCACAAACTGTGGGGTCTCCTCACCTCAACAAACTGTGGGGTATCCTCACCTCCCCCAACTATCCGATTCCTCATTTCCGAAATTGTGGGAAACCTTACCTCCCCAAATTCTATGATTCCGCACGTAACCAACCTGTGAGAATCCTCACCTCCCATGTTTTGGGACACCTCACCTCCCAAGCTGTGGGACTCCTCAGCTCCCAAACTGGGGGACACCTCACCTACCAAATTATTGTTCCCCTCAGCTTCCAAACTGTCGGACTCATCACCTCCCAAACTATGGTGCTCCTCGTCTCCCAGGCTATGGGATTCCTCACAACCCCAAACTATGCGGCCCTTCACATGCAAAAACTGTGGGACTGCTAAACGTCTTTAAATTGTGGGACTCCGCTGCTCCCAAAACTGTGGGTCCCCTCATCTACCAAACTGTGGGGATTCCTCACCTCCCAAACTATGAACCTCCTGAGCTTCCAAAATGTGGAAATCATCTCCTTCCAAATTGTGAGTTTCTTCACACCGATAATCTGTTAGATTCAGCACATTCCCAAAATGTGGAGATTCCATTTACCCCAAAATGTGAGACTCCTCAACTCTCAAATTATGGGACTCCACACCACCCAAACTGTGGGACTCCTCACATCACAAACTGTGGGATTCCTCATCTCCCAAAATTTGGGACTCCTCACCTCTCAAACTGTGGGACTCCTCACCTCCCAAAATGTGAGACTCCTCAACTCCCAAAATGTAGGACTCCTCACCTCCCAAATGTGGACCACCTCATCTCCCAAACTGTGGGATTCTTCACTTCCCAATGTTTGGTACTCCTCACCAAAAACAATGGGACTCCTCACCTCCCAAATTGTGGTACTGCTCACCTCCCAAACTGTGGGACTCCTCACCTCACAAACTGTGGGACAGCTAACCTCCCAAACTGTGGGACACCTCACCTCACAAACTGTGGGACTGCTCACCTTCCAAACTGTGGGACACCTCACCCTAAACTGTGGGACACCTCACCTCCCCTAACAGTGGGACTCCTCATCTTCCCAAACTGTGGGACTCCTCACCTCCTCAAACTGTGGGACTCCTCACCTCCCCAAATAGTGGGACTCCTCACCTCCCCAAACTATGGGACTCCTCACCTCCCCAAACTGTGGGACTCCTCACCTCCTCAAACTGTGGGAGTCCTCACCTCCCCAAACAGTGGGACACCTCACCTCCTCAAACTGTGGGCCTCCTCGCCTCCCCAAACTGTGGGTCTCCTCACCTACCCAAACTGTTGAACTCCTCACCTCCTCAAACTGTGTGACTCCACATCTCCCCAATCAGTGTGGCTCCTCAACGCTCCAAACTGTGGGACTCCTCACCTCCCACACTGTTGACTCCTCAGCTCCCCAAACTGTGCGTCACAACACCTCCCAAACTGTGGGACGCCTCACCTCCCAAACTGTGGGACTCCTCCCCTCCCAATCTGTGGGACAACTAACTTCACAAATTGTAGGATTCCTCATCTCCAAAAAATGTGGTACTCCACTCCTCCCAAACATTGGGACTCCAACCCTCCAAAACTATGGGATTACTCACCTCCAAAGCTGTGGCGACTCCTCAACATCACGAACTGTAGAACTCTTCAACTTGCAAACTGTTGGACTCCTCGCATAACAAACTGTGGGAATCCTCTCCACCCAAAATATGGTGACTCCTCACCTGTCGATAATGTGGGGTCTGCTCCCCTTCCCAAAATGTGGGACTCCTCACCTCCACAAACTCTGGGACTCCTGACATCCCCAAACTGTGGGAATCCTCACCTCCCCAAACTGTTGGGACACCTCACCTCAGCAAACTGTGGGGACTATTCACCTCCCAAATTTCGGGACTCCTCACCTCCAAACTGTGGAGCTACTCACCTCCCAAACTGCGGGGACTCGTCAACTCCACGAACTGTAGGACCCCTCAACGCACAAACTTTGGGACACATCATCTTGCAATCTGTGGGACTCCTCAACACCCAGCTGTGGAGCTCCTCATCTCCCAAACTGTGGGGACTCCTCTCCTCCCAAAATTTGGAGATTCTTCACCTCCCAAGGTGTGGGACTCCTCACCTCCCAAACTGTGGGTCCCATCACCTCCCAAACTGTGTAGACTCCTCTCCTCCCTTAATGTGGGTACTCCTCACCTGACAAACTTAGAGACTCCTCAACTCCCAAAATGTGGGACTCCTCACCTCCCAACTGTGGACCACCTCATCTCCCAAACAGTGGGATTCTTCACTTCCCAAAGTTTGGTACTCCTCACCAAAAACAGTGGGAATTCTCACCTCCCAATCTGTGGTACTGCTCACCTCCCAAACTGTGGGACTCCTCACCTCCCAAACTGTGGGACTGCTAACCTCCCAAACTGTGTGGCGCCTCAACTCCCAAACTGTGGGACTGCTCACCTCCCAAACTGTGGGACACCTCACCCCAAACTGTGGAACTCCTCACCTCATCTAACAGTGGGACTCCTCACCTCCCCAAACTATGGGACTCCTCACCTCCACAAACTGTGGGGATCCTCACCTCCCCAAACTGTAGGACTCCTCACCTCCCCAAACAGTGGGACTCCTCAACGCCCCAAACTGTGGGACTCCTCACCTCCCAAACTATTGACTCCTCAACTCCCCAAACTGTGGGTCACACCTCCCAAACTGTGGGACGCCTCACCTCCCAAACTGTGGGACTCCTCCCCTCCCAATCTGTGGGACAACTAACTTCATACATTGTAGGATTCCTCATCTCTAATAATGTGGTACTCCAGCCCTCTCAAACGGTGGGAATCCAACTCTCCAAAACTATGGGACTACTCACCTCCCAAGCTGTGGCGACTCCTCAAGATCACGAACTGTAGAACTCCTCAACTTGCAAACTGTTGGACTCCTCGCATAACAAACTGTGGGAATCCTCTCCACCCAAAATATGGTGATTCCTCACCTCTCGAAAATGTGGGGTCTGCTCCCCTTCCCAAACTTTGGGACTCCTCACCTCCAAACTGTGGAGCTCCTCATCTCCCAAACTGTGGGACTCCTCACCTCCCAAACCTTGGGACACCTCCCCTCTCAAATTGCGGTACACATCACCTCCGAAACTGTGGCACTACACACTTCCCTAACTGTGGCGACTCCTTAACTCCACGAACTGCAGGACTCCTCAACTCACAAACTGTGTGACTCGTCATCTTGCAAACTGTGGGACGCCTCAAATCCCAAAATTTGGGACTCCTCACCACCCAACTGTGGAGCTCTAATCTCCTAAACTGTGGGGACTCCTCACCACCCAAAATGTGGGGACTCTTCACCTCCCAAATTGTGGGGTCTTCTCAACTCCCCCAACTATCTGACTCCTCAACTCCCAAATCGTGGGACTTCTCACCTCTCCAAACTGTGGGCTGCATCTCGTCCCAAACTGTTTGGACTCCTCATCTCCCAATCTGTGGGACCCCGCCGCTCCCCAAACTGTAGGACTCCTCACCGACCAAATTATTGTTCCCCTCAGCTTCCAAACTGTGGGACTCATCACCTCCCAATCTGTGGGGATCCTCGCTTCCCAAACTATGGGATTCCTAACAGCCCCAAACTATGCGACCCTTCACCAGCAACAACTGTGGGACTCCTAGCCTTTTTAAATTGTGGGACTCCTAAGCTCCCCAAACTGTGGCTCTCCTCATCTAAGAAACTGTGGGGATTCCTCACCTCACAAACTATAAGCGTCCTGAGCTTCCAAACTATATGAATCATCACCTCCCACATTGTGGGATTCTTCGCCTCCATAAACTGTGAGTTTCCGCACATCCCCAAAATGTGGAGAACCCTCTTCTCCCCAAAATGTGAGACTGCTCAACTCTCAAATTATGGGACTCCACACCACCCGAACTGTGGGGCTCCTCACATCACAAACTGTGGGACTCCTCACCTCCTAAACTGTTTGGTCTCCTCACCTCCCCAAACTGTGGGACTCCTCACCTCCCAAATTGTGGGATTCCTCACCTCCCAAACTGTGGGGACTCCTCACATCTCAACTGTGGGACTCCTCACCTCCCAAACTGTGGGATGCCTCTCCAGCCAAATTGTATGCACTCCTCACCTCCCAAACTGTGGGATACCTCACCTCCCAAATTTTGGTACTCCTCACCTCCCAAAATGTCGGACTGCTCACCTCCCAAACTGTCGGATTCCTCACCTCCCAAACTGTGGGATTTCTCTCCTCCTATGTTGTGTGTTTGCTCATCTCCCAAAATGTGTGACTCCTCACCTCCCAAGCTGTGGGACTCCTCACCTCCAAAACTGTGGGGCTACACACCTCCCAAACTGCGGGGACTCCTCATCTCCACGAACTGTAGGACTCCTCAACTCACAAACTTTGGGACACATCATCTTGCAAACTGTGGGACTCCTCAACTCCCAGCTGTGGAGCTCCTCATCTCCCAAACTGTGGGGACTCCTCTCCTGCCAAAATGTGGAGACTCTTCACCTCCCAAGGTGTGGGACTCCTCACCTCCCAAACTGTGGGACCCATCACCACCCAAACTGTGTAGACTCCTCTCCTCCCAAAATGTGGGTACTCCTCACCTGACAAACAGTGGGGGCCCCTCACCACCACAAACTGTGGGGACACCTCACCTCAACAAACTGTGGGGTCTCCTCACCTTCCCCAACTACCCGATTCCTCATTTCCGAAATTGTGGCAAACCTTACCTCCCCAAATTGCATGACTCCGCACGCACCCAAGCTGTGAGAATCCTCACCTCCCATGTTTTGGGACACCTCACCTCCCAAGCTGTGGGACTCCACACCTGCCAAACTATTGTTCCGCTCAGCTTCCTAACTGTGGGATCATCACCTCCCAAACTATGGTGCTCCTCGTCTCCCAAGCTATGGGATTCCTCACAAGTAAAACTATGCGACCCTTCACATGCAAAAACTGTGTGACTGCTAAACGCCTTTAAAATGTGGGACTCCGCTGCTCCCAAAACTGTGGATCTCCTCATCTACCAAACTGTGGGGATTCCTCACCTCCCAAACTATGAACGTCCTGAGCTTCCAAAATGTGGAAATCATCTCCTCCCAAATTGTGAGTTTCTTCACACCGATGAACTGTTAGATTCAGCATATTCCCAAAATGTGGAGACTCCATTTTCCCCAAAATGTGAGACTCCTCAACTCTCAAATTATATGACTCCACACCACCCAAACTGTGGGACTCCTCAACTCCCAAAATGGGAGACTCCTCACCTCTCAACTGTGGACCACCTGATCTCTCAAACTGTGGGACTCTTCACTTCCCAATGTTTGGTACTCTTCACCTAAAACAATTGGACTCCTCAGCTCCCAAACAGTGGGACTGCTCACCTCCCAAACTGTGGGACTCCTCACCTCACAAACTGTGGGACTGCTAACCTCCCAAACTGTGGGACTCCTCATCGCCCAAACTGTGGGACTGCTCACCTCCCAAACTGTGGGACACCTCACCCCAAACTGTGGGACTCCTCACCTCCCCTAACAGTGGGACTCCTCACCTCCCCAAGCTTTGGGACTCCTCACCTCCTCAAACTGTGGGACACCACACCTCCCCAAACAGTGGGACTCCTCACCTCCCCAAACTACCGGAGTCCTCACCTCCCCAAACTTTGGGACTCCTCACCTCCACAAACAGTGGAACTCCTCACCTCCTCAAACTGTGTGACTCCTCGGCTCACATTCTGTGGAACTCCTCACCTCCCAAAATGTGGAACTCCTCACCTCCCAAACTGTGGGGCTCCTCACCTCCCAAACGGTGGGAGTCTTCACCTCTCAAACTGTGGGGCTCCTCACCTCCCAAACTGTGGGACAACTCACCACAAACTGTGGGACACCTCACCTCCCCTAACAGTGGGACTCCTCACCTCCACAAACAGTGGGACTCCTCACCTCCCCAAACAGTGGGACTCCTCACCTCCTCAAACTGTGGGACTCCTCACCTCCACAAACAATGGGACTCCTCACCTCCCCAAACAATGGGACTCCTCACCTCCCCAAACTATGGGACTCCTCAGCTCCCCAAACAGTGGGACTCCTCACCTACTCAAACTGTGGGCCTCCTCGCCTCCCCAAACTGTGGGCCTCCTCACCTCCCCAAACTGTTGGACTCCTCACCTCCTCAAACTCTGTGACTCCTCACCTCCCCAATCAGTGTGACTCCTCAACGCCCCAAACTGTGGGACTCCTCACCTCCCAAACTGTTGACTCCTCAGCTCCCCAAACTGTGGGTCACAACACCTCCCAAACTGTGGGACGCCTCACCTCCCAAACTGTGGGACTCCTCCCCTCCCAATCTGTGGGACAACTAACTTCACAAATTGTAGGATTCCTCATCTCCAAATAATGTGGTACTCCACTCCTCCCAAAGATTGGGATTCCTCCCCTCCAAAACTATGGGACTACTCACCTCCAAAGCTGTGGCGACTCCTCAACATCACGAACTGTAGAACTCTTCAACTTGCAAACTGTTGGACTCCTCGCATAAAAAACTGTGGGAATCCTCTCCACCCAAAATATAGTGACTCCTCACCTGTCGATAATGTGGGGTCTGCTCCCCTTCCCAAAACGTGGGACTCCTCACCTCCACAAACTCTGGGACTCCTCACATCCCCAAACTGTGGGACTCCTCACCTCCCCAAACTGTGGGAATCCTCACCTCCCCAAACTGTTGGGACACCTCACCTCAGCAAGCTGTGTGGACTATTCACCTCCCAAACTTCGGGACTCCTCACCTCCAAACTGTGGAGCTACTCACCTCCCAAACTGTGGGGACTCCTCAACTCCACGAACTGAAGGACTCCTCAACTCACAAACTTTGGGACACATCATCTTGCAAACTATGGGACTACTCAATACCCAGCTGTGGAGCTCCTCATCTCCCAAACTGTGGGGACTCCTCTCCTCCCAAAATGTGGAGACTCTTCACCTCCCAAGGTGTGGGACTCGTCACCTCCCAAACTGTGGGTCCCATCAGCTCCCAAACTGTGTAGACTCCTCTCCTCCCTTAATGTGGGTACTCCTCACCTGACAAACTGTGGAGGCTCCTCACCACCACAAACTGTGGGGTCTCCTCACCTCAACAAACTGTGGGGTCTCCTCACCTCCCCCAACTATCCGATTCCTCATTTCCGAAATTGTGGGAAATCTTAACTCCCCAAATTTTATGAATCCGCACGTTCCTAACCTGCGAGAATCCTCACCTCCCATGTTTTGGGACACCTCACCTCCCAAGCTGTGGGACACCTCAGCTCCCAAACTATGGTGCTCCTCATCTCCCAAGCTATGGGATTCCTCACCACCCCAAACTATGCGATCCTTCACATGCAAAAACTGTGGGACTGCTAAACGTCTTTAAATTGTGGGACTCCGCTGCTCCCAAAACTGTGGGTCTCCTCATCTACCAAACTGTGGGGATTCCTTACCTCCCAAACTATGAACCTCCTGAGCTACCAAAATGTGGAAATCACCTCCTCCCACAATGTGAGTTTCTTCACACTGATAAACTGTTAGATTCAGCAAATTCCCAAAATGTGGAGACTCCATTTTCCCCAAAATGTGAGACTCCTCAACTCTCAAAATTATGGGACTCCACACCAGCCAAACTGTGGGACTCCTCACCTCTCAAACTGTGGGACTCCTCACCTCCCAAACTGTGAGACTCCTCAACTCCGAAAATGTGGGACTGTTCACCTACCAACTGTGGACCACCTCATCTCCCAAACTGTGGGATTCTTCACTTCCCAAAGGTTGGTACTCCTCACCAAAAACAGTGGGAATCCTCACCTCCGAAACTGTGGTACTGCTAACCTCCCAAATTGTGGGACGCCTCACCTCCCAAACTGTGGGACTGCTCACCTCCCAAACTTTGGGACTCCTCACCTCCCAAACTGTGGGACTGCTAACCTCCCAAATTGTGGGACGCCTCACCTCCCAAACTGTGGGACTGCTCACCTCCCAAACTGTGGGACACCTCACCCCAAACTGTGGGACTCCTCACCTCCTCTAACAGTGGGACTCCTCACCTCCCCAAACTAAGGGACTCCTCACCTCCTCAAACTGTGGGGCTCCTCACCTCCCCAAACTGTAGGACTCCGCACCTCCCCAAACAGTGGGACTCCTCAGCTCCCCAAACTGTGGGTCACAACACCTCCAAATCTGTGGGACGCCTCAGCTCCCAAACTGTGGGGCTCCTCCCCTCCCAATCTGTGGGACAACTAACTTCGCAAATTGTAGGATTCCTCATCTCTAAAAATGTGGTACTCCACCCCTCTCAAACTGTGGGACACAACCCCTCCAAAACTATGGGACTACTCACCTCCAAATCTGTGGCGACTCCTCAACATCACGAACTGTAGAACTGCTCAACTTGCAAACTGTTGGACTCCTCGCATAACCAACTGTGGGAATCCTCTCCACCCAAAATATGGTGACTCCTCACCTCTCGAAAATGTGGGGTCTGCTCCCCTTCCCAAAATGTGGGACTCCTCACCTCCACAAACTCTGGGACTCCTCACATCCCCAAACTGTGCGACACCTCACCTCCCCAAACTGTGGGAATCCTCAACTCCCCAAACTGTTGGACGCGTCACCTCAGCAAGCTGGGTCTACTCACCTCCCAAACTGTGGGGATTCCTCACCTCCCAAACTTTGGGACACCTCACCTCCAAACTGTGGAGCTCCTCATCTCCCAATCTGTGGGACTCCTCACCTCCCATACCTTGGGACACCTCCCCTCTCAAATTGTGGTACTCATCACCTCCGAAACTGTGGCACTACACACTTCATAAATGTGGCGACTCCTCAACTCCACGAACTGCAGGACCCCTCAACTCACAAACTGTGTGACTCATCATCTTGCAAACTGTGGGACTCCTCAAATCCCAAATTTTGGGACTCCTCACCACCCAACTGTGGAGCTCTAATCTCCTAAACTGTGGGGGCTCCTCACCACCCAAAATATGAGGCCTCTTCACCTCCCAAATTGTGGGGTCTCCTCACCTCCCCCAACTATCTGACTCCTCACCTCCCAAATTTTGGGACTCCTCACCTCCCCAAACTGTGGGCTGCATCTCGTCCCAATCTGTGTGGACTCCTCATCTCCCAATCTGTGGGACCCCGCCACTCCCCAAACTGTAGGACTCCTCACCTACCAAACTATTGTTCCCCTCAGCTTCCAAACTGTGGGACTCATCACCTCCCAACCTGTGGGGATCCTCGCTTCCCAAACTATGGGATTCCTAACAGCCCCAAACTATGCGACCCTTCACCTGCAACAACTGTGGGACTCCGAGCTTCTTTAAATTGTGGGACTCCTCCGCTCCCCAAACTGTGGGTCTCCTCATCTAAGAAACTGTGGGGATTACTCACCTCACAAACTATTAGCCTCCTGAGCTTCCAAAATGTGTGAATCATCACCTCCCACATTGTGGGATTCTTCGCCTCCATAAACTGTGAGATTCCGCACATCCCCAAAATGTGGAGTACCCTCTTCTCCCCAAAATGTGAGACTGCTCAACTCTCAAATTATGGGACTCCACACCACCCGAACTGTGGGGCTCCTCACATCACAAACTGTGGGACTCCTCACCTCCTAAACTGTTTGGTCTCCTCACCTCCCCAATCTGCAGGCCTCCTCACATCCCAAATCGTGGGCCTCCTCACCTCTCAAACTATGGAATTCCTCACCTCCCCAAACTGTGGCCCTCCTCACGTCCCAAACTAGGGGACTCCTCACGTCCCCAAAATGTGGGACTCCACATTTCCCCAAACTGTAGTACACCACAACTCCCCAAACTGCGGGACTACTCAACTCCCCAAACTGTGAGACTCTTCAGCTCCCCAAACTGAGGGACTCCACACATCCCCAAACAGTGGGAGTCCTCAAATCCGCAAATTGCAGGACTCCTCACCTCTCAAATTGTGGGAGTCCTCTCCTCCCGAAATTGTGGGCCTCCTAACCTCCCCATACTTTGGGCCTAATCACCTCCCCAAAGTTTGGGCCTCCTCACATCCAAAACTGTGGGAATCCATACCACCCCAAACTGTGGGACTCCTCAGCTTCCCAAACTGTGGGACTTTCAAATCCCGCAAAGGTGGGATTACCCACCACCCCAAACAGTGGGACTCCTCACATCAATAAACTGTGGGACTCCTCAACTTCCCAAAATGTGAGACTCCTCACATCCCCAAACTGTGGGACTCCTCAGCTCCCCAACTGTGGGACTCCTCATCTCCCCATACCGATGGACTCCTCAACACCCCAAACCGTGGGACTCCTCACCTCTCAAACTGTGAGACTCCTCCCCTCCAAAACTATGGGACTACTCACCTCCAAAGCTGTGGCGACTCCGCCACATCACGAACTGTAGAACTCCTCAACTTGCAAACTGTTGGACTCCTCGCATCCCAAACTATGGGAATCCTCTCCACCCAAAATATGGTGACTCCTCACCTCCAGAAACAGTGGGGACTGCTCCACTTCCCAAATTGTGGGACTCCTCACATCCCCAAAATGTGGGACTCCTCACCTCCCCAAACTGTGGGAATTCTCACCTCCCCAAACAGTTGGACACCTCACCTCCGGAAACTATAGATCTACTCACCTCCCAAACTGTGGGGCTCCTCACCTCCTAACTTTGGGACTCCTCACCTCCAAACTATGGAGCTCCTCATCTCCCAAACTGTGGGACTCCTCACCTCCCAAACCTTGGGACTCCTCCCCCACAAATTGTGGGATTCCTCACCTCCGAAACTGTGGCACTACACACTTCCCAACTGTGGCGGCTCCTCAACTCCACGAACTGTAGGACTCCTCAACTCACAAACTGTCTGTCTCATCATCTTGCAATCTGTGGGACTCCTCAAATCCCAAAATTTGGGACTTTCAAATCCCGAAACGGTGGGATTACCCACCACCCCAAACAGTGGGACTCCTCACATCAACAAACTGTGGGTCACCTCACCTCCCCAAACTGTGCGACTCTCCCCTCCCTAAACTGTGGGACTCCTCATCTGCCCAAATTGTGAGACTCCACATATCCTAAATCTGTGGGACTCCTCAGCTCCCCAAACTGTGAGACTCCTCACATCCCCAAAATGTGAGACTCCTCACATCCCCAAACTGTGGGACTCCTCAGTTCCCCAAACTGTGAGACTCCTCACATCCCCAAACTGTGGGACACCTCAGCTCCCCAAACTGTGGGACGCCTCAGCTCCCCAAACTGTGGGACTCCTCACATCCTAAATCTGTGGGACTCCTCAGCTCCCCAAACTGCGAGACTCCTCACATCCCCAAAATGTGGGACTCCTCAACTCCCCAAACCGTGGGACTCCAGACCAATCAAAATTGTGGGAATCCTCAGCTCCCGAAAATGTGGGAATCCTCACCACCCCAAAATGTTGGACTGCTCAGCTCCCAGAAATATGGGAATCCTCAGCTTCCCGAGCTATGGGACTCTCAAAACCCCAAACTGTGCGACTCCACACTTCCACATACTGTGGGTCAACTCACCTGTCCAAAATGAGGGGACTCCTCACCACCACTAACTGAAAGACTCCTCACCTCCCCAAACTGTGGGTCACCTCACCACCACAAACTGTGGTTAATCCTCACTTCCCCAAATTGTGGGACATCTCCCCTTCCCACACTGTGGGACTCCTCATCTGCCCAAACTGTGAGAATCCTCACATCCATAAGCTTAGGGACTCATCTCCCAAACAGTGCGTCACATCCCGCCCCAAACTATGGACCATTCACCTCACCAAAGTGTGGGACTGCTCAACTCCCCAAATCGTGGGACTCCTCAACTCCTCAAACTGTGGGACTCCTCAACTCCCCAAACTGTGGGACTCCTCAACTCCCCAACATGTGAGTCTGCTCAACTCCCCAAACTGTGGGACTCCTCAACTGCCCAAACTGTGGGACTCCTCAACTCCCCAAACTGTGGGACTCCTCAACTCACCAACATGTGAGTCTGCTCAACTCCCCAAACTGTGGAACTCCTCAACTGCCCAAACTGTGGGACTCCTCAACTCCCCAAACTGTGGGACACCTCAGCTTCCCAAAATGTGGATATCCTCAGTACCACAAACTGTGTGACTCCTCAGCACACCAAACTGTGGTACTCCTCAGCTCCCCAAATTCTGGGAATCCTTCAGCTCCCAACCTATGTGACTCCTCACGTTCCCAAACTGTGAGACTCCACTGCTCCGCAAACAGTGGGTGTCTCAAATCCCCAAATTGTGGGTCTCCTAACCATTCCAAACAGTGAGACTCCTCACCTCCACATACAGTGGGTTACATCACCTCTCCAAAGAGTTAGGGACTCCTCACCGCATAAACTGTGGGAATACTCAACTCTCGAAACTGTGGGACTCCTCACCCTCCCAAACTGAAATACTCATCCACTCCATAAATGTGGGACTCCTCACCTCCCCAAACTGTGTGACTCCTCACCTCCGCAATCTGTGGGGCTCCTCACCTCCCCAATTTGTTGGCCTCGTCGCATCCAAATCTGTGTGACTCCTCACCTCCCCAAGTTCTGGGATTCCTCAAGTCCCCAAACTGAGGGACTCCACAGCTCCACAAACTGTGGGCCTCCTCACCACCACAAACTGTGGGGACTCCTCACCTCCCCGAACTGTGAGACTCCTGACATCCACGAACTGGGTGCCACAACACATCCAAATTTGTGGGGCTCCTCACCTCTCCAATCTATGGGACTCCTCACCTCCCCAAACAGTGGGAGACCTCATCTCCCCAAACCGTGGGACTGCTCACCTCTCAAACTGTGGGACTCCTCCCCTCCAAAACTATGGGACTACTCACCTCCAAAGCTGTGGCGACTCCGCCACATCACGAACTGTAGAACTCCTCAACTTGCAGAATGTTGGACTCCTCGCATCCCAAACTGTGGGAATCCTCTCCACCCAAAATATGGTGACTCCTCACCTCCAGAAACAGTGGGGACTGCTCCACTTCCCAAAATGTGGGACTCCTCACATCCCCAAAATGTGGGACTCCTCACCTCCCCAAACTATGGGAATTCTCACCTCCCCAAACAGTTGGACACCTCACCTCCGGAAACTGTAGATCTACTCACCTCCCAAACTGTGGGGACTCCTCACCTCCCAAAATTTGGGACTCCTCACCTCCAAACTGTGGAGCTCCTCATCTCCCAAACTGTGGGACTCCTCACCTCCCAAACCTTGGGACTCCTCCCCTCTCAAATTGTGGGACTCCTCACCTCCGAAACTGTGGCACTACACACTTCCCAAACTGTGGCGGCTCCTCAACTCCACGAACTGTAGGACTCCTCAACTCACAAACTGTGTGACTCATCATCTTGCAATCTGTGGGACTCCTCAAATCCCAAAATTTGGGACATTCAAATCCCGAAACGGTGGGATTACCAACCACCCCAAACAGTGGGCGTCCTCACTTCAACAAACTGTGGGTCACCTCACCTCCCCAAACTGTGGGACTCTCCCCTCCCTAAACTGTGGGACTCCTCAGCTGCCCAAATTGTGAGACTCCTCACATCCTAAATCTGTGGGACTCCTCAGCTCCCCAAACTGTGAGACTCCTCACATCCCCAAACGGTGAGACTCCTCACATCCCTAAACTGTGGGACTCCTCAGCTCCCCAAACTGTGAGACTCCTCACATCCCCAAACTTATCGACTCCCCACCTCCCCAAACTTTGGGACTCCACACCTCCCCAAACTTTGGGACTCCTCAGCTCCCCAAACTGTGAGACTCCTCACATCCCCAAACTGTGGGACACCTCAGCTCCCCAAACTGTGGGACGCCTCAACTCCCCAAACTGTGGGACTCCTCAACTCCCCAACATGTGAGTCTGCTCAACTCCCCAAACTGTGGGACTCCTCAACTGCCCAAACTGTGGGACTCCTCAACTCCCCAAACTGTGGGACTCCTTAACTCACCAACATGTGAGTCTGCTCAACTCCCCAAACTGTGGAACTCCTCAACTGCCCAAACTTTGGACTCCTCAACTCCCCAAACTGTGGGACACCTCAGCTTCCCAAAATGTGGATATCCTCAGTACCACAAACTGTGTGACTCCTCAGCACACCAAACTGTGGTACTCCTCAGCTCCCCAAATTCTGGGAATCCTTCAGCTCCCAACCTATGTGACACCTCACGTTCCCAAACTGTGAGACTCCACTGCTCCGCAAACAGTGGGTGTCTCAAATCCCCAAATTGTGGGACTCCTAACCATTCCAAACAGTGAGACTCCTCACCTCCACATACAGTGGGTTACATGACCTCTCCAAAGAGTTAGGGACTCCTCACCGCATAAACTGTGGGAATACTCAACTCTCGAAACTGTGGGACTCCTCACCCTCCCAAACTGAAATACTCATCCACTCCATAAATGTGGGACTCCTCACCTCCACAAACTGTGTGACTCCTCACCTCCGCAATCTGTGGGGCTCCTCACCTCCCCAATTTGTTGGCCTCGTCGCATCCAAATCTGTGTGACTCCTCACCACCCCAAGTTCTGGGATTCCTCAAGTCCCCAAACTGAGGGACTCCACAGCTCCACAAACTGTCGGCCTCCTCACCACCACAAACTGTGGGGACTCCTCACCTCCCCGAACTGTGAGACTCCTGACATCCACGAACTGGGTGCCACATCACATCCAAATTTGTGGGGCTCCTCACCTCTCCAATCTATGGGACTCCTCACCTCCCCAAACAGTGGGAGACCTCATCTCCCCAAACCGTGGGACTGCTCACCTCTCAAACTGTGGGACTCCTCCCCTCCAAAACTATGGGACTACTCACCTCCAAAGCTGTGGCGACTCCGCCACATCACGAACTGTAGAACTCCTCAACTTGCAAATTGTTGGACTCCTCGCATCCCAAACTGTGGGAACCCTCGCCACCCAAAATATGGTGACTCCTCACCTCCAGAAACAGTGAGGACTGTTCCACTTCCCAAAATGTGGGACTCCTCACATCCCCAAAATGTGGGACTCCTCACCTCCCCAAACTGTGGGAATTCTCACCTCCCCAAAGAGTTGGACACCTCACCTCCGGAAACTGTAGATCTACTCACCTCCCAAACTGTGGGGACTCCTCACCTCCCAAAATTTGGGACTCCTCACCTCCAAACTGTGGAGCTCCTCATCTCCCAAACTGTGGGACTCCTCACTTCACAAACCTTGGGACTCCTCCCCTCTCAAATTGTGGGACTCCTCACCTCCGAAACTGTGGCACTACACACTTCCCAAACTGTGGCGGCTCCTCAACTCCACGAACTGTAGGACTCCTCAACTCACAAACTGTGTGACTCATCATCTTGCAATCTGTGGGACTCCTCAAATCCCAAAATTTGGGACTTTCAAATCCCGAAACGGTGGGATTACCAACCACCCCAAACAGTGGGCGTCCTCACTTCAACAAACTGTGGGTCACCTCACCTCCCCAAACTGTGGGACTCTCCCCTCCCTAAACTGTGGGACTCCTCAGCTGCCCAAATTGTGAGACTCCTCACATCCTAAATCTGTGGGACTCCTCAGCTCCCCAAACTGTGAGACTCCTCACATCCCCAAACGGTGAGACTCCTCACATCCCTAAACTGTGGGACTCCTCAGCTCCCCAAACTGTGAGACTCCTCACATCCCCAAACTGTGGGACTCCTCAGCTCCCCAAACTGTGGGACTCCGCACATCCTAAATCTGTGGGACTCCTCAGCTCCCCAAACTGTGAGACTCCTCACATCCCCAAACTGTGGGACTCCTCAACTCCCCAAACCGTGGGACTCCTCACCAATCAAAATTGTGGGAATCCTCAGCTCCCGAAAATGTGGGAATCCTCACCACCCCAAAATGTTGGACTGCTCAGCTCCCAGGAATGTGGGAATCCTCAGCTTCCCGAGCTATGGGACTCTCAAAACCCCAAACTGTGCGACTCCACACTTCCACATACTGTGGGTCAACTCACCTGTCCAAAATGTGGGGACTCCTCACCACCACTAACTGAAAGACTCCTCACCTCCCCAAACTGTGGGTCACCTCACCACCACAAACTGTGGTTAATCCTCACTTCCCCAAATTGTGGGACATCTCCCCTTCCCACACTGTGGGGCTCCTCATCTGCCCAAACTGTGAGAATCCTCACATCCATAAACTTTGGGACACATCTCCCAAACAGTGCGTCACCTCCAGCCCCAAACGGTGGACCCCTCACCTCACCAAACTGTGGGACTGCTCAACTCCACAAATTGTGGGACTCCTCAACTCCCCAAACTGTGGGACTCCTCAACTGCCCAAACTGTGGGACTCCTCAACTCCCCAAACTGTGGGACACCTCAGCTTCCCAAAATGTGGATATCCTCAGTACCACAAACTGTGTGACTCCTCAGCACACCAAACTGTGGTACTCCTCAGCTCCCCAAATTCTGGGAATCCTTCAGCTCCCAACCTATGTGACTCCTCACGTTACCAAGCTGTGAGATTCCACAGCTCCTCAAACAGTGGGTGTCTCAAATCCCCAAATTGTGGAACTCCTAACCATTCCAAACAGTGAGACTCCTCACCTCCACATACTGTGGGTCACATCACCTCTCCAAAAAGTTAGGGACTCCTCACTGCCCAAACTGTGGGAATACTCAACTCGCGAATCTTTGGGACTCCTCACGCTCCCAAACTGAAATACTCATCCACTCCATAAATGTGGGACTCCTCACCTCCCCAAACCGTGTGACTCCTCACCTCCGCAAACTGTGGGGCTCCTCACCTCCCCAATTTGTTGGTCTCGTCGCATCCAAATCTGTGTGACTCCTCACCACCCCAAGCTGTGGGATTCCTCAAGTCCCCAAAAAGAGGGACTCCACAGCTCCACAAACTGTGGGCCTCCTCACCACCACAAACTGTCAAGACTCCTCACCTCCCCGAACTGTGAGACTCCTGACATCCACGATCTGGGTGGCAACTCACATCCAAATTTGTGGGACTCCTCGCCTCTCCAAACTGTGGGCCTCCTCACCTCCCCAAACTGTGGGAGTCCTCATGTCCCCAAACTGTGGGACTCCTCACCTCCCCAAACTGTGTGACCACTCACAATCCCACACTGTGGGACTCCTCAACTCCTCAAACTGTAGGAATCCTCATCTCCTATATGATTGGGGACTCCTCACCTCCCAATCTATGGGACTCCTCACTATTCAAACTGTGGGACTCCTCCCCGCCCCAATCTGTGGGACTCATCTCCACCCACACTATGTGTCTCCTCAGCT
Organism: Somniosus microcephalus; assembly: GCF_052327205.1. Classification (NCBI taxonomy): domain Eukaryota; kingdom Metazoa; phylum Chordata; class Chondrichthyes; order Squaliformes; family Somniosidae; genus Somniosus; species Somniosus microcephalus. The sequence continues at coordinate 43,947,076 of NW_028225183.1, forward strand.
TCCAAACTGTAGAGTCTCTTCTCCTCCCCAAGCAGTGGGACCCCGCAGCTCCCCAGTCTCTGGGACTCCTCACCTTCCCAAACTGTAGGACTCTAACCTCCCGAAACTGAGAGACTTCTCTTCTCCCAAACTGTGGATCACCATACTTCCCCAAAATGTGGGGATTCCTCAAATCCCCAAATTGTGGTCCTCCTCACCTCCCTAAACTTTGGGATCACCCGCCTCCCCAAATTGTAAGTCTCATCACCTTACAAACTGTGGGACTCCTCATCTCCCCAAACGGTGGGACTCCTCAAAACCCCAAAATGTTGGACTCCTCAGCTCCCCAAAATGTTGGACTCCTCAGCTCCCCAAACTGTGGGACTCCTCAGCTCCCCAAACTGTGGGATACCTCAGCTTCCCAAGCTGGGGGACTCCTCACCTCCCACAATTGTGGCGACTCCGCGGCTTCCCAAATGGTGGGAATCCTCCCCTCCACAATCAGTGGGACTCATCACCACCCAAACTATGGGATCAGCTTCCAAACTGTAAAGGCTCTTCTCCTCCACAAGCAGCGGGACTCCGCGCCTCCCTAATCTCTAGGACTCCTTACCTTGCCAAACTGTGGGACTCTCACCTCCCTAAACTGTGGGACTTTCCATCTCCAAAACTATAGATCACCTCACCACCCCAAACCGTGGGGAATCCTCACCTCCCCAAACTGTAAGACTCATCACCTCCCCAAACTGTGGGTCGCTTCACTTTCACAAACTGTGGGACTCCTCATCTCCCCCAACGGTGGGAAACGTCATAACGCCAAGAGTTGGACTGCTCAGCTCCCCAAACAGTGGGACTCCTCAGCTCCGAAAACTGGGGGACTCCTCACTTTTCCAAAATTTGTGAATCCTCAGCTCTCCAAACTTTGGGACTCCTCAGCTACCCAAGCTCTGTGACTCATCACCACATCAAACAGTGGGACTCCTCAAATCCCTAACTGTGAGACTCCTCATCTCCCCAAATTTGGGACTCCTCATCTCCCATACTCTGGTTCAACTCACCTCCCCAATCTGTGGGGACTCCTCCCCTCCCCAAACTGTGGGCCTCCACATCTCCCCAAACTGTGGGACCCCTCACCTCCCCAAAATGTGGGACTCGACAGATCCCCAAATTAAGGGACTCCTCAACACCGCAAGCTGTGTGACTCCTCCCCTCCCAAATTGTGGGACTCCTCAACTGCCCATATTGTATGACTCCTTAACACCCCAAACTGTCGGCCTCCTCACTTCACCAAACTGTGGGAATCCTCACGTCCCCAAATTGGGGTCTCCTCACCTCCCCAAACTGCTGGACTCCTCAACTCCCAAACTGTGGGACTCCTCCCCACCCCACACTGTGAGGCTCCTCATCTCCCCAAATTGTGAGACTACTCACCTCCCGAAACTGTGGGACACCTCACATCACAAACAGTGGGTCTCCTCACATTACAAAATGTGGGACTCCTCACCTCCCCAAACTTATCGACTCCCCACCTCCCCAAACTTTGGGACTCCACACCTCCCCAAACTTTGGGACTCCTCAGCTCCCCAAACTGTGGGACTCCCCACCTACCCAAACTGTGTGACTCCACACCTCCCCAAACTGTGTGACTCCACACCTCCCCAAACTGTGAGAGTCCTCAACTCCCCAATCTGCGGGCCTCCTCAGCTCACAAATTGTGGGAGTTCTCTCCTCCCGAAACTGTGGGCCTCCTAACCCCCCCAATCATTGGGCCTAATCACCTCCCCAAAATTTGGGCCTCCTCTCAACCAAAATTGTGGGGCTCCCTACCACCCCAAACTGTGGGACTCCTCACCACCCCAAAATGTGGGACTCCTCACCTCCTCAAACTGCAGGACTCCTCAGCTTCCCAAACTGTGGGACTTTCAAATCCTGAAACGGTGGGATTACTCACCACCCCAAACAGTGGGACTCCTCACATCCACAAACTGTTGGTCACCTCACCTCCCCAAACTGTGTGACTCGTCACCTCCACAAACTGTGGGACTCTCCCCTCCCTAAACAGTGGGACTCTTCATCTGCCCAAACTGTGAGATTCCTCACATCCCCAAACTTTGGGACTCAACTCCCAAACTGTGAGTCACCTTTACTGCCCAAACTGTGGGGACACCTCACCTCCCCAAACTGTGGGCCTCGTCACCTCCCCAAACTTTGGGACCCTCACCTCCCCAAACTGTAAGACTCATCAACTACCGAAACTGTGGGACTCCTCATTTTCCCAAGCTGTGGGACTCCTCATCTCCACAAACTGTGGGACTCCTCACCTCACAAACTGCGGGAGTCCTTTAGCTCCCCAACTGTGGGACTCCTCACCACTCCAAATTGTGCGACTACTCAGCTCCTTAAACTGTGGGACTCCTCACCTCCCCAAACTGAGGCACAGCTCAGCTCCCCAAAATCTGTGACTCATCAGCTCCCCAAAATGTGGGAATTCTCACCACCCCAAAATGTGGAACTCCTCAGCTCCCAGAATTGTGGGACTCCTCACCTCCCCAAACTGTGGGACTCTCACCTCCCGAAACTGTGGGAATTCTCATCTCCCAAACTGTGGATCACCTCCCCTCACCAAACTGAGGGGAATCCTCACCCCTCCCCAAATTGTAAGACTAATAACCTCCCCAAACTGTGGGTCACTTCACTTACACAAACTGTGGGACTCCTCATCTCTCCCAACGGTGGGAAACTTCAAAACACCAGTAGTTGGACTCCTCAGCTCCCCAAATTGTGGGACTCCTCAGCTCCCAACACTGGGGGACTCCTCGCTTTCCCAAAATATGTGAATCCTCAGCTCTCGAAACTGTGGGACTCCTCAGCTCCCCAATCTGTGTGACTCATCATCACACCAAACAGTGGGACTCCTCAACTCCCAATCTGTGGGACTCCTCACGTCCCCAAATTGGGGTGTCCTCACCTCCCCAAACTGCTGGACTCCTCAACTCCCAAACTGTGGGACTCCTCCCCACCCCACACTGTGAGGCTCCTCATCTCCCCAAATTGTGAGACTACTCACCTCCCGAAACTGTGGGACACCTCACATCCCAAACAGTGGGACTCCTCACATCACAAAATGTGGGACTCCTCACCTCCCCAAACTTATCTACTCCCCACCTTCCCAAACTGTGGGACTCCACACCTCCCCAAACTTTGGGACTCCTCAGCTCCCCAAACTGTGAGACTCCCCACCTACCCAACTGTGTGACTCCACACCTCCCCAAACTGTGTGACTCCACACCTCCCCAAACTTTGAGAGTCCTCAGCTCCCCACACAGAGGGCCTCCTCACAACCCCAAACATTGTGAGTCCACAACTCCCCAGTCTGCGGGCCTCCTCAGCTCCCAAATTGTGGGAGTTCTCTCCTCCCGAAACTGTGGGCCTCCTAACCTCCCCAATCATTGGGCCTAATCTTCTCCCCAAATTTTGGGCCTCCTCACAGCCAAAATTGTGGGACTCCCTACCACCCCAAACTGTGGGACTCCTCACCTGCCCAAACTGTGGGACTCCTCACCTCCTCAAACTGAAGGACTCCTCAGCTTCCCAAACTGTGGGACTTTCAAATCCTGAAACGGTGTGATTACTCACCACCCCAAACAGTGGGACTCCTCACATCCACAAACTGTTGGTCACCTCACCTCCCCAAACTGTGGGACTCTCCCCTCCCTAAACAGTGGGACTCTTCATCTGCCCAAACTGCGAGATTCCTCACATCCCCAAACTTTGGGATTCAACTCCCAAACTGTGGGTCACCTTTACTGCCCAAACTGTGGGGACACCTCACCTCCCCAAACTGTGGACCTCGTCACCTCCCCAAATTTTGGGACCCTCACCTCCCCAAACTGTAAGACTCATCAACTACCGAAACTGTGGGACTCCTCATTTTCCCAAGCTGTGGGACTCCTCATCTCCCCTAACTGTGGGACTCCTCACCTCCCCAAACTGAGGCACAGCTTAGCTCCCCAAAATCTGTGACTCATCAGCTCCCCAAAATGTGGGAATTCTCACCACCCCAAAATGTGGGACTCCTCAGTTCCCGAAATTGTGGGAATCCTCAGCTTCCCAAGCTGTGGGACTCCCAGAACCCCAAAATGTGCGACTCCACACCTCCACATACTGTGGGTCAACTCACCTCTCCAAACTCTGGGGAATCCTCATCTCACAAACTGTGGGACTGTTCACCTCCCCAAACTGTGGGATTCCAGACCGCCAAAAAGTGTGGGACCCCTCGTTTGACCTAAAATGTGGGGACTCCTCACCACCACTAACTGAGAGACTCCTCACCTCCCCAAACTGTGGGTCACATCACCTCCACAAACTGTGGGGAATCCTCACTTCCCCAAATTGTGGGACATCTCCCCATCACACACTGTGGGATACCTCATCTGCCCAAACTGTGAGAATCCTCACATCCGCAAACTTTGGGACTCATCTCCCAAACTGTGCATCACCTCACCGCCCCAAACTGTGGCACCCCTAACCTTACTAAACTGTGGGACTGCTCAGCTCCCCAAAATGTGCGTCTCCTCAGTACCCCAAAATGTGTGAATCCTCAGCACAACAAACAGTGGGACTCCTCAGCTCCCCAAACTGTGGGGCTCCTTAACTCCCCAAACTGTGGGACTTCTCAGCTTCCCAAACTGTGTAAATCCTCACCAGCACTAATTGTGGTAGTCCTCAGCTCCCCAACCTGTGGGACTCCTCACCACCCTAAACTGAGGATTCCTCAGCTTGCCAAACGGTGGGACTCACAAATCCACAATCTGTGGGACTACTCACCTCCACAAACTGTGGTTCACCTCACCTCCCCAAACTGTGGGGACTCCTCACCTCACAAAAAGTGGGATTCTTCACCTCGCCAAACTGTGGGATTCCAGAACTCCCCAAACTGTGGACATCCTCAGCTCACTAAGATGTGGGACTCCTCACCTCCCAAACTGTTGGACTACTCATCCCAGAAGCTGTGGGATTCCACTCCTCCAGAACTGTGGGGCTCCTCATCACCAAAATTATGGAACTCCTTCCCTTCCAAACTGTGGTTTCTCTTCACCTCATAAACTGTGGAACTCCAACCATCCAGCAATGTGGGCCACCTCATCTCCAAAACAGTGAGAATCCTCATCTCCAAAAATGTGGAACTATTCACTCTCAAACTGTGGGATTCCTCAGCTCCCCAAATTCTGGGAAAACTTCAGCTCCCAATCTGTGTGAATCCTTACGTTCCCAAACTGTGAGAATCCTCAGCTCCGCAAAGAGTGGGAATCTCAAACCGCCAAATTGTGAGACTCAAAACCACACCAAACAGTGTGACTCCTCACCTCCACATACTGTGGGTCACATCACCTCCCGAAAATGTAGGGACTCCTCACCTCCCAGACAGTGGGAAGCCTTAACTCTCGAAACTGTGGGACTCCTCACCGTCCCAAACTGTAAAGCTCATCTCCTCCCCACACTGTGGGGCTCCTCACCTCCACAAACTGTGGGCCTCCTCACATCCAAATCTGTATGACTCCTCAATACACAAACTGTGGACTCCTCACGTCCCCAAACTGAGGGACTCCTCAGCACCACAAAGTGTGGGAAATCCTCAACCCTCCCCAAACTGTAAGACTAATAACCTCCCCAAACTGTGGGTCACTTCACTTTCAAAAACTTTGGGACTCCTCATCTCTCCCAACGGTGGGAAACTTCAAAACAATAGTTGGACTCCTCAGCTCCCCAAATTGTGGGACTCCTCAGCTCCCAACACTGGGGGACTCCTCACTTTCCCAAAATTTGTGAATCCTCAGCTCTCCAAACTGTGGACTCCTCAGCTCCCCAAACTGTGTGACTCATCAGCACACCAAACAGTGGGACTCCTCAACTCCCAATCTGTGAGACTCCTCATCTCCCCAACTATGGGACACCTCATCTCCCAAACTGTGGGTCACCTCAGCTCCCCAGACTGTGGGGAATCCTCACCTCCACAAACTGTGGGACTCCTCACCTCCCCAAACTGTGGGACTCCTCACCACCCAAACTGTGGGACCCCTCACCTCCCCAAACTATGGGACTTCACAGCACCCCTAACTGTGGGACTCCTCAACACCGCAAACTGCGGGACACCTCACCTCCCAAATTGTGGGACTCCTCAACTGCCCAAATTGTGGGACTCCCCACCACCCCAAACTGTGGGCCTCCTCACTTCTCCAAACTTTGGGACTCCTCTCGACCCCAAACTGGGGTCTCCTCACCTCCCCAAACTGTTGGACTCCTCACCTCCCCAAACTGTGGTAATTCACACCAACCCAAACTGTGGGACCCCACAGCTACCCAAACTGTGCAACTCATCCACTCTCCAAACTGTGGGACTCCTCACGTTCCCAATCTTTAGGACTCCTCACATCCCCAAAGTGTGTTACTCCTCACCTCCCAAACTGTGGGACTCCTCCACTCCCGACACTGTGAGGCTCCTCATTTCCCCAAAACGTGAGACTCCTCACCTCCCCAAATTGTGGGCGACCTCAGTCCCAAACTGTGGGACACCTCATATCACAAAATGGGGGACTCTCACCACCCCAAATTGTGGGCCTCCTCACCTCCCCATACTGAGGGCTTCCTTAAATCACCAAACAATGAGACTCCACACACTCCCAAGCTGTGGGGCTCCTCACCTCTCCAAATTGTGGGACTCCTCACCTCCCCAATCTGTGGGTCTCCTCACAACCCACACTGTGGGACTCCACACCTCCCAAACTGTGGGCCTCCTTACCTCCCCAAACTGTGGGACTCCCCAACTCCCCAAACGTTGGGACCCCTCAGCACCAACACTGTGGGACTCCACACCTGCCCAAACTCTGGGCCTCCTCACCTACCCAAAATGTAAGATGCATCAAATCCCCAAACAGTGGGCCTCGTCACCTCACAAACTGTGGTATTCCTCACCTCCCAAGCTGTGGTTCCCCTCACTCCCCAATCTGTGGGACTCCACATCTCCTTTAATGTGGGGACTACTCACCTACCAAACGATTTGACTCCTCACTTCTCAAACGTTGGGAATCCTCCACTCCCCAATCTGTGTCACCCTCACCTCCCGAAACTGTGGGACTCCTGATCGCCCCAATCAGTGGGAAACATCAAAACCCCAATAGTTGGACTCCTCAGCTCCCCAAATCGTGGGACTCCTCAGCTCCCCAAACTGTGGGACTCCTCAGCTCCCCAATCTGTGGGACTCCTCAGCTCCCCAAACTGTGGATCTCCTCAGCTCCCCAAACTGTGGGACTCCTCAGCTCCCCAATCTGTGGGACTCCTCAGCTCCCCAAACTGTGGGTCTCCTCAGCTCCCCAATCTGTGGGTCTCCTCAGCTCCCCAAACTGTGGGTCTCCTCGGCACTCCGAACTGGGGGACTCCTCAGCTCCCCAAACTGGGGGACTCCTCAGCTCCCCAAACTGTGGGTCTCCTCAGCTCCCCAAACTGTGGGTCTCCTCACCTCCCCAAACTGTGGGTCTCCTCACCTCCCCAAACTGTGGGCCTCCTCAGCTCCCCAAACTGTGGGTCTCCTCAGCTCCCCAAACTGTGGGTCTCCTCACCTCCCCAAACTGTGGGCCTCCTCAGCTCCCCAAACTGTGGGTCTCCTCAGCTCCCCAAACTGTGGGTCACCTCACCTCCCCAAACTGTGGGTCTCCTCAGCTTCCCAAACTGTGGGTCACCTCACCTCCCCAAACAAGGGTCTCCTCAGCTCCCCAAACTGTGGGTCTCCTCACCTCCCCAAACTGTAGGCCTCCTCAGCTCTCCAAACTGGGGGACTCCTCACCTCCCCAAACTGTGGGTCTCCTCACCTCCGCAATCTGTGGGACTCCTCAGTTCCCCAAACTGTGGGACTCCTCACCTCACCAAACTGTGGGATTCCTCACCTCCCCAAACTGTGGGGTCCCCACACATCCACCAACCGTGGGTCTCCTTAGCTCACCAAACTGTGGCTCTCCTTACATCCCAAACTCTGGGACTCTGAAATCACCAAACTGTGGGACTCCTCACTACCCCAAACTGTGGGGCTCCTCACCTCCCCAAACTGTGTGACCCGTCAGCTCCCCACACTCTGTGTCACCTCACGTCCCCAAATTTTGGGACTGCACACCTCCCCAAACTGTGGGCTTCCTCACCTCCCCAAACCGTGGGATTTCTCACCTCCCCAAACTGTGGTACTCCTCACCTCCCCAAACTGTGGGACTCCTCAACTCCCCAAACTGTGGCGACCCCTCCATTCCACAAACTGTGGGTCTCCTTAGCTCCCCAAACTGTGGTTCACCTAACCTCCCCAAACTGTGGGATTCCACAACTCCACAAACTGTGAGACTCCACAGCTCCACAAACTGTGGGGACTCCTCTGCAACTCAACTTTGGGACTCCTCACCACCCCAAAATGTGGGACACTCACCTCCCAAAATTGAGGGGACAACTCAACTCCACAAAATGTGGGACTCTCAAAACCCCAAACTGTGGGTCACCTCACGTCCCCAAACTGTGGGACTCCTCAGCTACCAATCTGTGGGACTTTCAAACCCCCAAACTGTGGGACTTTGCACCTCCCCAAACTGTGGGACTTCACACCTCCCCAAACTGTGGGATCTCCTCAACTCCCCAATTGTGGGAACTCATCAACTCCCCAAACCATGGGATCCCAGAACTCCCCAAACTGTGGGACTTCACATTTGCCCAAACAGTGCACTCATCAACACCCCGAAATGTGGGGAGTCCTCACCTCCCCAATCTTTGGGTCTCCTCAGCACCACCAACTGTGAAACTCCTCAGCTCCTGAAACTGAATCTCCTCAGCTCCCCAAACTGTGGGATGCCTCACCTCAACAAACTGTGGGTTAACTCACCTATCCAAACACTGGGACTCATCAACTCCGCAAACTGTGTGACTCCTCCGCTCCACACACTGTGAGGCACCTGTTCTCCTCACCGCCCCAAACTGGGGGCATTCTCACATCCCAAACTGTGGGGCTCCACTCCTCCCCAAACTGTGGGACTCCACTACTCCCCAAAATGTGTGGGCCTCCACTCCTCCCCAAAATGTGGGATACAACACCTACCAAAACTGTGGGACTCCACTCATCCCCAAACAGTGTGACTCCACACATCCCCAAACTGTGGGCCTCCACTAATCCCCAAACTGTGGAACTCCACACCTCCCCAAACTGTGGGACACAATACCAACCCAAACTGTGGGAATCCTCAGTTCCCCAAAATGTGGAACTCCACACCTCCCCAAACTGTGGAACTCCTCACCTCCCCAAACTGTGGGACCCCTCAGCTCCCCAATCTGTGGGAATCCTCACCATCCCAAACTGTGGAACTCCACACCTCACCAAACGGTGGAATTCCTCACCTCCCCAAACTGTGGGACCCCTCAGCTCCCCAATCTGTGGGAATCCTCACCATCCCAAACTGTGGAACTCCTCACCTCCCCAAACTGTGGAACTCCTCACCTGCCCAAACTGTGGGACTCCACAGCTCCCCAATCTGTGGGAATCCTCACCATCCCAAACTGTGGGACTCCACAGCTTCCCGATCTGTGGGACCCTCAAATCCTGATCTGTGGGATTCCTCACCAAACAAAACTGTGGGATTCTCACCTCCCAAAATTGTGGGGACACCTCAACTCTACAAAATGTGGGACTCTGAAATCCCCAAACTGTGGGGCACCTCACCTCCCCAAACTGTGGGAAATCCTCACCTCACAAACTGTGGGATTCTTCACCTCCCGAAACTGTGGGATCCCAGAACTCCACAAACTGTGGGACTCCTCACATCACTAAACTGTGGGAATCGTCAACTCACCAAACTGTGGGGACCCCTCACCTCCACAAACTGTGGGACTCCTTAGCTCCCCAAACTGTGGGTCACCTCATGTCCCCAAATTGTGGGAATCCTAACCACCCCAAACTGTGGGACTTCTCAGCTACCCAAACTGTGGGACTCCATACCTCCACAAACTGTGGGTCACCTCAACTCCCCAAACTGTGTGGACCCCTCACCTCACCAACTGTGGGACACTTCACCTCCCCAAACAGTGTGATTCCAGACCTCCACATACTGTTGTACTGCTCATTTGCCCGATCTGTGGGACTCCTCACCATCCCAAACTGTGGTGACTCCTCACTTCCCCAAACTGTGGGATTCGTCAGCTTCCCAAACTGTGAGACTCTCAAATCCCCAAACTGTGGGACTCCGCACCACCCCAAACTATGGGACTCCTCACCTCCCAAAATTGTGGGACCCCTCAGCTCCCCAAACTGTGGGACTTCTCACTTCCCCAAACTGTGGGACTCGTCAGCTTCCCAAACTGAGATTCACAAATCCAAAAACTGTGGGACTCCGAACCACCCCAAACTGTGGGGACTCCTCGCTTCCCCATACAATGGGGTTCGTCAGCTTCCCAAACTGTGAGACTCTCAAATCCCCAAACTGTGGGAGTCCGTACCACCGCATACTGTGGGACTCTCACCTCCCCAATCTGTGGGGCTGCTCAGCTCCCCAAACTGTGGGACTCTTCACCTACCCAAACTGTGAAACTCCTGAGCTCCACAAACAATGGGACTCGTCACCTCCCCAAACTGTGGGACTCCTCACATCCCAAATTGTGGGACTCGCACTTCCAAAAATTGTATATTTCATCCCCTCACCAAACTGAGGGACTCCGCAACGTCCCAAATTGTGGGACTCCTCTGCTTCCCAAACTGTGGGACTTTCAAATCCCCAAACAGTGGGACTCATCACCTCCACAAACTGTGGGTCGCCTCACCTCCCCAAATTGTGTGTCTCCTCATCTCCCAAACTGTGGGACACCTCCCCTTCCAAACTGTGGGTCTGCTCATCTGCCCAAACTGTGAGACTCCTCACATCCCCAAACTATGGGAGTCCTCCCCTCCTCAAACTGTGGGAATCCTCATCTGCCCAAACTGAGGGACTCCTCACATCCCCAATCTTTTGGGCACTTCATCTCCCTAACTGTGGGTCACCTCAACTCCCCAAATTGTGAGACTCCTGATCACGCCAAACTGAGGGACTCTTACGTCCCCAAATTGTAAGACTCAACCCCTACCCAAATTGAGGGACACTCGCCTCCCCATATGGTAAGTTTCATCTGTATCCCAAACTGAGAGATTCCTCAACTCCCCAAACTGTGGGACACCTCCCCTCCCCAAACTGTGGGTTACCACACCTCCCCAAAGTGATGGTCAGCTCACCTCCCCAAACTGTGGGTCTGCTCGGCTCCCAAACTGTGGGACTACTCTCCTCCCCAAACTGTGGTAACCATCAACTCCCCAAACTGTGGGACTCCTCCCATCCACAAACTGTGGGACTGTTCATCTGCCCAAGCTGTGAGACTCCACAGACCCCTGATTTTGGGACCCTTCATCTCCCATAATGTGGATCTCCTCAACTCCCCAAACAGTGGGACCTCTCACCTCCCCAAACTCTAAGACCCCTCACCTCCCCAAACTGAGGAACTCCACACCGCCTCAAAATGTGGGACTCCTCATCTCCCCAAACTGTGGGCCTCCTCACATTCCCCAAAGAGTGGGTCTCCTCAGCTCCCAAACTGTGGGACTACTAACCTCCCCAAACTGTTAGAAACAGCAACTCCCCAAACTGTGGGCCTCCTCACATTCCCCAAACAGTGTGTCTCCTCAGCTCCCAAACTGTGGGACTACTAACCTCCCCAAACTGTGAGAACCATCACCTCCCCAAACTGTGGGACTCTCCCCTCCCCAAACTGTGGGACTCTCCCCTCCCCAAACTGTGGGACTCTTCATCTGCCCAAACTGTGAGACTCCACAGATACCCAAAATTTTGGGACTCATCCCCTCCCGAAACTTTAGGACTCCTCACCACCCCAAACTGTGGGACTGCCCGGCTCCCCAAAATGTGGGTCTCCTCAGCTCCCCAAACTGTGGGATTCCTCAGCTCCCCAAAATTTGGGACTCCTACACATCCCTGAATGTTGGACAACTCAGCTCTCTAAACCGTTGGGCTCCTCGCATTCCCAAACCGCGGGGCTCCACAGCACCCCAAATTGTGGGACTCTCACCTCCCGAAACTGTGGGACACCTCACCTGCCCAAAATCTGAGACTCATCACCTCCCCAAACTGAGGGACTCCTCACCACCAAAAACAGTGGGACTCCGCACCGCCCCAAACTGAGGGACTCCCCACCTCCCTAAACTGTGGGGACTCCTCACCTCCCAAACTTTGCGAATCATTAGCTACACAAACTGAGACTCCACACCTCCACAAAATGTGGGATTCCTCAGCTCCCCCAACTGTGGGACAGCTCTGCATCCCAATCTGTGGGACTCTCAAATCCCCAAACTGTAGTACATCTCTCGTCCACAAACGGAGGGTCACCTCACCTCCCCAAACTGTGGGGACTCCTCACCTCACAAACTGTGGGACACTACTCCTCCCCAAACTGTGGGATTCCAGAGCTCCACAAATTGTGGGACTGCTCATTTGCCTGAACAGGGGGACTCCTCACCACGCCAAACTGTGGGGACTGCTCACCTCCCCAAACTGTGGGACTCCACAACACCCCAAACTGTGGGCCTCCTCTTCTGCCCAAACTGTGAGGCTCCTCACATCCCCAAACTTTTGGACTCTTCATCTCCACAAATGTGGGACTCTTCACCTCCCCAACATATGGGACTCCTCCCCTCCCCAATCGGTGGGCCTCCTCATCTGCCCAAAATGTGAGACTCGTCACATCCCCAAACTTTTGGATACTTCATCTCCCAAGCAGTGGGTCACCTCTCCACGCCAAACTGTGGGGAATCCTCAACTCCCCAAATTGTGGGACACCTCACTTTCCCAAACTGTGGGTCTCCTCAGCTCCCCGAACCGTTTGATTCCTGATCTCCCCAAAATGTGGGACTCCTCAGCTACCCAAACTGTGTGAATCTCTCCTCCCCAAACAGTGGGACTCCTGATCGCCCCAAACTGGGGGACTCCTCAGCTCCCCAAATTGTGGGACTTCTCAGCACCACAATCTGTGGGACTCTCAACTCCCCAAATTATAAGCTTCCTCCCCTACCCAAACTGAAGGAATCCTCAGCTCCCCAAACTGTAGGACTCCTCACCTCCACAAACTGTGGGATTCCTCAGCTCCCCAAGCTGTGGGACTCCTCAGCTCCACAAACTGTGGGACTCCTCAGCTCCCCAAACCGAGGGAATCCTCACTTCCCGAAACTGTGGGACCCGTCAGCACCGCAAACTGTGGGAATCCTCAACTCCCCAAACTGTGCATCACCTCACCTCCCCAATCTGTGGGGACTTCTCACGTTCCCGAACTGTGGGACTCCTCACCTCCCCAAACTGTGGGACTCAACAACTCGCCAAACTGTGGGCCTCTCACGTCGCCAATATCTGGGGCTCCACAGCTCCCCAAACTGTGGGACTCCACACCTCCCCAAACTGTGGGAGTTCTCAGCACTCCAAACTGTGGGACTCTCACCTCCACAAATTGTAAGACTAATCCCCCAACCAAACTGAGGGATTCTCGCCTCCCCATATTGTAAGTTTCATCCCAACCTCAAACTGAGGAACTCCTCATCTTCCCAAACTGTGGGGCTCCTCAGCTTCCCAAACAGTTTGACGTTCAAATCCCCAAACAGAGGGACTCCTCAGCTCCACAAACTGTGGGTCACCTCACATCCCCAAACTCTGGGACTACTCACTTCCCCAAACTGAGCGACTACTCAACTCCCCAAACAGTGGGAACCATCTCCTCCCCAAACTGTGGGAGTCCTCCCCTCCCCAAACTGTGAGACTCCACAGATCCCCAAACTTTGGGACCCTTCATCTCCCATACTGTGTGTCACCTCACCTCCCCACACTGTGGGACACCTCACCTCCCCAAAAAGTAGGATCCCTAAGCTCCCCAAACTCCAAGCCTCATCACCTCCACAAACTGTGTGACATCTCACTTTCCCAAACTGTGGGAGTCCTCAGCTCCCCAAAATTCGGGCCTCATCCCAACCCGAAACAGTAGGACTCCTCACCAGCCCAAATTGTGGGACTCCTCCATACACCAGAATGTTGGACTCCTCAGCTCTCTAAACAGTGGGGCTCCTTACATTCCCATATATGTTGGCCTCCTCAGCTCCCCAAACTGTGGAAATCCTCACCTCCCCAAAATTTGGGACTCCTCACCTCCCCAAACTGTGAGACTCCTCAACTCCACAAACTGTGCAACTCCTCACCTCCCCAAACTGTGGAACTCCTCAGCTTCCCAATCTGTGGGACATTCAAATCCCCAAATTGTGGGACACCTCACCTTGCCAAACTGTGGGACTCCCCACCTCCTCAAACTGTGGGAATCCTCGCCTTCCTAAACTGTGGGACTCTCACCTCCCCAAATTGTATGTTTCATCCCCTCCCCAAACTGAGGGACTCCTCACCTTCCCAAATTGTGGGACTCTCAACTCCCCAAACTGTGGGACACCTCACATTCCCAAACTGTGGGCCTCTTCATCTGCCCAAAGTGTGAGCCTCCGCACATCCCCAAACATTTGGACTCTTCAACTCCACAAATGTGAGTCATCTCACCTCCCCAAACTGTGGGCATCCTCATCTCCACAAACTTTGGAACTCCGTAGCTCCCCAAACTGTGGGTCACCTCACCTCCTCAAACAGTACGACTCATCACCTCGCCAAACTGTGGGAAACCTCACTTTCCCAAATTGTGGGACTCCTCATCACACCAAACTGTGGGGCTGCTCAGCTCCCCAAAATGTGGGACTCCTCCAAACACCAGAATGTTGGAATCTCCAGCTCTCTAAACCGTGGGGCTCCTTACATTCCCAATATGTCGGTCTCCTCAGCTCCGCAAACTGTGGGAATCCTCACCTCCCCAAAGTGTGCGACATCTCACCTCCCCGAACTGTGGGACTCCTCAACTCCCCAAACTGTGGAACTCCTCACCTCCCCGAACTGTGGGACTCCTCAACTCCCCAAACTGTGGGACACCTCACTTTCCCAAATTGTGGGACTCCTCACCACCACAATCTGTGGGACTCCTCAGCTCCCCAAACTCTGGGAATCTTCACGTCATGGAACTGTGGGACTCCTCACCACCCCAAAGTCTGGGGACTCCGCATCGCCCCAAACTGAGGGACTCTTCAGCACCACGAACTATGGGACTCGACAGCTTCCCAAAGCGTGGGGCTTTCAAATCCCCAAACAGTGGGAATCCTCACCAACCCCAAAATGTGGGATTCTCACCTCCCCAAATTGTGGGTCCCCACAGCTCCCCAAACTGTGGGACTCCTCACCTCACCAAACTGTGGGACTCTTCAGCTCCCCAAACTGTGGAACTCCTCAGCTCCCCAAACTGAGGGATTCCTCACCTCCCCAAACTGTGGGACTCCCCAGCTCCCCAAATCCTGAGACTCCTCACGTCCCCAAACTATGGGACTCCTCAGCTCCCCAAACTGTGGGACTCCTCACCTCCACAAATGTGGGTCTCCACACCTACCAACCTGTGGGTCACCTAACCTCTCCAAACTGTGGGGACTCCTCTCCTCCCCAAACTGCGGCTCTCCTGATCTCCCCAAACTGTGTGACGCCTCAGCTCCCCAAACTGTGGGAATCCTCGCCACCCCAAACTGTGTGTCTCCTCAGCTCCACATACTATTACTCCACAGATCTCCAAATGTGTGAGTCTCTCCTTCACAAATTGTGGGACTCCTTAGCTCCCCAAATTGTGGGTCACCTCGCCTGACTAAACAATGGGACGCCAAACCACCCCAAACTGTGGGCCTCCACACCTTCCCAAACAGTGGGACCACTCACCTCCCAAAACTGTGGGACTCATCACATTCCTAAACTGTGGGACAACTCACTTTCCCAAACTGTGGGACTCCTCAGCTCCCCCAACTGTGGGACTCTCACGCCCCCAAACTGTGGGTATCCTCAGCACCTCAAACTGTTGGGCTCTCAACTCCCCAAACTGTACGATTCGTGCCCTATACAGTTTGATCCCTTCCCCAAACTGAGGGTCTCCTCACCTTCCCAAATTGTGGGACTCCTCAGCTTTCCAATCTTTGGGACATTTAAATCCCCAAACTGTGGGACTCTTCACCATCCCAAACAGTGGGACTTCGCAGCTCCCCAAACTGAGAAACTCCTCAGCTTCTGAAACTGTGAGACTCCTCATCTCCCCAAACTGTGGGGAATCCTCACCTCCACAAACTGAGGGACTCCTCAGCACCACGAACAATAGGGCTCGACAGCTTCCCAAACTGTGGGAGACTCAAATCCCCAAACAGTGGGAATCCTCACCACCCCAAACTGTGGGACTCTCACCTCCCCAAATTGTGGGTCCCCTCAGCTCCCCAAACTGTGGGTCTCCTCATCTCCCAAACTGTGGGACTCTGCATTCTCCCCAAATTGTGGGAACACTCACTTCTCCAAACTATGCGACAGCTCCCCACTCCACACTGTGGGGACCCCTCACCTCCACAAACTTTGGGACTCCTGAGCTCCCCAAAATGTGGGTCACCTCACCTCCCAAAACAGTGGGACTCCTCACCTCGCCAAACTGTGGGGACGCCTCACCTCCACAAACTTTGGGACTCCATAGCTCCCCAAACTGTGGGTCACCTCACCTCCCCAAACAGTGGGATTCATCACTTCACCAAACTGTGGGACACCTCACTTTCCCAAACTGTGGGTCTCCTCAGCTCCCCAAACCGAGGGAATCCTCACTTCCCGAAACTGTGGGACCCGTCAGCACCGCAAACTGTGGGAATCCTCAACTCCCCAAACTGTGCATCACCTCACCTCCCCAATCTGTGGGGACTTCTCACGTTCCCAACCTGTGGGACTCCTCACCTCCCCAAACTGTGGGACTCAACAACTCGCCAAACTGTGGGACTCTCACGTCGCCAATATCTGGGGCTCCACAGCTCCCCAAACTGTGGGAGTTCTCAGCACTCCAAACTGTGGGACTCTCACCTCCACAAATTGTAAGACTAATCCCCCAACCAAACTGAGGGATTCTCGCCTCCCCATATTGTAAGTTTCATCCCAACCTCAAACTGAGGAACTCCTCATCTTCCCAAACTGTGGGGCTCCTCAGCTTCCCAAACAGTTTGACGTTCAAATCCCCAAACAGAGGGACTCCTCAGCTCCACAAACTGTGGGTCACCTCACTTCCCCAAACTCTGGGACTACTCACCTCCCCAAACTGAGCGACTACTCAACTCCCCAAACAGTGGGAACCATCTCCTCCCCAAACTGTGGGAGTCCTCCCCTCCCCAAACTGTGAGACTCCACAGATCCCCAAACTTTGGGACCCTTCATCTCCCATACTGTGTGTCACCTCACCTCCCCACACTGTGGGACACCTCACCTCGCCAAAAAGTGGGATCCCTCAGCTCCCCAAACTCCAAGCCTTATCACCTCCACAAACTGTGTGACATCTCACTTTCCCAAACTGTTGGAGTCCTCAGCTCCCCAAAATTCGGGCCTCATCCCAACCCGAAACAGTAGGACTCCTCACCAGCCCAAATTGTGGGACTCCTCCAAACACCAGAATGTTGGACTCCTCAGCTCTCTAAACAGTGGGGCTCCTTACATTCCCATATATGTTGGCCTCCTCAGCTCCCCAAACTGTGGAAATCCTCACCTCCCCAAAATTTGGGACTCCTCACCTCCCCAAACTGTGAGACTCCTCAACTCCACAAACTGTGCAACTCCTCACCTCCCCAAACTGTGGAACTCCTCAGCTTCCCAATCTGTGGGACATTCAAATCCCCAAATTGTGGGACACCTCACCTTGCCAAACTGTGGGACTCCCCACCTCCTCAAACTGTGGGACTCCTCGCCTCCCTAAACTGTGGGACTCTCACCTCCCCAAATTGAATGTTTCATCCCCTCCCCAAACTGAGGGACTCCTCACCTTCCCAAACTGTGGGACTCTCAACTCCCCAAACTGTGGGACACCTCACATTCCCAAACTGTGGGCCTCTTCATCTGCCCAAAGTGTGAGCCTCCACACATCCCCAAACATTTGGACTCTCCAACTCCACAAATGTGAGTCATCTCACCTCCCCAAACTGTGGGCATCCTCATCTCCACAAACGTTGGAACTCCGTAGCTCCCCAAACTGTGGGTCACCTCACCTCCTCAAACAGTACGACTCATCACCTCGCCAAACTGTGGGAAACCTCACTTTCCCAAATTGTGGGACTCCTCATCACACCAAACTGTGGGGCTGCTCAGCTCCCCAAAATGAGGGACTCCTCCAAACACCAGAATGTTGGAATCTTCAGCTCTCTAAACCGTGGGGCTCCTTACATTCCCAATATCTGGGTCTCCTCAGCTCCGCAAACTGTGGGAATCCTCACCTCCCCAAAGTGTGCGACATCTCACCTCCCCGAACTGTGGGACTCCTCAACTCCCCAAACTGTGGAACTCCTCACCTCCCCAAAGTGTGGAACTCCTCAGCTTCCCAATCTGTGGGACATTCAAATCCCCAAATTGTGGGACACCTCACCTCCCCAAACTTTGGGACTCCTCACCTCCCTAAACTGTGGGACTCTCACCTCCCCAAATTGTATGTTTCATTCCCTCCCCAAACTGAGGGACTCCTCACCCTCCCAAACAGTGGGACTCTCAACTCCCCAAAGAGTGGGACACCTCATCTCCTCAAACAGTGCGACTCATCACCTCGCCAAACTGTGGGACACCTCACTTTCCCAAATTGTGGGACTCCTCACCACCACAATCTGTGGGACTCCTCAGCTCCCCAAACTCTGGGAATCCTCACGTCATGGAACTGTGGGACTCCTCACCACCCCAAAGTGTGGGGACTCCGCATCGCCCCAAACTGAGGGACTCTTCAGCACCACGAACTATGGGACTCGACAGCTTCCCAAAGCGTGGGGCTTTCAAATCCCCAAACAGTGGGAATCCTCACCAACCCCAAAATGTGGGATTCTCACCTCCCCAAATTGTGGGTCCCCACAGCTCCCCAAACTGTGGGACTCCTCACCTCACCAAACTGTGGGACTCTTCAGCTCCCCAAACTGTGGAACTCCTCAGCTCCCCAAACTGTGGGATTCCTCACCTCCCCAAACTGTGGGACTCCCCAGCTCCCCAAATCCTGAGACTCCTCACGTCCCCAAACTATGGGACTCCTCAGCTCCCCAAACTGTGGGACTCCTCACCTCCACAAATGTGGGTCTCCACACCGACCAACCTGTGGGTCACCTAACCTCTCCAAACTGTGGGGACTCCTCTCCTCCCCAAACTGCGGCTCTCCTGATCTCCCCAAACTGTGTGACGCCTCAGCTCCCCAAACTGTGGGAATCCTCGCCACCCCAAACTGTGTGTCTCCTCAGCTCCACATACTATTACTCCACAGATCTCCAAATGTGTGAGTCTCTCCTCCACAAATTGTGGGACTCCTTAGCTCCCCAAATTGTGGGTCACCTCGCCTGACTAAACAATGGGACGCCAAACCACCCCAAACTGTGGGCCTCCACACCTTCCCAAACAGTGGGACCACTCACCTCCCAAAACTGTGGGACTCATCACATTCCCAAACTGTGGGACAACTCACTTTCCCAAACTGTGGGACTCCTCAGCTCCCCCAACTGTGGGACTCTCACGCCCCCAAACTGTGGGAATCCTCAGCACCTCAAACTGTTGGGCTCTCAACTCCCCAAACTGTACGATTCGTGCCCTACACAGTTTGATCCCTTCCCCAAACTGAGGGTCTCCTCACCTTCCCAAACTGTGGGACTCCTCAGCTTTCCAATCTTTGGGACATTTAAATCCCCAAACTGTTGGACTCTTCACCATCCCAAACAGTGGGACTTCGCAGCTCCCCAAACTGAGAAACTCCTCAGCTTCTGAAACTGTGAGACTCCTCATCTCCCCAAACTGTGGGGAATCCTCACCTCCACAAACTGAGGGACTCCTCAGCACCAAGAACTATAGGGCTCGACAGCTTCCCAAACTGTGGGACACTCAAATCCCCAAACAGTGGGAATCCTCACCACCCCAAACTGTGGGACTCTCACCTCCCCAAATTGTGGGTCCCCTCAGCTCCCCAAACTGTGGGTCTCCTCATCTCCCAAACTGTGGGACTCTGCATTCTCCCCAAATTGTGGGAACACTCACTTCTCCAAACTATGCGACAGCTCCCCACTCCACACTGTGGGGACCCCTCACCTCCACAAACTTTGGGACTCCTGAGCTCCCCAAAATGTGGGTCACCTCACCTCCCAAAACAGTGGGACTCCTCACCTCGCCAAACTGTGGGGACGCCTCACCTCCACAAACTTTGGGGCTCCATAGCTCCCCAAACTGTGGGTCACCTCACCTCCCCAAACAGTGGGACTCATCACTTCACCAAACTGTGGGACACCTCACTTTCCCAAACTGTGGGACTCCTCACCACCCCAAACTGTGGGGAATCCTCACCTCCACAAACTGAGGGACTCCTCAGCACCACGAACTATGGGGTTCGACAGCTTCCCAAACTGTGGGACTTTCAAATCCCCAAACAGTGGGAATCCTCACCACACCAAACTGTGGGACTCTCACCTCCCCAAACTGTGGGACTCCTCAGCTCCCCAAACTGTGGGGCTTCTCAGCTACACAAACTGTGGGAGTCCTCGCCTCCGCAAACTGTGGGACTCCTCAGCTCCCCAGACTCTGGGACTCCCCACCTCCCCAAACGGTGCGACTCCTCAGCTCCCCAAACTGTGGGACTCCTCAGCTCCCCAAACTGTGGGACTCCTCAGCTGCCCAAACTGTGGGACTCCCCACCTCCCCAAACGGTGGGACTCCTCAGCTCCCCAAACTGTGGGCCTCCTCAGCTCCCCAAAATGTGGGACACTTCACCTCCACAAACTGTGGTTCGCCTCACCTCACCAAACTATGGGTCTCCACACCTCCGAAACTGTCGGTACTCCTCACCTCCCCAAACTGTGGGAACCCTTACCTCCAAAAACTGTGGGACTCCTCCCCTCCCCTAAAAGTGGAACTCCTCATCTGCCCAAACTGTGAGACTCCTCACATCCCCAAACTTTTGGAAACTTCATATCCCAAACTGTGGGACACCTCACCTCCCCAAACTGTGGCCCTCTTCACCTCCACAAACTGTGGGACACCTCACTTTCCCAAACTGTGGGACTCCTCATCTCCCCAAACCGTGGGACTCCTGATCTCCCCAAACTGTGGGACTCCTCAGCCCCCCAAACTGTGGGAACCCTCAACACCCCAAACTGTATGTCTCCACAGTTCCACAAACTGTGGGACTCCTCAGCACCCCTTACTGTGCGACTCTCTCCTCCCCAACTGTAGGCCTCCTCACCTCCCCAAAGATTGGGACCCCTCACCTGACAAAACTGGGACTCATCACCTCCCCAGACTGTGAGACAACTCACATTCCCATACACTGGGACTCTCACGTCCCAAAACTGTGGGACTCCACAGCAGCCCAAACTTCTGGAATCTCACCTTATCAAATTGTACGATTCATGCCCTACCCAAACTGAGGGGCTCTCACCTCCCCAAATTATAAGTTTTCTCCCCTCCCCAAACTGAGGGTCTCCTCACATTCCCAAACTTTGTAAATCCTCAGCATTCCAAACTTCACGAATTTAAATTCCCCAAATTTTGCGACTCTTCACCTCCCCAAACTGTGGGACTCCTCAAATCCCCATCAGTGGGACTCCTCAAATCCCCAAACTGTGTGACTCCTCAGCTCCCCAAACTGTGGGTCTCCTCACCTCCCAAACTGTGGGACTCTGCATTCTCCCCAAACTGTGGGAACCGTCACTTCTCCAAACTATGCGACTGCTCCCCGCCCGAAACTGTGGGGACTCCTCACCTCCACAAACTTTAGGACTCCTTAGCTCCCCAAACTGTGGGTCACCTCGCCTCCCCAATCAGTGGGACTCATCACTTCGCCAAACTGTGGGACACCTCACTTTCCCAGACTGTGGGACTTTGCAGCTTCCCAAATTTGAAACTCTTCAGCTCCTGAAACTGTGACACTCCTCAGCTCCCCAATCTATGGGACACCTCCGTTCCCCAAACTGTGGGAATCCTCACCTCACGGAACTGTGGAACTCCTCACCAACCCAAACTGTGGGGACTCCTCATCTCCCCAAACTGAGGGACTCCACCGTACCACGAACGATGGGAGACGACAGCTGCCCAAAATGTGGGACTCTCAAATCCCCAAACAGTGATAATCCTCACCACCCCAAACTGTGGGTCTCATACCTCCCCAACTGAGGGACTCCTCACCTCACCAAACTGTGGGACTCCTCAGCTCCCCAAACTTTGGGACTCCTCAGCTCCCCAATCTTTGGGACTGCTCAGCTCCCCAAATTGTGGGACTCCTCAGCACTCCAAACTGTGGGTCTCCACACCTCCCAAACTGTGGGACTCCTCATCTGCCCAAACTTTGAGACTCCCACATTCTCAAACTTTTGGACTCTTCATCTCCCAAACTGTGCATCACCTCACCTCCCCAAACTGTGGGACTCCTCAACTCCCCCAACTGTGTGTCGCCTCAGCTTCCAAACTGTGGGACTCCTCACCTCCCCAAACTGTGGAACTCCTCACCTCACCATACTGTGTGACTCCTCCCCTCCCTAAACTGTGGGACTACTTAGCTCTCCAAAATGTGCGTCACCTCACCTCCCTAAACTGTGGGGCCCCTCACCTTCCCAGTCTGTAAGACTCATCAACTCCCCAAACTGTGGGACTACTGACTTTCCCTAAATGTGGGAGTCCTCAGCTCTGCAAACTGTGGGGACTCCTCACCTTCACAAACTGTGGGACTCCTCACCTCCCCAAACTATAGGTCTCCTCCACTCCCCAAATTGTGGGCCTCCTCACCACCACAAAATGTGGGGCTCCTTAGCTTCGCAAATGTGGGACTCCTCATCTGCCCAAATTTTGGAATTCCTCGCATCCCCAAACTGTGGGACTCCTTACGTTACCAAAATGTGGGACTCCTCAACTCCGCTAACTGTGGGACTACTAAGTTTCCCAAAATGTGGGACACTCACCTCCCCAAACTGTGGGACTCATCACCTTCCCAATCTGTGGGACTCCTCAGCTCCCCAAACTGTGGGATTCCTCACCTCCCAAATTCTGGTGCTCATCCACTCCCCAATCTGTGGGACTCCTCATCTGCCCCAACTGTGAGACCCCTCACATCGCCAAACTTTGAGACTCTTCAAGTCAGAAACTGTGGGTCACCTCACCTCTTCAAACTGTGGGGACTCCTCTCCTCCCCAAATTGTGCATTTCTTCACGTCCCAAACTGTGTGAGTCCTCACCTCCCCAAACTGTGGGAATCCTCAGCTCCCCAAACTGTGGGACTCTCACCTCCCAAAACAGTGGGACTCCTCACCTCGCCAAACTGTGGGGACGCCTCACCTCCACAAACTTTGGGACTCCATAGCTCCCCAAACTGTGGGTCACCTCACCTCCCCAAACAGTGGGATTCATCACTTCACCAAACTGTGGGACACCTCACTTTCCCAAACTGTGGGTCTCCTCAGCTCCCCAAACCGAGGGAATCCTCACTTCCCGAAACTGTGGGACCCGTCAGCACCGCAAACTGTGGGAATCCTCAGCTCCCCAAACGGTGCATCACCTCACCTCCCCAATCTGTGGGGACTTCTCACGTTCCCAACCTGTGGGACTCCTCACCTCCCCAAACTGTGGGACTCAACAACTCGCCAAACTGTGGGACTCTCACGTCGCCAATATCTGGGGCTCCACAGCTCCCCAAACTGTGGGAGTTCTCAGCACTCCAAACTGTGGGACTCTCACCTCCACAAATTGTAAGACTAATCCCCCAACCAAACTGAGGGATTCTCGCCTCCCCATATTGTAAGTTTCATCCCAACCTCAAACTGAGGAACTCCTCATCTTCCCAAACTGTGGGGCTCCTCAGCTTCCCAAACAGTTTGACGTTCAAATCCCCAAACAGAGGGACTCCTCAGCTCCACAAACTGTGGGTCACCTCACTTCCCCAAACTCTGGGACTACTCACCTCCCCAAACTGAGCGACTACTCAACTCCCCAAACAGTGGGAACCATCTCCTCCCCAAACTGTGGGAGTCCTCCCCTCCCCAAACTGTGAGACTCCACAGATCCCCAAACTTTGGGACCCTTCATCTCCCATACTGTGTGTCACCTCACCTCCCCACACTGTGGGACACCTCACCTCGCCAAAAAGTGGGATCCCTCAGCTCCCCAAACTCCAAGCCTTATCACCTCCACAAACTGTGTGACATCTCACTTTCCCAAACTGTTGGAGTCCTCAGCTCCCCAAAATTCGGGCCTCATCCCAACCCGAAACAGTAGGACTCCTCACCAGCCCAAATTGTGGGACTCCTCCAAACACCAGAATGTTGGACTCCTCAGCTCTCTAAACAGTGGGGCTCCTTACATTCCCATATATGTTGGCCTCCTCAGCTCCCCAAACTGTGGAAATCCTCACCTCCCCAAAATTTGGGACTCCTCACCTCCCCAAACTGTGAGACTCCTCAACTCCACAAACTGTGCAACTCCTCACCTCCCCAAACTGTGGAACTCCTCAGCTTCCCAATCTGTGGGACATTCAAATCCCCAAATTGTGGGACACCTCACCTTGCCAAACTGTGGGACTCCCCACCTCCTCAAACTGTGGGACTCCTCGCCTCCCTAAACTGTGGGACTCTCACCTCCCCAAATTGTATGTTTCAACCCCTCCCCAAACTGAGGGACTCCTCACCTTCCCAAACTGTGGGACTCTCTACTCCCCAAACCGTGGGACACCTCACATTCCCAAACTGTGGGCCTCTTCATCTGCCCAAAGTGTGAGCCTCCGCACATCCCCAAACATTTGGACTCTTCAACTCCACAAATGTGAGTCATCTCACCTCCCCAAACTGTGGGCATCCTCATCTCCACAAACGTTGGAACTCCGTAGCTCCCCAAACTGTGGGTCACCTCACCTCCTCAAACAGTACGACTCATCACCTCGCCAAACTGTGGGAAACCTCACTTTCCCAAATTGTGGGACTCCTCATCACACCAAACTGTGGGGCTGCTCAGCTCCCCAAAATGAGGGACTCCTCCAAACACCAGAATGTTGGAATCTTCAGCTCTCTAAACCGTGGGGCTCCTTACATTCCCAATATGTGGGTCTCCTCAGCTCCGCAAACTGTGGGAATCCTCACCTCCCCAAAGTGTGCGACATCTCACCTCCCCGAACTGTGGGACTCCTCAACTCCCCAAACTGTGGAACTCCTCACCTCCCCAAAGTGTGGAACTCCTCAGCTTCCCAATCTGTGGGACATTCAAATCCCCAAATTGTGGGACACCTCACCTCCCCAAACTTTGGGACTCCTCACCTCCCTAAACTGTGGGACTCTCACCTCCCCAAATTGTATGTTTCATTCCCTCCCCAAACTGAGGGACTCCTCACCCTCCCAAACAGTGGGACTCTCAACTCCCCAAAGAGTGGGACACCTCATCTCCTCAAACAGTGCGACTCATCACCTCGCCAAACTGTGGGACACCTCACTTTCCCAAATTGTGGGACTCCTCACCACCACAATCTGTGGGACTCCTCAGCTCCTCAAACTCTGGGAATCCTCACGTCATGGAACTGTGGGACTCCTCACCACCCCAAAGTGTGGGGACTCCGCATCGCCCCAAACTGAGGGACTCTTCAGCACCACGAACTATGGGACTCGACAGCTTCCCAAAGCGTGGGGCTTTCAAATCCCCAAACAGTGGGAATCCTCACCAACCCCAAAATGTGGGATTCTCACCTCCCCAAATTGTGGGTCCCCACAGCTCCCCAAACTGTGGGACTCCTCACCTCACCAAACTGTGGGACTCTTCAGCTCCCCAAACTGTGGAACTCCTCAGCTCCCCAAACTGTGGGATTCCTCACCTCCCCAAACTGTGGGACTCCCCAGCTCCCCAAATCCTGAGACTCCTCACGTCCCCAAACTATGGGACTCCTCAGCTCCCCAAACTGTGGGACTCCTCACCTCCACAAATGTGGGTCTCCACACCTACCAACCTGTGGGTCACCTAACCTCTCCAAACTGTGGGGACTCCTCTCCTCCCCAAACTGCGGCTCTCCTGATCTCCCCAAACTGTGTGACGCCTCAGCTCCCCAAACTGTGGGAATCCTCGCCACCCCAAACTGTGTGTCTCCTCAGCTCCACATACTATTACTCCACAGATCTCCAAATGTGTGAGTCTCTCCTCCACAAATTGTGGGACTCCTTAGCTCCCCAAATTGTGGGTCACCTCGCCTGACTAAACAATGGGACGCCAAACCACCCCAAACTGTGGGCCTCCACACCTTCCCAAACAGTGGGACCACTCACCTCCCAAAACTGTGGGACTCATCACATTCCCAAACTGTGGGACAACTCACTTTCCCAAACTGTGGGACTCCTCAGCTCCCCCAACTGTGGGACTCTCACGCCCCCAAACTGTGGGAATCCTCAGCACCTCAAACTGTTGGGCTCTCAACTCCCCAAACTGTACGATTCGTGCCCTACACAGTTTGATCCCTTCCCCAAACTGAGGGTCTCCTCACCTTCCCAAACTGTGGGACTCCTCAGCTTTCCAATCTTTGGGACATTTAAATCCCCAAACTGTTGGACTCTTCACCATCCCAAACAGTGGGACTTCGCAGCTCCCCAAACTGAGAAACTCCTCAGCTTCTGAAACTGTGAGACTCCTCATCTCCCCAAACTGTGGGGAATCCTCACCTCCACAAACTGAGGGACTCCTCAGCACCAAGAACTATAGGGCTCGACAGCTTCCCAAACTGTGGGACACTCAAATCCCCAAACAGTGGGAATCCTCACCACCCCAAACTGTGGGACTCTCACCTCCCCAAATTGTGGGTCCCCTCAGCTCCCCAAACTGTGGGTCTCCTCATCTCCCAAACTGTGGGACTCTGCATTCTCCCCAAATTGTGGGAACACTCACTTCTCCAAACTATGCGACAGCTCCCCACTCCACACTGTGGGGACCCCTCACCTCCACAAACTTTGGGACACCTGAGCTCCCCAAAATGTGGGTCACCTCACCTCCCAAAACAGTGGGACTCCTCACCTCGCCAAACTGTGGGGACGCCTCACCTCCACAAACTTTGGGGCTCCATAGCTCCCCAAACTGTGGGTCACCTCACCTCCCCAAACAGTGGGACTCATCACTTCACCAAACTGTGGGACACCTCACTTTCCCAAACTGTGGGACTCCTCACCACCCCAAACTGTGGGGAATCCTCACCTCCACAAACTGAGGGACTCCTCAGCACCACGAACTATGGGGTTCGACAGCTTCCCAAACTGTGGGACTTTCAAATCCCCAAACAGTGGGAATCCTCACCACACCAAACTGTGGGACTCTCACCTCCCCAAACTGTGGGACTCCTCAGCTCCCCAAACTGTGGGGCTTCTCAGCTACACAAACTGTGGGAGTCCTCGCCTCCACAAACTGTGGGACTCCTCAGCTCCCCAGACTCTGGGACTCCCCACCTCCCCAAACGGTGCGACTCCTCAGCTCCCCAAACTGTGGGACTCCTCAGCTCCCCAAACTGTGGGACTCCTCAGCTGCCCAAACTGTGGGACACCCACCTCCCCAAACGGTGGGACTCCTCAGCTCCCCAAACTGTGGGCCTCCTCAGCTCCCCAAAATGTGGGACACTTCACCTCCACAAACTGTGGTTCGCCTCACCTCACCAAACTATGGGTCTCCACACCTCCGAAACTGTCGGTACTCCTCACCTCCCCAAACTGTGGGAACCCTTACCTCCAAAAACTGTGGGACTCCTCCCCTCCCCTAAAAGTGGAACTCCTCATCTGCCCAAACTGTGAGACTCCTCACATCCCCAAACTTTTGGAAACTTCATATCCCAAACTGTGGGACACCTCACCTCCCCAAACTGTGGCCCTCTTCACCTCCACAAACTGTGGGACACCTCACTTTCCCAAACTGTGGGACTCCTCATCTCCCCAAACCGTGGGACTCCTGATCTCCCCAAACTGTGGGACTCCTCAGCCCCCCAAACTGTGGGAACCCTCAACACCCCAAACTGTATGTCTCCACAGTTCCACAAACTGTGGGACTCCTCAGCACCCCTTACTGTGCGACTCTCTCCTCCCCAACTGTAGGCCTCCTCACCTCCCCAAAGATTGGGACCCCTCACCTGACAAAACTGGGACTCATCACCTCCCCAGACTGTGAGACAACTCACATTCCCATACACTGGGACTCTCACGTCCCAAAACTGTGGGACTCCACAGCAGCCCAAACTTCTGGAATCTCACCTTATCAAATTGTACGATTCATGCCCTACCCAAACTGAGGGGCTCTCACCTCCCCAAATTATAAGTTTTCACCCCTCCCCAAACTGAGGGTCTCCTCACATTCCCAAACTTTGTAAATCCTCAGCATTCCAAACTTCACGAATTTAAATTCCCCAAATTTTGCGACTCTTCACCTCCCCAAACTGTGGGACTCCTCAAATCCCCATCAGTGGGACTCCTCAAATCCCCAAACTGTGTGACTCCTCAGCTCCCCAAACTGTGGGTCTCCTCACCTCCCAAACTGTGGGACTCTGCATTCTCCCCAAACTGTGGGAACCGTCACTTCTCCAAACTATGCGACTGCTCCCCGCCCGAAACTGTGGGGACTCCTCACCTCCACAAACTTTAGGACTCCTTAGCTCCCCAAACTGTGGGTCACCTCGCCTCCCCAATCAGTGGGACTCATCACTTCGCCAAACTGTGGGACACCTCACTTTCCCAGACTGTGGGACTTTGCAGCTTCCCAAATTTGAAACTCTTCAGCTCCTGAAACTGTGACACTCCTCAGCTCCCCAATCTATGGGACACCTCCGTTCCCCAAACTGTGGGAATCCTCACCTCACGGAACTGTGGAACTCCTCACCAACCCAAACTGTGGGGACTCCTCATCTCCCCAAACTGAGGGACTCCACCGTACCACGAACGATGGGAGACGACAGCTGCCCAAAATGTGGGACTCTCAAATCCCCAAACAGTGATAATCCTCACCACCCCAAACTGTGGGTCTCATACCTCCCCAACTGAGGGACTCCTCACCTCACCAAACTGTGGGACTCCTCAGCTCCCCAAACTTTGGGACTCCTCAGCTCCCCAATCTTTGGGACTGCTCAGCTCCCCAAATTGTGGGACTCCTCAGCACTCCAAACTGTGGGTCTCCACACCTCCCAAACTGTGGGACTCCTCATCTGCCCAAACTTTGAGACTCCCACATTCTCAAACTTTTGGACTCTTCATCTCCCAAACTGTGCATCACCTCACCTCCCCAAACTGTGGGACTCCTCAACTCCCCCAACTGTGTGTCGCCTCAGCTTCCAAACTGTGGGACTCCTCACCTCCCCAAACTGTGGAACTCCTCACCTCACCATACTGTGTGACTCCTCCCCTCCCTAAACTGTGGGACTACTTAGCTCTCCAAAATGTGCGTCACCTCACCTCCCTAAACTGTGGGGCCCCTCACCTTCCCAGTCTGTAAGACTCATCACCTCCCCAAACTGTGGGACTCCTGACTTTCCCTAAATGTGGGAGTCCTCAGCTCTGCAAACTGTGGGGACTCCTCACCTTCACAAACTGTGGGACTCCTCACCTCCCCAAACTATAGGTCTCCTCCACTCCCCAAATTGTGGGCCTCCTCACCACCACAAAATGTGGGGCTCCTTAGCTTCGCAAATGTGGGACTCCTCATCTGCCCAAATTTTGGAATTCCTCGCATCCCCAAACTGTGGGACTCCTTACGTTACCAAAATGTGGGACTCCTCAACTCCGCTAACTGTGGGACTACTAAGTTTCCCAAAATGTGGGACACTCACCTCCCCAAACTGTGGGACTCATCACCTTCCCAATCTGTGGGACTCCTCAGCTCCCCAAACTGTGGGATTCCTCACCTCCCAAATTCTGGTGCTCATCCACTCCCCAATCTGTGGGACTCCTCATCTGCCCCAACTGTGAGACCCCTCACATCGCCAAACTTTGAGACTCTTCAAGTCAGAAACTGTGGGTCACCTCACCTCTTCAAACTGTGGGGACTCCTCTCCTCCCCAAATTGTGCATTTCTTCACGTCCCAAACTGTGTGAGTCCTCACCTCCCCAAACTGTGGGAATCCTCAGCTCCCCAAACTGTGGGACTCTCACCACCCCAAATTGTGGGTCTCCTCTCCTCCCAAATAGTGGGACTACTCACCTCCCCAAATGGTGGGACTCCTCACCACCCCAAAATGTGGGACTCCTCAGCTCCCCAAACTCTGGGACTCCACAGCTCTCCAAACTGTGGGACTCCTCAGCTCCCCAAACTGTGGGACTGCTCAGCTCCCCAAACTGTGGGACTCCTCAGCACCCCAAACTGTGGGTCTCCACACCTCCCATACTGTGGGACTCCTCATGTGCCGAAACTGTGAGACTCCTCACATTCTCAAGCTTTTGGAGTCTTCCTCTCCCAAATTGTGCGTCACCGTACCTCCCCAAACTGTGGGGACTCCTCACCTCCCCCAAATGTTGGCCGCCTCAACTCCCAAACTGTGGGACTCCTCACCTCCCCAGACTGTGGGACGCCTCTGCTCCCCATATTGTGGGTCTCCTACCCTCCCCAACGTGTGGGACTACTTAGATCCCCAAAATGTGTGTCACCTCACCTCCGCAAACTGTGGGGCCCCTCATCTCCCCAGTCTGTAAGACTCATCACCTCCCCAAACTGTGGGACTCCACACTTTCCCTAATGTGGGACTAATCAGCTCCGCAAACAGTGGGAACTCCTCACCTCCACAATCTGTGGGGACTCCTCACCTCCCCGAAATGTGGGCCGCCTAAACTCCCAAACTGTGGGACTCCTCACCTCCCCAGGCTGTGGGACGCCTCAGCTCCCCATATTGTGGGACTCGTACCCTCCCCAACGTGTGGGACTACTTAGTTCCCCAAAATGTGTGTCACCTCACCTCCACAAACTGTGGGGCCCCTCACCTCCCCAGTCTGTAAGACTCATCACCTCTCCAAACTGTGGGACTCCACACTTTCCCTAATGTGGGACTAATCAACTCCGCAAACAGCGGGGACTCCTCACCTCCACAAACTGTGGGGACTCCTCACCTCCACAAACTGAGGGGCTCCTGACCTCCCCAAACTGTGGTTCTCCTCCACTCCCCAAACTGCGGGACTCCTCACCACCACAAAATGTGGGACAGCTTATCTTCCCAAACTGTGGGAGAACTCATCTGCCCAAATTGTGGAACTCCTCACATATCCAAACTTTGGTCGCCTCATGTTAACAAAATGTTGGACTCCTCAGCTCCGCAAACCGTGGGACTCCTAACTTTCCCTAAATGTGGGACTCTCCCCTCCCCTACTTTGGGACTCATCACCTTCCCAATCTGTGGGACTCCGCAGCTCCCCAAACTGTGGGACTCCTCATCTGACCAAACTGTGATACTCCTCACATCCCCAAACTATGAGACTTTTCATCTCACAAACTGTGGGTCACCTCACCTCTCCAAACTGTGGGACTACTCACCTCTTCAAATTGTGGGACTACTCACCTCCCCAAACAGTGGGACTCCTCACTTTCCCAAAATGTGGGACTCTCACCTCCGAAAACTGTGGGACTCATCACCTTCCCAAACTGTTGGACTCCTCAGCTTCCCAAACGATGGGACTCTCAAATCCCCAAAATGTGGGATTCCTCACCACCCCAAACTGAGGGACTCCTCATTTTCCTAAACTGTGGGAATCCTCTCTTCCCCAAACTGTGGGAATCCTCGCCTCCCACATTGTGGGACAACTCATGTTCCCAAACTGTGAGACTCCTCACATCCCCAAATTTTAGACCTCCTCATCTCCCAAAATGTGGGTCACCTTAGCTCCCCAAACTGTGGGACTCCTCACCTCCCCAAACTGTGGGACTCCACAACTCCCCAAACTGTGGGACTCCCTACCTCCCCAAACTCTGGGACTCCTCAGCTCCACAAACTGTGGGACTCCACAGCTGCACATACTGTGGGACTCCTCAGCTCCCCAGACTGTGGGACTCCTCAGCTCCCCAAACAGTGGGACTGCTGAGCTCCCAAAATTGTGGGACTCCTCAGCACCCCAAACTGTGGGACTCCTCATCTGCCCAAACTTTGAGACTCCTCACATTCTCAAACTTTTGGACTCTTCATCTCCCAAACTGTGCATCACCTCACCTCCCCAAACTGTGGGGACTCCTCAACTCCCCCAACTGTGGGCCGCCTCACCTCCCAAACTGTGGGACTCCTCACCTCCCCAAACTGTGGGAAAATTATCTCCCCAAAATGTGGGTCACCTCACCTCCCCAAACTGTGGGACCACTCACCTTCCCAGTCTGGAATACTCATCACCTCCCCAAACTGTGGGACACCTCACTTTCCCTAAATGTGGAACTCCTCAGCTCTGCAAACTGTGGGGACTCCTCACCTCCACAAACTGTGGGACTCCTCACCTCCCCAAACTGTTGTTCTCCTCCACTCCCCAAACTGCGGGAATCCTCACCACCACAAAATGTGGGGCTCCTTAGCTTAGCAAACTGTGGGAATCCTCACCTCCCCAAAGTGTGCGACATCTCACCTCCCCGAACTGTGGGACTCCTCAACTCCCCAAACTGTGGAACTCCTCACCTCCCCAAAGTGTGGAACTCCTCAGCTTCCCAATCTGTGGGACATTCAAATCCCCAAATTGTGGGACACCTCACCTCCCCAAACTTTGGGACTCCTCACCTCCCTAAACTGTGGGACTCTCACCTCCCCAAATTGTATGTTTCATTCCCTCCCCAAACTGAGGGACTCCTCACCCTCCCAAACAGTGGGACTCTCAACTCCCCAAAGAGTGGGACACCTCATCTCCTCAAACAGTGCGACGCATCACCTCGCCAAACTGTGGGACACCTCACTTTCCCAAATTGTGGGACTCCTCACCACCACAATCTGTGGGACTCCTCAGCTCCCCAAACTCTGGGAATCCTCACGTCATGGAACTGTGGGACTCCTCACCACCCCAAAGTGTGGGGACTCCGCATCGCCCCAAACTGAGGGACTCTTCAGCACCACGAACTATGGGACTCGACAGCTTCCCAAAGCGTGGGGCTTTCAAATCCCCAAACAGTGGGAATCCTCACCAACCCCAAAATGTGGGATTCTCACCTCCCCAAATTGTGGGTCCCCACAGCTCCCCAAACTGTGGGACTCCTCACCTCACCAAACTGTGGGACTCTTCAGCTCCCCAAACTGTGGAACTCCTCAGCTCCCCAAACTGTGGGATTCCTCACCTCCCCAAACTGTGGGACTCCCCAGCTCCCCAAATCCTGAGACTCCTCACGTCCCCAAACTATGGGACTCCTCAGCTCCCCAAACTGTGGGACTCCTCACCTCCACAAATGTGGGTCTCCACACCTACCAACCTGTGGGTCACCTAACCTCTCCAAACTGTGGGGACTCCTCTCCTCCCCAAACTGCGGCTCTCCTGATCTCCCCAAACTGTGTGACGCCTCAGCTCCCCAAACTGTGGGAATCCTCGCCACCCCAAACTGTGTGTCTCCTCAGCTCCACATACTATTACTCCACAGATCTCCAAATGTGTGAGTCTCTCCTCCACAAATTGTGGGACTCCTTAGCTCCCCAAATTGTGGGTCACCTCGCCTGACTAAACAATGGGACGCCAAACCACCCCAAACTGTGGGCCTCCACACCTTCCCAAACAGTGGGACCACTCACCTCCCAAAACTGTGGGACTCATCACATTCCCAAACTGTGGGACAACTCACTTTCCCAAACTGTGGGACTCCTCAGCTCCCCCAACTGTGGGACTCTCACGCCCCCAAACTGTGGGAATCCTCAGCACCTCAAACTGTTGGGCTCTCAACTCCCCAAACTGTACGATTCGTGCCCTACACAGTTTGATCCCTTCCCCAAACTGAGGGTCTCCTCACCTTCCCAAACTGTGGGACTCCTCAGCTTTCCAATCTTTGGGACATTTAAATCCCCAAACTGTTGGACTCTTCACCATCCCAAACAGTGGGACCACTCACCTCCCAAAACTGTGGGACTCATCACATTCCCAAACTGTGGGACAACTCACTTTCCCAAACTGTGGGACTCCTCAGCTCCCCCAACTGTGGGACTCTCACGCCCCCAAACTGTGGGAATCCTCAGCACCTCAAACTGTTGGGCTCTCAACTCCCCAAACTGTACGATTCGTGCCCTACACAGTTTGATCCCTTCCCCAAACTGAGGGTCTCCTCACCTTCCCAAACTGTGGGACTCCTCAGCTTTCCAATCTTTGGGACATTTAAATCCCCAAACTGTTGGACTCTTCACCATCCCAAACAGTGGGACTTCGCAGCTCCCCAAACTGAGAAACTCCTCAGCTTCTGAAACTGTGAGACTCCTCATCTCCCCAAACTGTGGGGAATCCTCACCTCCACAAACTGAGGGACTCCTCAGCAACACGAACTATAGGGCTCGACAGCTTCCCAAACTGTGGGACACTCAAATCCCCAAACAGTGGGAATCCTCACCACCCCAAACTGTGGGACTCTCACCTCCCCAAATTGTGGGTCCCCTCAGCTCCCCAAACTGTGGGTCTCCTCATCTCCCAAACTGTGTGACTCTGCATTCTCCCCAAATTGTGGGAACACTCACTTCTCCAAACTATGCGACAGCTCCCCACTCCACACTGTGGGGACCCCTCACCTCCACAAACTTTGGGACACCTGAGCTCCCCAAAATGTGGGTCACCTCACCTCCCAAAACAGTGGGACTCCTCACCTCGCCAAACTGTGGGGACGCCTCACCTCCACAAACTTTGGGGCTCCATAGCTCCCCAAACTGTGGGTCACCTCACCTCCCCAAACAGTGGGACTCATCACTTCACCAAACTGTGGGACACCTCACTTTCCCAAACTGTGGGACTCCTCACCACCCCAAACTGTGGGGAATCCTCACCTCCACAAACTGAGGGACTCCTCAGCACCACGAACTATGGGGTTCGACAGCTTCCCAAACTGTGGGACTTTCAAATCCCCAAACAGTGGGAATCCTCACCACACCAAACTGTGGGACTCTCACCTCCCCAAACTGTGGGACTCCTCAGCTCCCCAAACTGTGGGGCTTCTCAGCTACACAAACTGTGGGAGTCCTCGCCTCCGCAAACTGTGGGACTCCTCAGCTCCCCAGACTCTGGGACTCCCCACCTCCCCAAACGGTGCGACTCCTCAGCTCCCCAAACTGTGGGACTCCTCAGCTCCCCAAACTGTGGGACTCCTCAGCTGCCCAAACTGTGGGACTCCCCACCTCCCCAAACGGTGGGACTCCTCAGCTCCCCAAACTGTGGGCCTCCTCAGCTCCCCAAAATGTGGGACACTTCACCTCCACAAACTGTGGTTCGCCTCACCTCACCAAACTATGGGTCTCCACACCTCCGAAACTGTCGGTACTCCTCACCTCCCCAAACTGTGGGAACCCTTACCTCCAAAAACTGTGGGACTCCTCCCCTCCCCTAAAAGTGGAACTCCTCATCTGCCCAAACTGTGAGACTCCTTACATCCCCAAACTTTTGGAAACTTCATATCCCAAACTGTGGGACACCTCACCTCCCCAAACTGTGGCCCTCTTCACCTCCACAAACTGTGGGACACCTCACTTTCCCAAACTGTGGGACTCCTCATCTCCCCAAACCGTGGGACTCCTGATCTCCCCAAACTGTGGGACTCCTCAGCCCCCCAAACTGTGGGAACCCTCAACACCCCAAACTGTATGTCTCCACAGTTCCACAAACTGTGGGACTCCTCAGCACCCCTTACTGTGCGACTCTCTCCTCCCCAACTGTAGGCCTCCTCACCTCCCCAAAGATTGGGACCCCTCACCTGACAAAACTGGGACTCATCACCTCCCCAGACTGTGAGACAACTCACATTCCCATACACTGGGACTCTCACGTCCCAAAACTGTGGGACTCCACAGCAGCCCAAACTTCTGGAATCTCACCTTATCAAATTGTACGATTCATGCCCTACCCAAACTGAGGGGCTCTCACCTCCCCAAATTATAAGTTTTCTCCCCTCCCCAAACTGAGGGTCTCCTCACATTCCCAAACATTGTAAATCCTCAGCATTCCAAACTTCACGAATTTAAATTCCCCAAATTTTGCGACTCTTCACCTCCCCAAACTGTGGGACTCCTCAAATCCCCATCAGTGGGACTCCTCAAATCCCCAAACTGTGTGACTCCTCAGCTCCCCAAACTGTGGGTCTCCTCACCTCCCAAACTGTGGGACTCTGCATTCTCCCCAAACTGTGGGAACCGTCACTTCTCCAAACTATGCGACTGCTCCCCGCCCGAAACTGTGGGGACTCCTCACCTCCACAAACTTTAGGACTCCTTAGCTCCCCAAACTGTGGGTCACCTCGCCTCCCCAATCAGTGGGACTCATCACTTCGCCAAACTGTGGGACACCTCACTTTCCCAGACTGTGGGACTTTGCAGCTTCCCAAATTTGAAACTCTTCAGCTCCTGAAACTGTAACACTCCTCAGCTCCCCAATCTATG
Organism: Somniosus microcephalus; assembly: GCF_052327205.1. Taxonomy (NCBI): domain Eukaryota; kingdom Metazoa; phylum Chordata; class Chondrichthyes; order Squaliformes; family Somniosidae; genus Somniosus; species Somniosus microcephalus. The sequence goes on from NW_028225183.1 coordinate 43,983,775, forward strand.
GGACACCTCCATTCCCCAAACTGTGGGAATCCTCACCTCACGGAACTGTGGAACTCCTCACCAACCCAAACTGTGGGGACTCCTCATCTCCCCAAACTGAGGGACTCCACCGTACCACGAACGATGGGAGACGACAGCTGCCCAAAATGTGGGACTCTCAAATCCCCAAACAGTGATAATCCTCACCACCCCAAACTGTGGGTCTCATACCTCCCCAACTGAGGGACTCCTCACCTCACCAAACTGTGGGACTCCTCAGCTCCCCAAACTTTGGGACTCCTCAGCTCCCCAATCTTTGGGACTGCTCAGCTCCCCAAATTGTGGGACTCCTCAGCACTCCAAACTGTGGGTCTCCACACCTCCCAAACTGTGGGACTCCTCATCTGCCCAAACTTTGAGACTCCCACATTCTCAAACTTTTGGACTCTTCATCTCCCAAACTGTGCATCACCTCACCTCCCCAAACTGTGGGACTCCTCAACACCCCCAACTGTGTGTCGCCTCAGCTTCCAAACTGTGGGACTCCTCACCTCCCCAAACGGTGGAACTCCTCACCTCACCATACTGTGTGACTCCTCCCCTCCCTAAACTGTGGGACTACTTAGCTCTCCAAAATGTGCGTCACCTCACCTCCCTAAACTGTGGGGCCCCTCACCTTCCCAGTCTGTAAGACTCATCACCTCCCCAAACTGTGGGACTCCTGACTTTCCCTAAATGTGGGAGTCCTCAGCTCTGCAAACTGTGGGGACTCCTCACCTTCACAAACTGTGGGACTCCTCACCTCCCCAAACTATAGGTCTCCTCCACTCCCCAAATTGTGGGCCTCCTCACCACCACAAAATGTGGGGCTCCTTAGCTTCGCAAATGTGGGACTCCTCATCTGCCCAAATTTTGGAATTCCTCGCATCCCCAAACTGTGGGACTCCTTACGTTACCAAAATGTGGGACTCCTCAACTCCGCTAACTGTGGGACTACTAAGTTTCCCAAAATGTGGGACACTCACCTCCCCAAACTGTGGGACTCATCACCTTCCCAATCTGTGGGACTCCTCAGCTCCCCAAACTGTGGGATTCCTCACCTCCCAAATTCTGGTGCTCATCCACTCCCCAATCTGTGGGACTCCTCATCTGCCCCAACTGTGAGACCCCTCACATCGCCAAACTTTGAGACTCTTCAAGTCAGAAACTGTGGGTCACCTCACCTCTTCAAACTGTGGGGACTCCTCTTCTCCCCAAATTGTGCATTTCTTCACGTCCCAAACCGTGTGAGTCCTCACCTCCCCAAACTGTGGGAATCCTCAGCTCCCCAAACTGTGGGACTCTCACCACCCCAAATTGTGGGTCTCCTCTCCTCCCAAATAGTGGGACTACTCACCTCCCCAAATGGTGGGACTCCTCACCACCCCAAAAGGTGGGACTCCTCAGCTCCCCAAACTCTGGGACTCCACAGCTCTCCAAACTGTGGGACTCCTCAGCTCCCCAAACTGTGGGACTGCTCAGCTCCCCAAACTGTGGGACTCCTCAGCACCCCAAACTGTGGGTCTCCACACCTCCCATACTGTGGGACTCCTCATGTGCCGAAACTGTGAGACTCCTCACATTCTCAAGCTTTTGGAGTCTTCCTCTCCCAAATTGTGCGTCACCGCACCTCCCCAAACTGTGGGGACTCCTCACCTCCCCCAAATGTTGGCCGCCTCAACTCCCAAACTGTGGGACTCCTCACCTCCCCAGACTGTGGGACGCCTCTGCTCCCCATATTGTGGGACTCCTACCCTCCCCAACGTGTGGGACTACTTAGATCCCCAAAATGTGTGTCACCTCACCTCCGCAAACTGTGGGGCCCCTCATCTCCCCAGTCTGTAAGACTCATCACCTCCCCAAACTGTGGGACTCCACACTTTCCCTAATGTGGGACTAATCAGCTCCGCAAACAGTGGGAACTCCTCACCTCCACAATCTGTGGGGACTCCTCACCTCCCCGAAATGTGGGCCGCCTAAACTCCCAAACTGTGGGACTCCTCACCTCCCCAGGCTGTGGGACGCCTCAGCTCCCCATATTGTGGGACTCGTACCCTCCCCAACGTGTGGGACTACTTAGTTCCCCAAAATGTGTGTCACCTCACCTCCACAAACTGTGGGGCCCCTCACCTCCCCAGTCTGTAAGACTCATCACCTCTCCAAACTGTGGGACTCCACACTTTCCCTAATGTGGGACTAATCAACTCCGCAAACAGCGGGGACTCCTCACCTCCACAAACTGTGGGGACTCCTCACCTCCACAAACTGAGGGGCTCCTGACCTCCCCAAACTGTGGTTCTCCTCCACTCCCCAAACTGCGGGACTCCTCACCACCACAAAATGTGGGACAGCTTATCTTCCCAAACTGTGGGAGAACTCATCTGCCCAAATTGTGGAACTCCTCACATATCCAAACTTTGGTCGCCTCATGTTAACAAAATGTTGGACTCCTCAGCTCCGCAAACCGTGGGACTCCTAACTTTCCCTAAATGTGGGACTCTCCCCTCCCCTACTTTGGGACTCATCACCTTCCCAATCTGTGGGACTCCGCAGCTCCCCAAACTGTGGGACTCCTCATCTGACCAAACTGTGATACTCCTCACATCCCCAAACTATGAGACTTTTCATCTCACAAACTGTGGGTCACCTCACCTCTCCAAACTGTGGGACTACTCACCTCTTCAAATTGTGGGACTACTCACCTCCCCAAACAGTGGGACTCCTCACTTTCCCAAAATGTGGGACTCTCACCTCCGAAAACTGTGGGACTCATCACCTTCCCAAACTGTTGGACTCCTCAGCTTCCCAAACTATGGGACTCTCAAATCCCCAAAATGTGGGATTCCTCACCACCCCAAACTATGGAGTACGTCATCACCCCAAAATGTGGGACACCTCACTGCCCCAAACTGAGGGATTCCTCATTTTCCTAAACTGTGGGAATCCTCTCTTCCCCAAACTGTGGGAATCCTCGCCTCCCACATTGTGGGACAACTCATGTTCCCAAACTGTGAGACTCCTCACATCCCCAAATTTTAGACCTCCTCATCTCCCAAAATGTGGGTCACCTTAGCTCCCCAAACTGTGGGACTCCTCACCTCCCCAAACTGTGGGACTCCACAACTCCCCAAACTGTGGGACTCCCTACCTCCCCAAACTCTGGGACTCCTCAGCTCCACAAACTGTGGGACTCCACAGCTGCACATACTGTGGGACTCCTCAGCTCCCCAGACTGTGGGACTCCTCAGCTCCCCAAACAGTGGGACTGCTGAGCTCCCAAAATTGTGGGACTCCTCAGCACCCCAAACTGTGGGACTCCTCATCTGCCCAAACTTTGAGACTCCTCACATTCTCAAACTTTTGGACTCTTCATCTCCCAAACTGTGCATCACCTCACCTCCCCAAACTGTGGGGACTCCTCAACTCCCCCAACTGTGGGCCGCCTCACCTCCCAAACTGTGGGACTCCTCACCTCCCCAAACTGTGGGAAAATTATCTCCCCAAAATGTGGGTCACCTCACCTCCCCAAACTGTGGGACCACTCACCTTCCCAGTCTGGAATACTCATCACCTCCCCAAACTGTGGGACACCTCGCTTTCCCTAAATGTGGAACTCCTCAGCTCTGCAAACTGTGGGGACTCCTCACCTCCACAAACTGTGGGACTCCTCACCTCCCCAAACTGTTGTTCTCCTCCACTCCCCAAACTGCGGGAATCCTCACGACCACAAAATGTGGGGCTCCTTAGCTTTGCAAACTGTGGGACTCCTCATCTGCCCAAATTTTGGAACTCCTCACATCACCAAACTGTGGGACTCCTCACGTTACCAAACTTTGAGACTCTTCATCTCACAATGTGTGGGTCACCTCACCTCTCCAAACTGTGGGGACTCCTCTCCTTCCCAAACTGTGCGTTTCCTCACGTCCCAAACTGTGTGAGTCCTCACCTCTCCAAACTGTGGGAATCCTCAGTTCCCCAAACTGTGGGACTCTCACCACCCCAAAATGTGGGACTCCTCACATCCCCAAACTATGGGACTCCTCAGCTCCACAATCTGAGTGACTCCTCAGCTCCACAAACTGTGGGATTCCTCAGCTCCCCAAACTGTGGGACTCCTCAGCTCCCCTTAACTGTGGGACTGCTCAGCTCCCCAAGCTGTGGGACTCATTAGCACCCCAAACTGTGGGTCTCCACACCTCCCAAACTGTGGCACTCCTCATCTGCCCAAACTGTGAAACTCCTCACATTCTCAAATTTTTGGAGTCTTCATCTCCCAAACTGTGCGTCACCTCACCTCCCCAAACTGTGGGGACTCCTCACCTCCCCCAAATGTGGGCCGCCTCAACTCCCAAACTGTGGGACTCCTCACCTCGCCAGACTGTGGGACACCTCAGCTCCCCAAACTGTTGGACTCCTACACTCCCTAAACTGTGGGAATACTTAGTTCCCCAAACTGTGGGTCACCTCACCTCCCCAAACTGTGGGGCCCCTCACCTCCCCAGTCTGTAAGAGTCATCACCTCCCCAAACTGTGGGACTCCTCACTTTCCCTAATGTGGGACTAAACAGCTCTGCAACTGTGGGGATTCCTCACATCCACAAACTGTGGGGACTCCTCACCTCCACAAACTGTGGGCTCCTGACCTCCCCAAACTGTGGTTCCCCTCCACTCCCCAAACTGTGGGACTCCTCACCACCACAAACTGTGAGACAGTTTATCTTCCCAAACTGTGGGACAGCTCATCTGCCCAAACTGTGGAAATCCTCACATCCCCAAACTGTGGGACTCCTCATGTTAACAAAATGTTGGACTCCTCAGCTCCGCAAACTGTTGGAATCCTAATTTTCCCAAAATGTGGGACTCTCCCCTCCCCTGCTTTGGGACGCATCACCTTCCCAATCTGTGGGACTCCTCACCTCCACAAACTGTGAGATTTCTCACCTCCCCAAACTGTGGGACTACTCACCTCCAAAACTGTGGGACTCCTCAGCTCCCAAACAGTGGGACTCCTTACCTTCCCAAAATTGTGGAATTCCAAACCTGCACAAACTGTGGGACTCCCCACTTGCCCCAAATGTGGGACACCTCACCTCCCCAAATTGTGGGACTCCTCCCCTCCCCAAACTGTGGGACTCCTCTGCACCCCAAACTGTGGGAATCCTCGGCTCCCCAAATTTTGGGACACCTCACCTCCCCAAACTGTGAGATTCCTCACCTCCCCAAACTGTGAGACTCCACACCTCCCCAAACTGTGGGACTCCACACCTCCCCAAACTCTGAGCCGCCTCACCTCCCAAACTGTGGGACTCCTCACCTCCCCAAACTGTGGGACTAATTAGCTCCCCATAATGTGGGTCACCTCACCTCCCCAAACTGTGGGACTCAACACATTCCCAATCTGTGGGACACCTCATCTCCTCAAATTGTGGTGCTCATCCACTCCCCAAACTGTGGGCCCCCTCATCTGCCCCTGCTGTGAGACTCCTCACATCCCCAAACTTTGAGACTCTTCATCTCACAACCTGTGGGTCACCTCACCTCTCCAAACTGTTGCGACTCCTCTCCTCCCCAAATTGAGCGTTTCCTCACGTCCCAAACTGTGTGAGTCCTCACCTGCCCAAACTGTGGGAATCCTCAGTTCCCCAAACTGTGGGACTCTCACCACCCCAAAATTTGGGACTCCTCACATCCCCAAACTGTGGGACTCCTCAGCTCCCCAAACTGAGGGACTCCTCAGCTCCTCAAACTGTGGGATTCCTCAGCTCCCCAAACTGTGGGACTGCTCAGCTCCCCAAACTGTGGGACTGCTCAGCTCCCCAAACTGTGGGACTCCTCAGCTCCCCAAACTGTGGGACTGCTCAGCTCCCCAAAATGTGGGACTCCTTAGCACCCCAAACTGTGGGTCTGCTCACACCCCCAAACTGTGGCACTCCTCATCTGCCCAAACTGTGAGACTCCTCACACCGCCAAACTGAGGGACACCTCACCTTCCCAAACTGTGGGATTACTCACCTCCCAAACTGTGGGAATCCTCCCAGCCCCACACTTTGGGACACCTCAACTTCCGAAAATGTGAGGCTCCTCACATCCCCAAAATTTAGTACTGCTCATCTCTCAAACTGTGGGTCACCTCACTTCCCCAAACTGAGGGGGCTCCTCACCATCCCAAACTAAGGGCCTGCTCACCCTCCCAAACTGTGGGACTCCTCCCCTCCCCATACTGTAAGACTCATTACCTGCTCAAATTGTGGGACTGTTCAGCTCCCCAGACTGTGGGACGCCTCACCTCCCCACACTGAAGGAGTCCTCAGCTCCAAAAACTGTGGGACTCCTCACCACCCCAAAATTGTGGGATACCAAAACTCCAAAAACTGTGGGGCTACTCACTTGCCCCAAAAGTGGGAATCCTCACCACCCCAAACAGTGGGGACACCACACCTCCCAAACTGTGAAACTCCTCATCTCCCCAAATTGTGGGACTCATCATCTGCACAAACTGTGGGACTCCTCACCGCCACAAAATTTGGGCATCCTCACATCCCAATCTGAGGGACTCCTCACCTCCACAAACTATGGATCACCTCACCTCAACAAACTGTGGGGACTCATCACCTCAAAAACTGTGGGACTCCTCACCTCCCCAAATTGTGGGACACGTCACCTCCACAAAGTGTACGACTCATCACCTCCCCAAACTGTAGGACTCCTCACTTTCCCAAAATGTGGGCTCCTCAGCTCCCCAAACTGTGGGACTCCTCAACATCCCAAACTGTGGGACTCCTCTGCTCCCCAAATTGTGGGGACCCCTCACTTTACCAAATGTAGGACTCTCACCTCCCCAAACTGTGGGCCTTCTCACATCCCAAACTGTGGGCCTCCTCACCTCCACAAACTGTGCGTCACCTCATCTCACAAACAGTGGGTCACCTCACCTCGCCAACTGTGGGATTCCTCACCTCCCCAGACTGTGGAACTCCTCACCTCGCCAAACTGTGGGACTCCTCAGCTCCCCAGACTGTGGGACTCCTCACCTCCCCAGACTGTGGGACTCCTCCCCTCCCCAGATTGTTGTACATCTCACCTCCCCAAACTGTAAGACTCATCAACTCCCCATTCTGTGGGACGCCTCACTTTCCCAAAATCTGGGACTCCCCAGGTCCTCAAACTGTGGCACAACTCACCATCCCAAACTATGGGACTGCTCCGATCCCCAAACTGTGGGGATTCCTCACTTTTCCAAAATGTGGGACGCCACAACTCGCCAAACTTTGGGACTCCTCACCTCCCCAAACTGTGGGACTCATCACCTCCCCAAAATTGTGGGATTCTAGGCCTCCACAAAATGTGGGACACCTCAGACGTCCCCAACCTGTGGGATGCCTCACCTCCCCAAAATTGTGGGATTCCAAACTTCCAAAGACAGTCGGACTCCTCACCTCCACAAACTGTGGGCCTCCTCACATCCAATCTGTGGGACTCCTCACCTCCACAAACTGTGGATCACCTGACCTCCACAAACTGTGGGGACTTATCAACTCACAAACTGTAGGAATTCTCACCTTCGCAAAATGTGGGCCACCTCACCTCCGCAAACTGTGGATCACCTCACCTCCGCCAACTGTGGGACTCCTCAACTCCGCAAACTGTGTGATTCCTCACCTTCGCAAACTGTGGGACTCCTCAGCTCCCCAAGCTGTGGGACACCTCCCCTCTCCACACAGTGAGACTCCTCACCTCCACCAACGCTGGGACTCCTCTCCTCCCCAAACTGTGGGAATACTCACCTCCCCAAAATGTGGGACTTCTCAACCTCCCAAACTGTGGGACTCCTCACATCCCCAAACAGTTGGACTCCTCACGTCCCAAACAGTGAGACTCATCAGCTCCCCAAACTGTAGGACTCTCACCACCCCAAACTGTGGGACTCCTCACCTCTCAAATTGTGGAACTCCTCACCTCCACAGATTGTGGGACTCCTCACCTCCAAAAACTGTGGGACTCCTCAGCTTCCCAAACTGTGGGATGCCTGAGCTCCCCAATCTGTGGGACATTGAAATCCCCAAACTGTAATACTCATCACATCCCCAAACTGTGTGACTCCTCACTTTCCCAAACTGTGGGACTCCTTGACCTCCCAAACTGTGGCAATCCACACCTTCCCAAACTGTGGGACACCTCACGTCCCAAACTGTGGGAAACAACATTTCCCCGAACTCTGGCACTTTTCAGTTCTCAAATTGTGGGACTCATCACGTGATATATTGTGGGGAGTCCTCACCTTCCCAAATGGTGGGACACCTCACCTTCCCAAACTGTAAGACAAATCACCTCCCCAAACCGGGGGGCTCCTCAATCCCCCCTCCAAAAGAGTGGGATTCCTCAAATCCCCACAATGTGGATTCCTCACCTCCCAAACGGTGGGACTCCTCATCATCGCAAACTGTGTGACCCTTACCTCCCAAATAGTGGGAACCCTCACCTCCCCAAGCTGAGATACTCCTCACCTTCCCAAAATGTGGGACTGCTCACCTCCCCAAAATGTCTTACTCCTCATATCTAAAATTGTGGACCTCTTCACATCCCAAACTTTGGGACTCATCACCACCCAAACTGTGGGACTCCTCACATCCCAAACTTTGGGACCCCTCAGCTCCCCAAACTGTAGGGCTCTCTCCAAGCCAAACTGTGGGACACCTCCCCACACAAACAGTGTGACTCCTCACCTCCCAAATTGTGGGATTCCTCACCTCCCAAATTGTGGGATTCCTCACCTCCCCAATTTGTGAGACTCCTCACCTCTCCAATCTGTGGGACTGCTCACCTCCCAAACTGTGTGCCTCCGCACCTCCCCAAACTGCAATTCTAATTCCTTCCCCAAATTCTGTGGCTCCTCGCCTCCCAATTTGTGGGACTCCTCACCTCCCCAAATTTTGAGTTTCCTCACCTTCCCAAAATGTGGGACTCCTCACCTCAACAAAATGCGGGACTCCTCACCTCCCCATAATGTGGGACTCCTCACCTCCCCAAAATATTGGGACCCCTCACATCACAAACTGTGGGGAACCCTCCCCTCCCCACACTGTGAGACGCCTCATCTCCCCAAACTGTGGAACTGCTCACCTCCCCAAACTGTGTGACTCCTCACCTCTTCAAAGTGTAGGATTCCTCACCTCCCCAAACTGTGGGATTCTTCACCTCCCAAATTGTGGGAATCCACACCTTCCCAAACGGTGGGACACCTCACTTCCCAAACTGTGGGACACAACAACTCCCCAAACTCTGGGACTTTCCAAATCTCAAATTATGGGACTCATCATGTGCCAAATTGTTGGGAGTCCTCACCTTCCTAAATTGTGGATTCCTCATCTTCCCAAACTGTAAGACTCATCACCTCCCCAAATTATGGGCTTCCTCAACTCCCCAAACTGTGGGACTCCTGACCTCCCCAAACTGTGGGACTCCTGACCTCCCCAAACTGTGGAAATCCTCACCTCCCCAAACTGTGGGAATCCTCACCTCCCCAAATTGTGGGACACCTCAACTTCCCAAACTGTGGGACTCCTCATCTCCCCAAACTGTAGGGATTCCACATCTCCACTAACTGTGGGTCACCTTACCTCCACAAACTGTGGGGACTCATCACTTTATCAAACTGTGGGACTCCGGACATCCAAAACTCTGGACACCTCACCTCCTAAACTGTGGGTCTCCTCAGCTCTCCCAAACTGCAGAGCTGTCACCACCCAATACTGTGGGACTCCTCAACTCACAAGTTGGGGGATACTCACCTCCCCAAACTGTGTGCCTCCTCAGCTCCCCAAACTGTGGGACTCCACACCACCCCAAACTGTGGGACGCCTAACCTCCCCAAACTGAGGGACTTCTCACATCCAAAAACTGTGGGGACTACTTACCTCACAGAGTGGGGCTCCACACCTCCCCAAACTGTGGGACTCCTCACCTCCCAAACTGTCAGGAATCCTTAGCTCCCAAGCTTTGTGACTCCTCACAGCCCCACACTGTGAGACTCCTCATCTCCCCAAAATGTGGGACTCCTCGCCCCCTCAAACTGTGCAAATCCCCACCTCCCCTTCGCTGGGGCACCTCAGCTCGCAAACTGTGGGACTCCTCATCACCCCAAACTGTGGCACTCTCAAATCCCCAAATGGTGGGACTCCTCATCTTCCTAAACACTGGCACTTCTCACCTCCCGAAATGTGGGCTCCTCAGCTCCCCAAACGGTGGGACTCCTCAGCTCCTCAAACTGTGGGCCTCTAAAATCCCAAAACTGTGGTACTCCTCACCTCCCCAAAACTTTTGACACCTCACCTCCGCAAACTGCGGGACTCCTCACCACCCCAATCTGTGGGGAATCCACACCTGCACAAACTGTGGGGCTCCTCACCTCCCCAAACTGTGGGACTCCTAAAAGCCCCACACTGTGAGACTCCTCATCTCTCAAACGCTGGGCTCCTCACCTCCCAAATCTGTGGGAGTCCTCGCCTCCCCAAAGTGTGGAACTCCTCACCTCCCCTTCCGTGTGACTCCATACCTCCCAAAACTGTCGGAATCCTCCGCTCCCCAAACTGTAGGATACTCACCAGCCCAAACTGTGGGACTCCTCACCTTCCACCTAATTGGACTCCTCAACTCGACAGATGGTGGGACTCCTCACATCCCCAAACAGTTGGACTCTTCAGATCCCCAAACTGTTGGACTCCTCACCTCCAAAATTGTGGAACTCTACACCTCCCTAAACTGTAATATTCATCCACTCCCCAAACTGTGTGACTCCTCAGCTTCCCAAACTGTGGGACTCCTCACCTCTCCAAACTGTGGGACTCCTCCCCTCCCAAACTATGTGAATCCACACCACCCCAAACTCTGGGACTTTTCACACCTCAAATTGTGGGACTCCTCACAGGCCAAACTGGGGGAATCCTCACCATCCCAAACTGTGGGTCACCTCATCTCCCCAAACTGTGGCACTCCTCACCTCACCAAATTGTGGGACTCCTCACCTCCCCAAATTTTGGGACTCCTCAGCTACCCAATCTGTGGAACTCCTCAGCTCCCCAATGTTTGGGACTCTCACCTCCCCAAACATTTTGGGGTGCTGAAGGTTCCTACATTTTGGGAGGTGAGGAGACCCCACAGAGGCCAGTTTCAGAGGAGCTGAGGGCAGTGGTAAACAGAGTATTTAAACTTACTTTTACGGGCTTTTTTACAGTGCTCCGTGTCAGGAGGAGCAGAGAGCCGTGGTACAGTGGCTTCATAAACTCACTTTCGTGGGCTTTTTTACAGAGGCAAGTGTTGGGAGGAGCAGAGAGTGGCGGTACAGTGAGTACTTAAACTGACTTTCGCAAGCTTTTTTACAGAGGCCAGTGTCGGGAGGAGCAGAGAGCGGCGGTACAGTTATTGCTTCAACAGACTTTCGCAGGCTTTTTTACAAAAGCCAGTGTCGGGAGGAGCAGAGAGCGGCGGTAAAGTGACAATTTAAACTCACTTTCACGGGTTATTTAGAGAGAATTACCAATTTCAGACCAGCAGCGGCGTTCTGGAGCCACGTAATGATTCAAAAAGTGATGCGGTCAAGAGGATGGAGCTGATTGGGTGAGTATTGGCCAGGTGATTATTATACTACTCTATAGTTTGACAATTAAAATTAATTGTTTATAAAATTTAGAAGGCCTTAATTTTTGTGGTTAAGTTTCTAAGGTCTCTGCTGTGTATCAGCGAGTGCTAATGACCAAGGGCCCTTGAGTAAATCGTTTAATTGTAGTGTAATTAGTGGTATTGATTGATTTAAGTTACTTTAAATTAATTAAAGGGTAATTCATGGCAGCACATCTCGGCCCCGTGGCATGCTCCTCCTGCACTATGTGGGAAATCAGGGACACTTCCTCTGTCCCTGGCGACCATGTGTGCAGGAACTTTATCCAGCTGCACCTACTGACAGACCACATTGGGGCACTGGATCTGCGAATTGATACATACTGGAGCATTTGCGATGCCGAGCATATCGTGGATAGCATATTAAGGGAGCTGTCTGCACCGCAGGAAACGGCTGCACAGGCAGGAAGTGAATGGATGACCATCAGTCAGAGTCGTAGACTCAGGCAGGTAGTGGAGGCCTCCCCAGTGGCCATTCCCCTCTCAAACAGATATACCACTTTGGATATTGTTGTGGGAGATGGTCTATCGGGGGAAGGCAACAGCAGCCGACTTCCTGGCACAGTGGGTGGTCCTGCTGCACAGGACGGGAGGAAAAAGAGTGGGAGAGCTATCGTGATAGGGGATTGTATTGTAAGGGGAACAGATAGGCATTTCTGCGGCCGCAATCGAGTCTCCAGGATGGTATGTTGCCTCCCTGGGAAAAGGGTCAAGGATGTGTCGGGGCAGCTGCAGGGCATTCTGGAGGGGGAGGGGGAAAACCAGTTGTCGTGGTGCATATAGGTACCAACGATAAAGGTAAATAATGGGATGAGGTCCTAAAAGCTGAATATAGGGAGTTAGGGGGTAAATTTTTAAAAAAGGACCTCAAAGGTAGTAATCTCAGGTTTGCTGCTAATGCCATGTGCCAGTCTGTGACGGGGGTGGAGAGCCACGGGGCCGTGTAGACACAGGGCCGTGCTCTCCGGGTAATGTAGGTTCTGGACCCAAGTGCAGAAACGAGGCGAGAGGAAAATATACAGTACTTTGTTTGAACTTTACTAGATTCACACATAACTAGATTCACACAAGGAACACATCAACAAACATAAGAACTTAAGCCAAGCTACCAAACGGCTAGTCAAGATAGGAACTCAGGACAGCTTCCATGACGCAACCCACTTGTCCAAACAGAGCTCGAGATAAGCCACCACAAGGGCAACCGGCTTGCTGAGACGAGACTCGAGACAAGCTACCACAGGGGTAATGGCTTATCAATACAGAGCTCAAGACAAGTGCCCACATGGCAACACGCTTGTCCAGCCCAGCACCTTATCAAGACTAAGAACAACAAGAACACAGACTTAGATACATCTTAAATACAGAGCTCGAGAACCATGGCAGCCAGCTAATCAAGGCCAGCAGCCACAGAGCGAAGGCTAGTCCCCGGTTAGTCCCCGGTTAGGACTGAGCACAGAGGAAAGCAACCACAGAACTTATATACCAAGAAAACCAGGTGAAACCCATGAACAGCTAACAGGCCGTTAAGAATTAACACAGGAGTCTAAGAACAATTATCAAAGGGCTAGAAACAAACAAGTGAAGGTGCCATCTAGAGGCTACAGAAGGAACTGACTGGCACCCTCACAGGACCCCCTCCCCTAGGAACGGCTCCTGACGTTCCCTCTGGACAATCAGGATGGCGACAGTGAAAATCCCTGAGGAGTTCAGGGGCGCTAAGACACAGGGCGCTAAGGCACAGGGCGCTAAGACACAGGGCGCTAAGACACAGGGCACACAGGACTCAAATACACAGGACACGAATACACAGGGCTCGAATACACAGGGCTCGAATACACAGGGCTCGAATACACAGGGCTCGAATACACAGGGCGAATCTTCTTAGCTTCTCAAGCAATAATATGTCCCATTCCAACTGTTCACAAACTGCAGATGTTCAGAAATCTCAAGACAGAATCATCCTCCTCATCCACTAGCGGCAGGAACATGTCATGACGATCATATGACCAAAATCTTTATAAGCAACGGAGCCATCGTTCTCCGGAGTCAGCACGCTCAATGGATTATATTCCGAAGGGATGCAAGAAGGGCGAAGACTCGAGAACTTAACTTGCCCAGGAGAGCTTGAGAGTTTAATTGTCAAGGAGAACTCAAGAATGCCTTATCCAGTAGAGCTCGAAAGTTATCTTGTCCAGGATAGCTCAAAAATTTAACTCGTCCTGAAGAACTCGAGAGTCTAACTTGTCCAGGAGAACCTGAAAACTTAATTTGCCCAGAAGAACTTGAAAGCTTAACACGATAAAGGTCCAGTAGACTTGAAAGTTCACTTGAATTTAACATAGTAGACCTGAAAGTTCCCTCGAAAATTAACACAGTAGAAGTCCAGGAAACTTGAAAATTAACTAGAAAGTTAGCACAGTATTCACTCAAAATTCTAACACTATGAAGGCCAAACAGGGGGCCTGAGAGTTCACTTGGGGGTCTAACACAGTAGAGGCCCAGGAAGCTTGAGAGTTTACCTGGGGGTCTAACAGTAGAGGCCCAAGAAGCTTGAGAGTTGACATGGGGGTCTAACACAATAGAGGCCCAAGAAGCTTGAGAGGCGACTTGGGGGCCTAACATAGTTGAGGCCCAAGAAGCTTGAGAGTTGACTTGGGGGTCTAACACAGTAGAGGCCCAGGAAGCTTGAGAGTTTACTTGGGGGTCTAACAGTAGAGGCCCAAGAAGCTTGAGAGGTTGACTTGAAATTATAATACAACGAAGGCCCAGGAAACTTGAAAGTTCACTCAAAATTTTAACACAATGAAGGCCCAGGAGACTTGAGAATTCACCTGGGTGTCTAACACAGTAGAGGCCCAGGAGACTCAAAAAGTTTTACTTGAAAGTTTAACACTATGAAGGCCCAACAGACTTGAAAGATCACTTGAATTTAACATAGAAGACTTAAAAATTCACTCGAAAATTTAACACAGGAGACTTGAAAGTTCACTTGAACATTTAACACAGGAGACTTAAAAGTTCACTTGAACATTTAACACAGTGGCGGTCTTCTTCCTAGGAGACTCAAAAGTTTTACTTGAAGACACAGCGGGAAAAGTACCTATACGGGCAAGACTAAAATTCCTCCATCGCTGCTGGGTCCATAATGGCTCAGTCCTACTGTGACGGGGGTGGGGAGCCACGGGGCCGTGTAGACACAGGGCCGTGCTCTCCGGGTAATGTAGGTTCTGGACCAAAGTGCAGAAACGAGGCGAGAGGCAAATATACAGTACTTTGTTTGAACTTTACTAGATTCACACATAACTAGATTCACACAAGGAACACAGCAACAGACATAAGAACTTAAGACAAGCTACCAAACGGCTAGTCAAGATAAGAACTCAGGGCAGCTTCCATGAGGCAACCCACTTGTCCAAAGATAGCTCGAGATAAGCCACCACAAGGGCAACCGGCTTGCCGAGACGAGACTCTAGACAAGCTACCACAGGGGTAACGGCTTATCAATACAGAGCTCAAGACAAGTGCACACATGGAAACACACTTGTCCAGCCCAGCACCTTATCAAGACTAAGAACAACAAGAACACAGACTTAGATACATCTTAAATACAGAGCTCGAGAACCATGGCAGCCAGCTAATCAAAGCCAGCAGCCACAGAGCGAAGGCTAATCCCCGGTTAGTCCCCGGTTAGGACTGAGCACAGAGGAAAGCAACCACAGAACTTATATACCAAGAAAACCAGGTGAAACCCATGAACAGCTAACAGGCCGTTAAGAATTAACACAGGAGACTAGGAACAATTAACAAAGGGCTAGAAACAAACAAGTGACGGTGCCATCTAGAGGCTACAGAAGGAACTGACTGGCACCCTCACACAGTCAGAGTAGAAATAGAAGGATATTTCTGCTTAATGCGTGGCTAGAGGAACGGTGCAAGCGGGAGGGATTCAAGTTTCTGGGCCATTGGAATCGGCTCTAGGGGATGTGGGCCCAGTACAAACAGAATGGTTTGCACCTGGGCGGGAGTGGGACTGAGGTCAGAGGGGGAGTGTTTGCTTGTGCTGTTGTGGAGGGTTTAAAATGAAATGGCAGGGGGTTGGGTACCTGTGCAGTGAGACGGAGGAAAGGGAAGCAAGGATAAAAACAAAAGACAGGAAGGAGTAAAGCAAAAGCGGAAGCCAGAGAAATCAAGTGTTTAATCCAAACATGACCACAGTAAGTAACAATTCTAAAAGGGTAAAAGTTTTAAAAAATCAAGCCTGAATGCTGTTTGTCTTAATGCGAGGAGCATTCATTATAAGCTGAATGAATTAGCTGTGCAAATAGATGTAAACAGATGTGATATAATTGGGATTGCGGACACATGGCTCCAGGGTGACCAAGTCTGGGAATTCAACATCCAAGGCTGTTCAGTATTCAGGAAGGATCGGAAAAAGCAAAAGGAGGTGGGGTAGCATTGCAGGTAAAGGAGAAAATTAACACAATAGTAAGGACCCCCAGCTTCCGGTCGCCTGTCATTTTAATTCACCACCCCATTCCCACTCAGAACTCACGGTACTCGGGCTCTTGCATTGTTCCATGGAAGCTAAGCATAAACTCGAGGAGCAGCACCTCCTCTTCCGATTAGGCACTTTACAGCCTGCTCACATCGAGTTCCACCATTTCAGATCATTACCTCAGCCCCCATTACATTTTTGCTTATTTTTTAACCGCACCTTTGTTTTGGCCTTCCCCCCCCACACTTTTTTTTTCTCCCACATGGTAGCTGGCTCTCATTCTGCCGGCACATTTCACACCTAATCTAGAGCCATCTTTTGTCTCCATTAGTCCCATCACCATCTCGTCTCATTTTGAATACCTCATAATGTCTCTTAATTTCTCTATTGTTCTCTCCCAGCCTGGCCTCTTAATTTATTTCATTTCCAATCTCGACAAGGGGTTTGACTCGAAACGTTGACTCTATTTTCTCTCCACGGATGTTGCATGACCTGCTGAGTTTTTCCAGCATTTTCTGTTGTTATATAGGATATTAGCTCTGGTGATCTGGAATCTGTATGGGTAGAGCGGAGAAATTACAAGGGGCAGAAAACGTTAGTGGGAGTTGTATACAGACCCCCAAACAGTAACCCTGACGTACGGAATGGCATTAAACGGGAAACTAGAGATGCATACAATAAGGGCAGAACAGTTATCATGGGTACTTTAATCTACATATAGATTGGGTTAACCAAATTAGTAACAAAACTGTGGAGGAGGAATTGTTAGATTGTATAGGGGATGGTTTCCTTGACCAATATGCTGAGAGCCAACTAGAGATCAGGCCACCTTAGACTGGGTGTTATGTAATGAGATAGGATTAGTTAGCAATATTGTTATGTGAGGCACGTTGGGGAAGAGCGATCATAATATGATAGAATTCTTCATGAAGAAGGAGAGTGATGTAGTTGATTCAGAGACTAGGGTCCTGAATTTAAATAAAGGAAACTACGATGGTATGAGGCGAGAGTTAGCTAGGTTGGATTGCGGATCGTTAAATAAAAGGCTGACGGTGGATGGGCAATGGGAAACATTTAAAGTTTGCATGGATGAACTATACAATTTGTTCCTCCCTGTTTGGCATTAAAAAAATCAAAAATAAATGCCTCAACATTGGCTAAGAAGGGAAATTAGGGATAGCATATGTTCCAAGGAGAAGACACACAAGTTGGCTAGAAAAGCAGAAAACCTGAGGACTAGGAGCAGTTTAGGAATCAACAATAGAGCACAAAGGGCTAATTAAGAGGGGGGAATAGAACATGAGCGAAAGCTTTCAGGGAACATAAAAACTGACTGTAAAACTTCGATAGATATGTGAAGAGAAAATGATTGGTGAAGTCAAGCGTAGATCCATTGCAGTCAGATTCAGGTGAAATTATAATGGGAAACCAAGAACTGGTAGACCAATTAAATACATTCTTTGGTTCTATCTTCACAAAGGAGTACACAAATATCCTTCCAGATATGTCGGGGAACATAGGGTCTAATGAGAGAGAGGAATTGTATGCAATCAGTATTTGAAGGGATATGGTGTTAGGGCAACTGACGACATTGAATGCCGATAAATCTGCAAATCCCCAGGGCCTGATGATCTACATCCCTGTGTACATAAGGAAGTGGCCCTAGAAATAATAGATGCATTGCTGGTCATCTTCCAAAATTATATAGACACTGGAATGGTTCCCATGGATTGGAGGATGGCTAATGTAAACCCATAATAGCAGAGCACTTGGAAAACAGTGAAAGAATCGGACAACGTCAACATGGATTTACAAAAAGTAAATCATGCTTGACTAATCCACTGGAATTTTTTGAGGATGTAGCTGATAGAATAGATAAGGGAGAACAAGTGGATATGGTGTATTTGGACTTCCAGAAGGCTTTCGATATGGTCCCACATAAGAGATTATCCTGCAAAGTTAAAGCACATGGGATTGGTGGTATGGTACTGACTTGGACAGGGAACTGGTTGTCAGGCAGGAAGCAAAGAGTTGCATAAACGGATCTTTTTCCGAGTGGCAGGCAGTGAATAGTGGGGTACCGCAGAGATCAGTTCTAGGACCCCAGCTATTCACAATAATATTAATAATCTTGACGAGTGAACTAGATGTAATATCTCCAAGTTTGCAGAAGACACAAAGCTGCATGTGCGTGCCTGCTGTGTGGAGGAAGCAGAGAAACTCCACTATGATTTGGACAGGTCGAGTGATTGGGAAGGTGCATGGCAGATGCAGTATACTGTGGGTAAACGCGAGGTTTTCCCCTTTGGTGGCAAAAACAGGAATACAGATTATTATCTGAACGGTAATAAATTGGGAAAAGGGGAAGTGCAACGAGAGCTGGATGTCTGGTTGCTGTCGTACGGGGCTTGTTGAGACAACACCTTGAGTATTGCTTGCAGTTTTCTTCACCTTATCTGAAGAAGGATGTTCTTGCCATGGAGAGACTCCAGCGAACATTCACCAGACTGATACCTGGGATGGCAGGAATGATGTATGAGGAGAGATTGGGTCGTTTAGGCTTATGTTCGCTAGATTCTAGAAGAATGAGAGGGCATCTCATTGAAACTTATAAAGGAAGGATATTCCCGATGGCCGGGGACTCAACAACCAGGGGTAACAGTCTAAGGATAAGAGGTAAGCCATTTGGGACTGAGCTAAAGAGAAATTTCTTCACCCAGTGAGTGGTCAACCTGTGGAATTCACTACTACAGAAGGCAGTTGAGGCCAATTCATTAAATATATTCAACAAGGAGTTAGATATTTTTCTTAAGGCTAAAGGGATCAAGGGATAGGGAGAGAAAGTAGGGACAGGGTACTGAATTTGGATGATCAGCCATGATCTCATTAAATGGCGGAACAGGTGCGAGGGGCCGAATTGCCTACTCCTGCTGCTATCTTCTAATTTTCAATGTATATTAGAGTGCTACAGTGAGGTGTGTCGGGTATGTCAGAGTGTTACAATGAGGGATATCAGAGTGTTATAATGAAGGGTGTGTTGCATATCAGTGTGTTACAGTTCGGGCTATAGTTTATATCAGAGCATGACAGTGAGGGCTGTGTGATATAAGAGTGTGTTACAGTGATGGGTTTTTGGAATATAAACGTATTGCAGTGAGTCTTGTGGGGTATTTCAGATTGTTACTGTAAATGTTTGTGGATAAATCAGTGTGTTAGTATATCAGAGCTGTACAATGAGGGGTGTGCTATATCCGTGTGTTGCAGTGAGTGGTGTGGGGTATATGTGAGCAATACAGCGAGGGTTGTGAGGTCGTCGTTGTACGTGTCTTCATACTGTTCCCTTTGGGGAAACATATGAAGTGGTGGAAGGATTTCTGGCCGCGATTAACGCTCCTTCCGTGACCGTAACCATCTTCACACCAGCCATTATGGTGGTTAGCCCTATGGTGGGATGGTTTTACGGGCTCCCACAACCCATATGAGGGGTGGGGGGGCACCCACACCCACGGACGCAAGTATCCCGCTGGATGTCAACCCAGAATATCTAGCCGGAGCTCCGACTCCGCTTGCCGTGACTGTCTGGAGCGGGGTTCGAAACCCTACGCCTTCTGGCCCAGCGGCGGGGATGCTACAGCTATGCCAAAGGCCAACTCCTGGTTGTGAGGTATATCAGCATGTTACAATGAGGCTTCTGTGGCATATCAGTTTTTTACAGTGAGGGGTGTAGGTTATATCAGTGCGAAACAGCAAGGGGTGTGGGGTATAAGTGTGTGTTATAGTGAAAGGATTAGGAATTGTCAGAGCACTACAGTGAGTTGTTTGGGGCATATTAGTTAGTTACAGGGAGGGGAGTGTGTTATATCAAAGTGTCACAGTGAGGGATGTGGGGTTTATCAGAGCATTACAGTGATCGGTGAGAGATGTATCAGAGCGTTACAATGAAGGGTGTGGTGTGTGTCAGAAAGTTACTGTGAGGGTGTGGGGTATATCAGTTTGTTACAGTGAATGGTGTAATGTATATCAGAGCGTTACAGTGAGGGGTGTGTCTAAAACAGAGTCTCACAATGAGCGGTGTGGACTATATCAGAGTGTTACAGTGAGTGGTGAGGGGTACATCAGAGTGAACAAGTGAGGGGCGTGGCGTACAACAGGGTGTTACAGTGTGGAGATACGGATATTTCAGAGCCTTGCAGTGATGAGTATGGGGGATATTAGAGTTTTACAATGAGGGGTGTTGGGTATATCAGAGTGTTACTGTGGGTGGTGGAGTATATCAGAGTGCCACAGTGAGGAGTGTGGTTATGTCACAGCATTACAGTGAGGGGTGTGGATATACCATAGTGCTACAGTGGGGGTGGGGGATATATCCGTGTGTTGCTATGGGGGGATGGCGTATATTAGTGTGTTCCAATGAGGCGTGTGGTGTATATCAATGTTGCAATGTGGGGTGTGGAGTATGACACAGTTTTACTGTGAGGAGTGTGGGTATATCACAGCGTTTCAGAGAGGGGTGTGGGTATACCATAGGGCAACAGTGTGTGGTGTGGTGTATATCAGAGTGTTACTGTGAGGGGTGTGGGGTATATAAGTGTATTCCAGTGATGGGTGTTCGGTATATAAGCGAATTACACTGAGTGGTGTGGGGTATATCAGCGTGTTTCGGTGAGGGATGTGGATATATCAGGGTGTTGCAGTGAGGTGTGTGCGGTATATCAGTGTGTTAAATTGAGTGGTGAGCAGCAAATCAGAGCTATAATGTGAGGGGTGTGGGGTATAAAAGAGTGTTACAGTGAGGGTTGTGGTTTATAGCAGATTGCTGCAGTGAGTGGTGTGGGTGATATCAGTTTGTTACATGAGGGGTGTCGGGTATATGGGGGCACTACAGTAAGGATGTGGGATGTAGCAGAATGCTACAATGAGGGGTGTGGCATATATCAGAGTGTTGCAGTGACGTGTGCAGTGTATATCAGAGCGTTACAATGAGTGGTGTTGGGTACATCAGAGTGTGAAAGTGAGGTGTGTGGGGCGTATGAGTGTGTTACAGTGAGGTGAGTAGGGTATATCAGAGCTTTACAGTGAGGGGTGTAGGGTCTATCAGCATGTTACATTGAGATGTTTAATGTTTACCAGAGCGTTGCAGTGAGTTGTTTGGAGTAAATCAGAGCATTACAGTGAGGGGTGTGGGGTACATCTGAGTGTTAGAGTGAGGGGTGTGGGGTATATCAGTGTTACAGTGAGTGGTGTGGGGTATATCAGTGCATTACAATGAGGGGTGTGATGTATAGCAGTGTGCTACCATGAAGGATGTGTTATATTGGAGTATTACAGTGAGGGGTGTGTGATATATGACAGCGTTACAGTGAGGTGTTTGGCGTATATCAGAGCGTTGCAGTGAGGGGGATATCAGTTTTAAAGTGAGGGATGTGGGGTATATCAGTGATACAGTGTGGGGAGTGGGGTATATCTGAGTGTTACAGTGAGATGTGTCGGGTATATCAGAGTGTTACAGTGAGGGGTTTGGTGTGATTCAGAGCGTTAGAGTGAGGGGTGTGGTGCTTAGCAGTGTGTTACCTTGAATGTAGATATTAACTCAAAGGCTTTCAGTGAGTGGTGTGGGGTTTATCAGTGTTTCACTGAGATGTGTGGGGTAGATTTGATAGTTATTGTGAGAGTTGTGGGATATATCAGTGTTAAACTGAGGGGTTGTTGTGTATATCACTGTTACAGCAAGGGGTGTGGGTTATTTGAGAGTTTTACAGTGTGGGTTTTGGTTTATAGCAATATTTTACAGTGAGGGGTGTGGATTATATCAGTGTTACATTGAGGGGCATGGAGTACATCAGATTATTACAGTGAGGTGTGTGGTGTATATCAGTGTTACAGTGGGGGTGTGGAACCGGGTGTTACAATGAGGGATTTGGTGTATATCAGAGAGTTACATTGAGGGTTGTGGAAATAGCAGAGTGTTGCATTGAGTGGTGTGGGGTATATCCGAGCGTTCCAATGAGTGTTGTGTATTGTATCAGAGGGCTACATTGAGGCGTGTGCTGTATATCAGTGTTACAGTGAGTGGTGTGGGGCATATCACTGTTTTACAGTGAGGGGTTTATGGTATAACTCAGCGTTACAGTGATGGGTGTGGGTTATATCAGTGTATTACAGTCAGGGGTTTAGTGTATATCGGAGCATTACAGTGAGTTCTTTGGGGTATATCATAGCGTTAGAGTGTGAGGTATATCTGAGTGTTTTAGAGGGGGTGTGGGGTATATCTGAGCGTTAAAATGAAGGGTGTGGTGTGTATCACAGCTTTACAATGAGGGGTGTGGTGTATATCAGTGTGTAACCATGAAGGGAGTTGTTATATCGAAGTGTTACAGTGAGGCGTGTTGGGCATATGAGAGCGTTACAGTGAGTGGTATGGGGCTTATCAGTGTTACAGTGATTGTTGTGCGGTATATCAGAGCGTTAAAGTAAGGGTTGTGTGATATATCAGAGCGTTACATTGAGGGGAGTGATGTATATCAGAGCGTTACAGTGAGGGGTATTTCAGTGTTAAAGTGAGGCATCTGGGGTATATAAGTTTAAAGTGAGCGGTGTTGGGTATATCAGAGTGTTACAGTGAGGCATGTGGGTTACATTAGTGTTCCAGCGCGGGCTGTGTGATATATCAAAGTGTTGCAGTGAGGGGTGTGGTGTATATCAGGGTGTTACAGTGAGGGATGTGGGGTATATCAGTTTGCTACAGTGAGGTCCGGGGGTATATCAGTTTTACAGTGAGGGGTGTGGGGTATATCAAAGTGTTACAGTGAGGGGTGTGGTCTATATCAGGGTGTTACAGTGAGGGATGTGAGGTATATCAGTTTCCAATGAGGGGTGTGGGGTATTTTCATGCTACACTGAGGTGTATGTGGTAAGTCAGTGTGTTACAGTGAGCGGTGTGGGATATATCAGTGTTACATTGAGGGGTGTAGGGTATATCACACTGTTACATTGGGGCGTGGGATTTATCAGTGTGTTACAGAGAATAGTGTTAGGTATATTAGTATGTTACAGTGAACGTTGTAGGCTATATCAGAGCGCTACAGTGAGGGGTATGCAGTATATCGGAACGTTACAGTGAGGGGTGTGGGGTATGTTAGAGCGTTTTAGTGAGGGGGTGCGGTATATCAGAGCATTACAGTGAGGGGTGTGTTGTATTTCAGAATGTTACAGTGTGTGGTGTAGGGAGTATCGAAGCCTTACATTGAGGATCTGGGGTATATCAGATTGTTTCAGTGATTGGTACGGGGAATAAAATAGTTTTACAATGAGGGGTGTGGGTCATATCAGAGCTTTGCATTGAGGGAGGTGGGCATATCAGCGCGTTACACTGACGGTTGTGCTGTGTATCAGAGCATAACAGAGAGGGTTGTGGAGTATACCAGTGTTACAGTGAGGTCTATGTGATATACCACTGTGTCACGGTGAGGGGAGTTTATTTATCAGTGTGTTACAGTGAGGGGTGTGGTGTATATTCGTTTGTCCGTGAGGGGTGTTGGGCATATCGGTGTTACAGTGAGGAATGTGGAGTGTATCTGTGTGCTATAGTGATAGGGGTGGGATATATTAGAGTGATACAGTGAGGGGTGTTGCATAAACCAGAGTCTCTACTTGAGGGATGTGGAATATATTAGTGTTATATCCAGAGGTGTTGTTTATATCAGTGTTACAATGAGGAGTGTGGGGTATATCAGAGTCTTACAGTGAGGGGCGTTGTTTATATCAGTGAGTTACAGTGAGGTGTATATCAGTGTTAATGTGAGCGTTGTGGGGTTTATCCGTGTTACAGTGAGGGGTGTGTGGTATATCAGAGTGTTACATTGCGTGGTGTGGGGTGTATCAGTGTTAAAATGAGTGGTGGGAGCTATAGCAGTAGTACAGTGAGCGCTGTGGGCTATATCAGAGTATTACTATGAGGGGTGTGTTGTATATCAGTGTTACAGTGAGGGTGTGGGATATAACAAAGTGTTACAGTGAGGGCTGCTGTGTATACCAGATTGTTACAGTGAGGGGTGTTGGGTATATCTGTGTCTTACAGTGAGGGGTGTGGGGTGTATCAGTGTGTTACAGTGAGGGTGTGGGTATATTGGAGTGTTGCAGTGAGGGTTGTGGGCTATACCAGCGCGTTACATTGAGGGGTATGTAGTATTTCAGAGCTTTATAGTGAGGGGTGTGATGTGTATCAGAGCCTTACAGTGAGGGGTGTGGAGTATATTAGTTTTAGATTGAGGTGTGTGAGGTATATCAGTGTTACAGTGAGGGGTGTGGGGTATAGCATTGTGTTACATTGTGGGGTGTAGGTTACATCAGAGTGTTACTGTGAGGGGTGTGTAGTATGTCAGTGATACAGAGATATGTTTGTGGTTAATTTGAGTATTACAGCGAGGGCTATACCAGTGTTGCAGTGAGGTGTGAGCTATATCCATGATACAGTGAGTGGTGTGTGCTATATTAGAGTGTTACAGCGAGGGCTATGTCAGTGTTACATTGAGGGGTGTGGGGTATATCAGTATTACAGTTAGGTTTGTGAGGTATGTCAGAGTGCTACAGGCGGGATGTGGGATGTATCAGAGTTACAGTGAGGGATGTGGTGTAGATCAGTGCTACAGTGAGGGGTGTGTGCTATATCAGTGATACAGTGAATAGTGTGTGGTATGTCAGAGCATTAGAGTGAGGGCTATATCAGTGTTACATTAAGGGGTGTGGGGTATATCAGTCTTACAGTGAGGGCTGTGATGTATATCAGATTAAAACTGTAAGGGGTGTACAGTGTTACAGTGAGGTGTGTGGGGTATTTCAGTTTTACAATGAGGGGTTTGGGGTATAACAGTGTTAGAGTAAGGGGTGTGGGGTAAATCAATTCTACATTGAGGGGTGTGGGGTATATCAAAACGTTGCAGTGAGGATGGTGGAGTTTATCAGTGAGTTACAGTGACGGGTGTGGTGTATATCAGATTCTTACAGTGAGGGGTGTGGGTTATATAAGTGTGTCACAGTGAAGTGTGTGTGGTACATCAGTGTTACGCTGAGGGGTGTGGGATATATCAGTGTTACAGTGAGGTATGTGGCCTATATCAGTGTTACACTGAGGGGTGTGAGATTTATCAGTGTGTTACATTGAGCGGTGTGGGTTATATCAGTGTTACAGAGAGGTGTGTGGGATATATCAGTTTTACACTGAGGGGTTTGGGATATAATCAGTGTTAGCGTGAGGGATGTGGTGTAAATCAATGTTACAGTGAGGGTTTTGGGCTATATCAGATTGTTAATGTCTGAGGTGTTGGGTATATCAGTTTGGTACAGTGAGGGGGGTTGGGTATAACATAGTTATAAAGTGAAGGATATAGGGTATATCAGTGTTACAGTGAGCAGTGTGGCATATATCAGAGTTACAGTGCAGGGTGTGGGGTATATCAGTTTTCCAATGAGGGGTGTGGGTATATCAGTTTTACAGTGAGGAGTGTGGGGTATGACAGAGTGTTACAGTGAGGGGAGTTGGGTATAACAGATTTTTACAGTGAGGGATATAGGGTATATCAGACTGTTACAGTGAGCAGTGTGGTGTATATTACTGTTACAGTGAAGGGCGTGGGGACACCAGTTTTCCAATGAGGGGTGTGGGGTATATCACAGTTTTACATTGGGTCTTGTGATGTATCAGTGTTAAACTGTGTGGTGTGGGTTATATCAGTGTGTTACAGTGAATGTTGTTTTGTACATTAGAGAGTTACAGTGATGGTTGTGTGCTACATCAGAGCGCTACAGTGAGGGTATGGGGTATATTGGAACGTTACAGTGAGAGGTGTGCTGTATATGAGATTGTTAAAATGTGTGGAGTAGGGTATATTGAAAAGTTAGAGTGAGGATCTGGGGTATATAAGAGTGTTTGAGTGAGTGGTGTGGGGAATAACAGAAAATTACTTTGAGCGGTCTGGGGCATATCTGAGCATTACATTGAGGGACTTGTCAGTGTGCTACAGTGAGGGGTGAGGGCTATATCAGTTTTACATTGAGGGGTGTGGGGTATATCAGTCTTACAGTGAGGGCTGTGATGTATATCAGACTAAAACAGTGAGGGATGTGGGGTATATCAGTTTTACAATGTAGGATGTGGGTAATATCAGTGTTCATGTGAGGGGTGTGGGGTATATCAGAGGTAGAGTGAGGGCTGTGGTGTAAATGAATGCTTTACATTGAGGGGCATGGGATATATTGGTGTTGCAGTGAGGTGTGTGAGGTCTATCGGTGCTACAGTGAGGGGTGTGAGGTTTATCAGTGTGTTACAGTGAGCGATGTGGGGTATATCAGTGTTACAGTGAGGTGTGTGGGGTATTTCAGTTTTACAATGAGGGGTTTGGGGTATAACAGTGTTAGAGTGAGGGGTTTGGGGCAAATCAATGCTACAGTGAGGGGTGTGGGGTGTATCAAAATGTTGCAGTGAGGATGGTGGGGTTTATCAGCGAGTTACAGTGACGGGTGGGATGTATATCAGATTCTTACAGTGAGGGGTGTGGGTTATATAAATGTGTCACAGTGAAGTGTGTGTGGTACATCAGTGTTACGGTGAGGGGTGTGGGATATATTAGTGTTACAGTGAGATATGTGGCCTATATAAGTGTTACACTGAGGCGTGTGAGTTTTATCAGTGTGTTACATTGAGCGGTGTGGGTTATATCAGTGTTACAGTGAGGTGTGTGGGATATATCAGTTTATCAATGAGGGGTTTGTGATATAATCAGTGTTAGCGTGAGGGATGTGGTGTAAATCAGTGTTACAGTGAGGGCTTTGGGCTATATCATATTGTTAATGTCTGAGGTGTTGGGTATATCAGTTTGTTACAGTGAGGTGTATATCAGTATTACAAAGAAGGGTGTGATGCATATCTGCGTTAAAGTGAGGGCTGTGGGCTATATCAGATTGTTACAGTGAGCGATGCGTGTATAAAAGCGTTACAGTGAGTGGTGTGGGGTATAGCAGAATGTTACTGTGAGGTGTGTGGTGTATACCAGACTGTTACATTAAATTGAACAAACCACTACCTACACATACTTGGGCTTAAAAATCAGTTCTACGGGAAACTTCAAACTGGCTGTGAATGAACTGAAAGAGAAAGCAAGAAGGGCTTTCCATGCCATCAAAAAATCAATCCAAATAGAAATCCCAATTAACATTTGGCTCAAAATTTTCAAATCAGTAATTGAACCAATTGCGCTCGATGGCAGTGAGGTGTGGGGACCGCTAACACAACAAGAATTTGAAAAATGGGACAAACACCCAATTGAGATCCTACATGCAGAATTCTGTAAAAGTATCCTCCGGACTCAAAGGAAAACAGTAAACAATGCATGCAGGGCGGAACTAGGCCAATATCCATTAATAATCACTATCCAAAAAAGAGCCACCAAATTTTGGAATCACCTACAAATGAGCAACCCCCAATGCTATCACTACGACGCCCTGAAATGCCAAGAGCTGACCATAAAGAAGAATACCCTCAGTCAACTAGTCCTGGGACTCAGTGAAGTAACTAGTAACAATATTAACAATAACCAGCCCCAGGACAGTGACAGGGTAACACAAATAATTCGACCCAACACAATCGTCGCAAAGCAAAAGGAAAAATATCTGACATATTGGGCTGAAACAACAATAACCCAAAGCAAACTCAATTGCTACTTGGCCCTAAACAGACAATACAACATAGCTGATTACCTGACCATGGTAAAGGATAACAAACTGAGAAGGACCTTGACAAGGTACAGACTTAGCGAACATAGCCTAGCGATCGAAAAAGGCAGACACAGGCAGACCAGGCTGCCAAGAGAAGACAGGATATGCTCTCACTGCAGTCAGGGAGTAGTGGAGACAGAGATGCACTTCCTCACAGCCTGTGGAAAATATCAGGGCATCAGGGAGAATTTCTACCAAAAATTCTCACAAATATGCCCTGAATTCAGAAATCTGAATGACAACCAAAAACTCCCATTCCTACTGGGGGAGGAGAGAAGCTGTGTAACACTGGCGGCACACTATGTTACAGCTTGCCATGAACAGAGGGACAACCAGTAAACTAAGAAAAGAGTATATATAAACAATGCAAATGCATATTTATACACTCAGGGATATACCTGTTTATACACTGTATGAATAGAACTGCGTTTATGTGTTCAACCATGAATGTATTTTGATGCTTTGGCAACATAAGATGTACCTTATCATGCCAATAAAGCGATTTGAATTTGAATTTGAAATTTGATACAGTTGGCTATACCAGAGTCTCTTAGTGAGCGGTGTCGGTTATGTCAATGTTAAAGTAAGGAGTGTGCGGTATATCAGTGTGTTACAGTGAGGGGTGTGAGGTATATCTGAATGTTACAGGGAGGGGTGTGGGGTATATCAGAGAGTGACAGTGAGAGGTGTGGTGTATATAAGTGTGTTACAGTGAGCGAAGTGTGGTATTTTAGTCTGTATCAGTGAATGGTGTGGGAAATATCAGTGTGTTACTGTGAGGGGTGTGGGTTAGAGTCATAGAGTCATAGAGTTATACAGCACGGATAGAGGCCCTTCGGCCCATCGTGTCCGCGCCGGCCATCAAGCCCTGTCTAATCTAATCCCATATTCCAGCATTTGGTCCGTAGCCTTGTATGCTATGGCATTTCAAGTGCTCATCCAAATGCTTCTTAAATGTTGTGAGGGTTCCTGCCTCCACAACCCTTTCAGGCAGTGAGTTCCAGACTCCAACCACCCTCTGGGTGAAAAAGTTCTTTCTCAAATCCCCTCTAAACCTCCCGCCCTTTACCTTGAATCTATGCCCCCTAGTTATTGACCCCTCTACTAAGGGAAAAAGCTCCTCAGCATCCATCCTATCTATGCCCCTCATAATTTTGTACACCTCAATCATGTCCCCCCTCAGCCTCCTCTGCTCCAAGGAAAACAAACCCAATCTGTCAGTCTCTCTTCATAGCTGAAGCGCTCCAGCCCTGGTAACATCCTGGTGAACCTCCTCTGCACCCTCTCTAACGCGATCACTTCCTTCCTGTAGTGTGGCGACCAGAACTGCACACAGTATTCCAGCTGTGGCCTAACCAGTGTTTTATACAGCTCCATCATAACCTCCTTGCTCTTATATTCAATGCCTCGGCTAATGAAGGCAAGTATCGCATATGCCTTTTCTACCACCTTATCCACCTGTTCCGCCGCCTTCAGGGATCTGTGTACTTGCACACCCAGATCCCTCTGACCCTCCGTCTTGCCTAGGGTCTTACCATTCATTGTGTATTCCCTTGCCTTGTTAGTCCCCCCAAAGTGCATCACCTCGCACTTTTCCGGGTTAAATTCCATTTGCCACTGTTCCACCCATCTGACCAACCCATCTATATCGTCCTGCAGACTGAGGCTACCCTCCTCGCTATTTACCACCCTACCAATTTTTGTATCATCCGCGAACTTACTGATCATACCTTTTACATTCATATCCAAGTCATTAATGTAGACCACAAACAGCAAGGGACCCAGCACCGATCCCTGTGGTACCCCACTGGCCACAGGCTTCCAATCACAAAAACAACCTTCGACCATCACCCTCTGCCTTCTGCCACTAAGCCAGCTTTGTATCCAATGTGCCAATGCACCCTGGATTCTATGGGCTCTTACCTTCTTGACCAGTCTCCTGTGCGGGACTTTATCGAAGGCCTTACTGAAATCCATGTATACCACATCCACTGCGTTACCCTCATCCACACACCTAGTCACCCCCTCAAAAAATTCAATCATATTAGTCAGACATGATCTTCCCTTGACAAAGCCATGTTGACTATCCCTGATTAATCCTTGCCTCTCCAAGTGGAGACTAATTTTGTCCCTCAGAATTTTTTCCAATAATTTTCCTACCACTGATGTTAGGCTCACTGGCCTGTAGTTTCCCGGTTTTTCCCTACTTCCCTTCTTGAATAATGGTACTACATTAGCGGTTCTCCAGTCCTCTGGCACATCCCCTGTGGCCAGAGAGGTCCTGAATATATGTGTTAGAGCCCCCGCAATCTCTTCCTTTGCCTCACACAGCAGCCTGGGATACATTTCATCCGGGCCTGGGGATTTATCCATTTTTAGGCCAGCTAAAACCGCCAATACCTCCTCCCTCTCGATGTTAATATGTTCGAGCATATCACAGTCCCCCCGCCCTATTTATATGTCTACATCGTCCTTCTCCATAGTGAAAACAGATGCAAAAAATTCATTTAGAACCCCTCCTACATCTTCCGGCTCCACACACAGATTGCCACTTTTGTCCCTAATGGGCCCTATTTTTTCCCTAGTTATCCTCTTATCCTTAATATACTTATAAAACATCTTAGGATTTTCCTTTATTTTGCTTGCCAGTGTTATTTCATGGCCCCTCCTTGATCTCCTAATTTCTTTTTTAAATATCCCCCTGCACTTTTCGTACTCCACTAGGGCTTCCTCTGTCTTTAGCCTTTTGTATCTGCCAAAAGCCCTCCTTTTTTTCCTAATCCATTCTCGTATATCCCCTGACATCCAAGGTTCCCTGTGGTTTTTGGAACCACCCTTGACCTTTACGGGAACATGTTGCCATTGTATGATCTCAATCTCCCTTCTGAAAGCCTCCCATTGCTCCGATGCGGATTTTCCTACAAGTAGCTGATCCCAGTCCATTTTGGCCAGATCCTGCCTTATCCTATTAAAATCGGCCTTCCCCCAATTTAGAACCTTTATTTCCGGCCCATCCATGTCCTTTTCCATGACCACCTTAAATCTTACCATATTATGGTCACTGTCACCAAAGTGCTCACCTACTAGCACTTTTTCCACTTGGCCAGCCACATTCCCTCGAATTAGGTCCAGTACCGCCCCCTCTCTTGTAGGACTTTCTACATGCTGGCTCAAAAAGCTCTCCTGGATGCACTTTAAGAATTCTACACCCTCTGAGCCTTTCACACTCTGACTATCCCAGTTAATATTGGGGAAGTTGAAATCCCCCATTATTATTACCCTATTATTTGCACATTTCTCTGAGATTTGCCTACATATCTGTTCCTCTATCTCCCCCTGACTGTTTGGAGGCCTATAGTACACTCCCAGCAAAGTGCTTGCCCCCTTTTTGTTTTTAAGCTCCACCCATATGGCCTCATTAGAGGAACCTGCTAATATATCATCCCTCCTTACTGCAGTAATTGACTCCTTAATTAATATTGTGACACCCCCTCCTCTTATACCTCCCCCTCTGTCTCGCCTGAAGATTCTGTACCCCGGAATATTGAGCTGCCAGTCTTGCCCCTCCCTCAACCATGTCTCCGTGATAGCAACACGGAGATACAGAATGATTCCCAAACTCACACTACCAGAGACTGACGGATACAGAATGAATTCCCACGCTCACACACACACTACCAGAGACTGAGAGATACAGACAGAATGCCACACTCACATATTGGATACTGACAGATACAGAATAATTCCAACAATTCCGCACAGTACCAGAGACTGTCAGATATAGAATTAATACCAACAGCACACACAGTACCAGTGAGTGACATGCAGGATGCAATTAAAAGTACAGGTAGTTGCAGGATGAGTCTTACCAGTACCAGAAATGGAGAGATAGAAAATTATTGCCACGCATACAAATACAGAACCAGAGATTAATAGATACAGAAGGAATCCCACACTCACACACAATACGAAAGACTGATTGATAAACATAGAAACATAGACGATAGAAGCAGGAGTAGGCAATTCGGCCCCTCAAGCCTGTTCCACCATTTAATGAGATCATGGCTGATCATCCAAATTCAGTACCCTGTCCCTCCTTTCGCCCCTTATCCCTTGAACCCTTTAGCCTTAAGAAAAATATCTAACTCCTTCTTGAATATATTTAATGGATTGGCCTCAACTGCATTCCGTTGTAGAGAATTCCACAGGTTCACTACTCTCTGGGTGAAGAAATGCCTCCTCATCTCTGTCCTAAAGGGCTAACACCTGATCCTTAGATTGTGACCCCTGGTTCTGGACTCCCCCGCCATTGGGAACATCCTTCCTGAATCTAGTCTGTCTAGTCCTGTTAGAATTTTATAAGTTTCAATGAGATCCCCTCTCATTCTTCTAAACTCCAGCGAGTACAAGCCCAATCGACCCAATCTGTCCTCATACATCATTCCTGCCATCCCAGGTATCAGTCTGGTGAATCTTCGCTGCACTCCCTCCATGGCAAGAACATCCATCCATAAAGAATGAATCCCACTTTCACAGACAGTGCCAAAGACTGAAATGAATATAATTGACCCATAGTCACACACAGTCCCACTGGCTGACAGATACAGAATGAATCCCAAACTCTCTCACAGTACCTGAGACTGACAGATACAGATAAACGCCTCACCTACGTATACTATTTAAGAAAGGAGGGAGAGAACATGGGGAACTATAAACCTGTTAGCATCACATCAGTAGTTGGAAAAATGCTGGAATCTTTTACAAAAGATGCAATAACTGGGCACTTCGACACTAATAGTAAGATTGGGCAGAGTCAGCATGGATTTATGAAAGGGAAATCCTGTTTAACAAACATATTGGAGTTCTTTGAGGATGTAACTAGTGGAGTAGATAATAGGGAAGTCTTACTCCAATTATATAGGGCCTTGGTGAGACCACACCTGGAGTACTGGGTACAATTTGGACCTCCTTACCTAAGGAAGCATATACTTGCCATAGAGTGAGTGCAACAAAGGTTCATGAGATTGATTCCTGGGAGGAGGAACTGTCGAATGAGAAGAGATTGAGTAAATTAGGCCTGCATTCTCTTGAATTCAGAAGAATGAGAGGGGATCTCATTGAAGCATACAACATTATTACAGGGCTTGATAGGTGGGTGCTGGGAGAATGTTTCCCTTGGCTGCGGAGTCTAGAACCAGGGGCCACAGCCTCAGTATAAAGGGTAGGCCATTCAGGACTGAGGAGGAAGACACAGAAAAACATAGAAACATAGAAGATAGGAGCAGGAGTAGGCCATTCAGCCCCTCGAGCCTGTTCCGCCATTTAATGAGATCATGGCTGATCATCCAAATTCAGTACCCTGTCCCTGCTTTCACCCCTTATCCCTTGATCCCTTTAGCCTTAAGAAAAATATCTAACTCCTTCTTGAATATATTTAATGAAACATTCTCCAAAAACAAACAAAAAACTATTGTCATCCAGACTCGAGTGGTCGTTGGCTTGTTCTCTCTACACAGATGTGGACGGACCTGCTCTGATTTCCAGCAAAAAAAATAGTTTTTTGTTTCTTTTTTGTTTTTCATACAGACCCCAGCATCTGCAACATTTGACCCCCTGTGACCCCACCTCATTGTTCTTTGATGTAATGTTTTCCTGACTGACCTGTTTGGACACCATTCACACCTTTGATTGCTGTGATTATCTCTCAGCCGAGGTGTGATAAAGGGCAGTTAGAAAGATTATCTGTAATCATCTGGCAGTATTCTCTGACTATATATGCTGTGCCTATATGCATTTCTTCACTTCACCTGATGAAGCAGCAGCGCTCCGAAAGCTTGTGATTTCAAATAAAGCTGTTGGACTATAACCTGGTGTTGTGTGACTTCTTACATATATAATACGAGCTCGGAACAGCGTTTCCTTAAATCTATTGCTCCCTGAACGAGACAATGGCTGACAAGAAGAAATCAGCTGCCAAGAAGGGCGTTATGAAAATCGTCAAAAAAGCGCCTCCTAAGGGCGGTAAGAAGCGCAGAAAGTCGAGAAAGGAGAGTTACTCCATCTACATCTACAAAGTGATGAAGCAGGTTCACCCCGACACCGGCATCTCTTCCAAGGCCATGAGCATCATGAACTCCTTTGTGAACGATATTTTCGAGCGCATTGCGGGTGAGGCTTCCCGCCTGGCTCATTACAACAAACGGCAAACCATCAGCTCCCGGGAGATCCAGTCCGCCGTGCACCGGCTGCTGCCCGGGGCGCTGGCCAAGCATGCCCTGTCGGAAGGTACAAAGGCGGCGACCAAATACACCAGCTCCAAGTAAAACTCCACGCTGTCCTGAAAGAACAAACTGCAAACACAACGGCTCTTTTAAGAGCCACCCACAATATCTCTGAAAGAGCGACATAAACGCTTCTCCCATTACACTCCAGTTAAACATAGAAACATAGAAGATAGGAGCAGAAGTAGGCCATTCGGCCCTTCGAGCCTGCTCTGCCATTCAATGAGAGCATGGCTGATCATCCAAATTCAGCACCCTGTCCCTGCCTTCTCCCCATATCCCTTGATCCCTATAGACTTAAGAAATATATCCAACTCTTTCTTGAATATATTTAATGAACTGGCTGTGGTAAACCACTGTTTGTATTCCACTGTGTACATGCCTGGACATGCCTCGGCTGACTCCTCCCACAAGTCTTGGTATACAGGTGACTGCTCCCCAGCCCTTTGTATTTCTGGACCGGTCGACCACTCGAGGCAGACCTTCATTCTTTTGTCAATAAAAGCCTTTAGTTACTCTCTTAACTCTCAGTCTTTTATGAGTAATTGATAGCGCATCACTGGCGTCCACCGCCCTCTGTGGCAGAGAAGTCCACAGGTTCACCACTCTCTGGGTGAAGAAATTCCTCCTCATTTCAGTCCCAAATGGCTTACACCTTATCCTTAGACTATGACCCCTGGTTCTGGACTCCCCGGCCATCATAAACATCCTTGCTGCATCTAGTCTGTCCAGGCCTGACAGAATTTTATAGGTTTCGATGAGATCCCCTCTCAATCTTCTAAACTCCAGTGAGTATAATCCCAATCAACACAATCTCTCCTCATACGTCATTCCTGCCATCCCAGGTATCAGCCTGGTGAATCTTCGCTTCACTCCTTCCATGGCAAGAACGTCCTTCCTCAGGTAAGGCGACCAAAACTGCACACAATACTCAAGGTGCAGTCTCACCAAGGCCCTGTACAACTGTAGCAAGACATCCTTGTTCCTGTACTCGAACCCTCTTGCTACGAAGGCCAACATACCATTTGCCTTCTTAACCGCCTGCTGCACCTGCATGCTTACCTTCAGCGACTGGTGCACAAGAACACCCAGGTCTCTTTGCACTTCCCCTTCTCCCAATCTATTGCCATTCATATAATAATCTGCCTTCCTGTTTTTGCCACCAAAGTGGATAACCTCACATTTATCCACATTATAGTGCATTTGCCATGTTTCTGCCCAATCACCCAATCTGTCCAAATCGTACTGGAGTTTCACGACATCTTCCTCACAGCTTACCCTCCCACCCAGCTTTGTGTCATCTACAAATTTGGAGATATTACATCCAATTCCCTCGTCCAGATCATTAATATATATAGTGAACAGCTGGGGTCCCAGGACCGATCCTTGCGGTACCCCATTAGCCACTGCCTGTCACTCGGAAAATGACCCGTTTATTCCAACTCTTTGCTTTCTGTCCGCCAACGAGTTCTCGATCCAAGTCAATACCTTGCCCCCAATCCCATGTGCCTTAATTTTGCACGCTAATCTCTTATGTGGGACCTTATCGAAAGCCTTCTGAAAGTTCAAATACACCACATCCACTGGTTCTCCCTTATCTATTTTACCAGTTACATCCTCAAAAAATTCCAATAAATTAGTGAAGCATTATTTACCTTTTGTACTGTAATTATTTCATTAACAAGTGTGTTTGAGAACGTTTGAAGTTCCAGCTGTAGATTCAGTTTTGAATTCTCAGATAAGCAGTTTCATTGACCGGATCGACTTTAGCGTCGCTGTTGTATTTCCTGCCCAGCAAACTACAAACACGGTCCTTGGTTGCACTTTGCTCTCAGACCCGTTTATTTGTTTTGGGGATGAGACTCGATTTCAGTCACCTCGTTCTCTGTCAAGACCTTTTCTTTTTTTTAAAGCCAGTTGGGAGTCAATCTGTTTATTCACCGGAGGTTTGCTGCAGTGTAATAACCCAGAATGGGGTTTCTTAGAGACCAGAATGGGGGTAGTTTGAACACTCTGTCCCTCTTCTCTTCTCACAGCAGGACTCCCAGTTCTGGTTTCACTCCCGCAGCAGCGCCTGTGCAAAGGATCGATCGATAATCTGTGAATCTCACTTTTACACAGATTGAGCTGGAATGTGTCCCGTTACAGAATCATTGGGGATTGAATCCCGCCAGTGACAAGTTGAAATTGAATCCGAAATTAATCCTGATTGTAACAGCCTGGAATTTGCAAGGGGGAGATGTCATACAAAAGACATTTAAAAAATGTTCAGAAATCGTTGGATAATAGTGAATTTATTAACTTAATTCACTGGTATACTGGCCTAGGAAAATATTGGCGGGCTGTTTGAAATTAAAAAATGGTTGGCGGTCTGCCTGTTGATGACAGTTATTTTCGCTCTCTTTTCATTGGCGGGAAAAGCAGACTGTGATTGGTCACCGGAAAACACCAATGAAAGCCACCACAGATTGACCAATCACAAGTAGGCTGTCTTAATTCCTCCAGAAGGTATAAGAAGGGCAGATGTGGAAGGAGACTTTCATTCTTTCTCTGAACGAGTGAATTGTGGAAATGTCTGGAAGAGGAAAAACCGGCGGTAAAGCTCGGGCCAAGGCTAAGTCTCGCTCATCCCGGGCCGGATTGCAGTTCCCTGTGGGCCGTGTTCACAGGCTCCTGCGAAAGGGCAACTACGCTGAGCGTGTGGGTGCCGGAGCCCCGGTCTACATGGCTGCTGTGCTCGAGTATCTGACCGCTGAAATCTTGGAGCTGGCCGGCAACGCGGCCCGCGACAACAAGAAGACCCGCATCATCCCCAGACACCTGCAGCTGGCCATCCGCAACGACGAGGAGCTCAACAAGCTGCTGGGAAAGGTGACCATCGCTCAGGGCGGGGTGCTGCCTAATATCCAGGCGGTGCTGCTGCCCAAGAAAACCAGCACTGCCAGCCCCAAGAGCAAGTAAAGCGGACAAGATTCAATCTAATAACCCAAAGGCTCTTTTCAGAGCCACCCACTGTATCTGTGAAAGGGCTGTTTACTGTAATGTTCTATGGCTCACAATTATCCAAAATCTAATTTAACATGTTAAATCTTAAATTCTACTTTGAATTTCAATTACAACAGTTTTGTCCAGTAAGTTATTTATCCATCACTCACCTGACGATCAAACGCTGTCATACCGTGACAGAGTGACAGATGCAATAGCTATCCTGTATTGACGAATATTCCTCACTCACATGCAGTACCTGCGAGTGAGCGCTAGTGCTTTTCCTAGACTCACCTGTCAGTCCCACACTGACACAGTACCAGAGAGTGACAGATAATGTATCTAGTATAGCCTCATCAGACATTTTAAAATGTCACATTGTACCAGACAGTGTCAGATACAGTATCTCATTTTCCACCAGCCAATCAGACACTGACAATACAGGGGGTGACATATGTCTATCATATGCACTTTTGTCAATCCCAGAATGACACATTGTACCAGAGTGACAGAGACAGTGCCTTTCCTATACTCCCTGTCCGTCCAACACTGACCCACTGTACCAGACAGTGACAGATACAGTATCCCATATTCAGCAGTGAATCTCACATTGGCATCTAGTACCAGAGTGACAGAGACAGTGTCTATCCCACAATCAATGATCAACCACACTGTTCACACTAGAATCGGGTGAGCGCGTCCATCTGCTTTTAATGGTTGTTTGGAGTTTTCAGC
This sequence comes from Somniosus microcephalus, assembly GCF_052327205.1. Taxonomy (NCBI): domain Eukaryota; kingdom Metazoa; phylum Chordata; class Chondrichthyes; order Squaliformes; family Somniosidae; genus Somniosus; species Somniosus microcephalus. Next base: position 44,021,731 of record NW_028225183.1, read on the forward strand.
TTGACCAATAAACACTTGGCAATGGTTTTAAGCTGAACATTAGCACGGTGCTGACATATTTTCTCTCCGAAATAAAATGGTTTCTGCTGAATAATTGTCTCTTGTTGCAGCACTCGCTTTCAGCCAGGAGATGGCACCAACCTCTAATAGTTTGGAGTGTGCGGATTGTGTCCACACATCCAGACCGCTGTGTGTATGGTGCTGTCCGGGGAGATGGCCAAGCACGGGGTGGCAAAGTACGCCATCTCCAAGTAAAACTCCATAATTTACTGACAAAATACCCAGAAAACACAACGGCTCTTTTAAGAGCCACCCACAACCTATGTCTGTCTTTGTCGAATACAATAATTATAAATAAATGTCTGTCTTTCAATTTGCTGGAATGTTTAAAATTTAATATAACATTGATCAATTGAGGCCAACAGTTAATTCTGTTAAGGAAATGGATTCCAATCAAGCGACCAATCCGAAGTAGCCTCAGGTTAGAGCGGGCTCCAACAGTTAGAACTGGAGACATTACAGTCCATCCAATGACTTTACTTAAACCCTTGAATTCCCTAATCCCCGACAGTATCTATGCAGGAAGCAAACTTCAGAAGGAGAATAATCTCACAAGTTGGCCTCTTGTCACAGCAGCTCCGATTAACCTATTGTGATGTTGAAAGCTCCGGTTCCCCATTACACCATCTGTCTGATATATAAAAGCTGAATGCAAACATAGAAACATAGAAAAATAGGAGCAGGAGTAGGCCATTCGGCCCTTCGAGCCTGCTCCACCATTCAAGGTGATCCTGGCTGTCCCTCTATCTCAATACCATATTCCCGTTCTCTCCCCATACCCCTTGATGCCTTTTGTGTTTAGAAATCTATCTATCTCCTCCTTTAATATATTCAGTGAATTGGCCTCCACAGCCTTCTGTGGTAGAGAATTCCAACAGGTTCACCACCCTCTGAGTGAAGAAATTTCTCCTCATTGCAGTCCTAAATGTCCTACCCCGTATCCTGAGACAATGACCCGTCATTCTAGACCCCCCCAGCCAGGGGAAACATCCTCTCTTCATTCAGTCTGTCTAGCCCGGTCAGAATTGTATAAGTTTCAATGAGACCCCCCCTCATTCTTCTAAACTCCAGTGAATACTGGCCTAGTCGACCCAATCTCTCCTCACACGACAGTCCTGCCATCCCAGGAATCACTCTGGTGAATCTTCGCTGCACTCCCTCCATGGCAAGTATATCCTTTATTAGGTAATATTGTTTGGTGATGCCTTGGATGTTGTCGCGAAGGACTTTACGGTGGCATTTGGCTCCGCCCTTTTCCCAGTCCGTTTCCTTATTTTGCACTTCCAGACCTGACAATTCTTATTCAGGCATATAAAATGAATGATAAAGTCTCGCCGTCCTGGTGAATTCATGAAGCCAGCCCGGATCTGATTGAGAAAGGCAGAGTGTGAGAGAGGCTGGGAGGAGACAGAATCAGAGTGACAGACAGAGCAGAGACAGCGTTCTCTGAGCTTCAGCTCCGCCTCCAGCTTTCACACTTCAGCTCCTCCCCCTTTCCCCACACAGTGGTTCAGCCGACAGGAAGGGCCTCTGCGAGCCCCCCTCCCCCAGCTCTGCCAGCGGGGGCCGTTTCCTCTGTGCTCAGCTGAAGATCGTTGAACACATCGGGGAGCGGAGATATCACGGGCCCGAGTAAGCAGCACATCCCACTGGGACTGTGTCCACAGATGGGCATTGAGTCGGGGTAAGTTCAGCAGCAGCCGGGGACTGATGAAACAGGCTTAGTGGAGCAGGAACTAGTTCCGGACCATGTAGTGAGTGGGGGAAGGGAGAGGGCAATCTCCGGCTGTGTTTGTACTGAGTTAGGTAACATTGAATAACATCACCTCGCTCTTTCAAATCATTGCTGCTTTCTTCACCCAAAGCAGGAGTGAATGTTCCTGATTCAGTTCCAGTCTCACCGTGTTTGTTGTTCTCGGACAGTGAACAGTGGAAACACAGCCTGAATGTCAGGATGTGGGCAGTTTCACAAAGAGCTTCCATTGCAGGCAGCAGGAGAGAAGTGTGAAAGGAGACATTTCAAAACATCGTTATTTTGTTCCGGTGCGTTGAGTTCTCCAGAACCGTGTTGCTGGTGATCGCGAGTTACATTGTCGCTCCACCAGATACATCAGGACCCGGGCTCTGTGGCAGTCTGTTAAATACACAGGCCCTCCACTCACTTTCAATAGACTGAAAACAATTGTTTGTACAGACCAGGTGCCTGTGGTTATATTCCAAGAAGCGTTCCTGAAATTTATATTTCGTCCCTTTGGAATGGGAGATATAAACCTGGACTGTGCCAATCGGATGGTCCCATTCATGGTCCAGTGCTGGGTTTGGGTTGTGTCTGGATGCTGATAACCTAATATACAACCGTCCTACACAACTGGTGTGGAGAATCTGAGTGCCGCTGTACTGCAGTGAGGTCAGACAATGACACTCTTTGTATCGCGGTTGCCCCTCTACAGATATTTTATTTATTATAAACATACATGTTAATTACAACTTTATTTTTATATTCTACCAGCACTTGTCCATATATTACAACAAATATTGTTCTCTTATTAATCTCGTATCAAAATACTTCAATGAGCCAGAATAATCGTAATCTTTCCTCCACCCGGAACACAAGGAACAGTGCAGGCAGCTCCTTCTCACACACAGTAAGTACATTATCACTCACAGAGCACAGAGACACAGAACTGGCCTCAATCCTATTATCACAGGCAGCAGAAGCAGGCAGTCCCACAGTAATCCTAATTCCTAGAGTTTCATTATAAATCCCACAGTCACTTGCAGCAGTGGAATAGATGTTGTTTCAATGTCCAAACATATCGCACTGACAGGCAGATCCATTTTCTCTCCCTGACACACACGAACAGAGAGACACTGATATGGAGTCAATGCCCGCTGCTGGCTGTATAGAACCATAGAGAGTTACAGCACGGAAGGAGGCCATTTCGGCCCATCGTGTCTGCACCGGCCAACAGAGTAAAACATACACTCACATAACAGGGACCGGCAGATATGACTAAAATCCACATTTCTGTACAAGAAACTGGCAGGTTCTTATTAGAATCCACAATCACATACTGGAAACTGACAGTTAGAGAGTAACACTCACTCACAAATACCAGAAACTGGCAGATACTGAATAAAACACACATTCCCATATAGAAAACTGACAGTTAGAGAGTAACACTCACTCACAAATACCAGAAACTAGCAGATACTGAATAAAACACACATTCCCATATTGGAAACTGACAGTTAGAGAGTAACACTCACTCACAAATACCAGAAACTGGCAGATACTGAATAAAACACACATTCCCATATTGGAAACTGACAGTTAGAGAGTAACACTCACTCACAAATACCAGAAACTAGCAGATACTGAATAAAACACACATTCCCATATTGGAAACTGACAGTTAGAGAGTAACACTCACTCACAAATACCAGAAAGTAGCAGATACTGAATTATACACACATTCCTGTACTAGAAAATGACAGATACAGCATAAAACCCACACTCACATAACAAAGACAGGCAGGTGTAAACATTTACAAGCTCTTCCATAGGAGAAACTGATTGATACAGAATTAAACCCACATTCACGTACTTGAAACTGACAGGTACAGAAAAAAAACCCAAACTCGCAAATCAGAAACTGACAGATACAGAGTCAAACCCGCACTCCCATCCCAGAGAGTGGCAACTGTGGAGGAAAACCAACTCTCACATAAAAGACACTGAGAGATACAGTGTCAAACAAACACTCACATAGCAGAAACTGAGAGGTACTGATTAAAACCCACACTCACAGAACATAAATTGACAGATGCAGTGCAAAACCAAGGCTAACACACCAGAAACTGATAGGTAAAGTATAAAGTCCCCCTCAAATACGAGGAAATGAAAGTTGTACGACTCACATCCCAGAGCATGAACGATACAGAGGAAAACCACACTCACATACAAGAGAATGACAGGTACAGAGTGAAATCCACACTCACATACCAGAAACTCACAGGTACAGGGTAAAATCCACACTCACATAACAGAAACTGACAGGTACAGAGTGAAATCCATACTCACATACCAGAAACTCACAGGTATAGGGTAAGATCCACACTCACATACAAGAGAATGGCAGGTACAGAGTGAAATCCATACTCACATACCAGAAACTCACAGGTATAGGGTAAAATCCACACTCACATACAAGAGAATGACAGGTACAGAGTGAAATCCACACTCACATACCAGAAACTCACATCTATAGGGTAAAATCCACACTCACATACAAGAGAATGACAGGTACAGAGTGAAATCCACACTCACATACCAGAAACTCACAGGTATAGGGTAAAATCCACACTCACATAACAGAAACTGACAGGTACAGAGTGAAATCCATACTCACATACCAGAAACTCACAGGTATAGGGTAAAATCCACACTCACATACCAGAGACTGACAGGTACAGAGTGAAATCCATACTCACAAACCAGAAACTCACAGGTATAGGGTAAAATCCACACTCACATACCAGAAACTAACAGGTACAGAGTGAAATCCATACTCACATACCAGAAACTCACAGGTACAGAGTAAAATCCATACTCACATACCAGAAACTCACAGGTATAGGGTAAAATCCACACTCCCATACCAGAAACTGACAGGTACAGAGTGAAATCCATACTCACATACCAGAAACTCACAGGTATAGGGTAAAATCCACACTCACATAACAGAAACTGACAGGTACAGAGTGAAATCCACACTCACATACCAGAAACTCACAGGTATAGGGTAAAATCCACACTCACATACCAGAGAATGACAGGTACAGAGTAAAATCCATACTCACATACCAGAAACTCGCAGGTATAGGGTAAAATCCACACTCACATACTAGAAACTCACAGGTATAGGGTAAAATCCACACTCCCATACGAGAGACTGACAGGTACAGAGTGAAATCCATACTCACATACCAGAAACTCACAGGTATAGGGTAAAATCCACACTCACATACCAGAGACTGACAGGTACAGAGTGAAATCCATATTCAATTACCAGAAACTCACAGGTATAGGGAAAAATCCACACTCCCATACCAGAGACTGACAGGTGCAGAGTGAAATCCATACTCATATACCAGAAACTCACAGGTATAGGGTAAAATCCACACTCACATGACAGAAACTGACAGGTACAGAGTGAAATCCATACTCACATACCAGAAACTCACAGGTATAGGGTAAAATCCACACTCCCATACCAGAGGCTGACAGGTACAGAGTGAAATCCATACTCACATACCAGAAACTCACAGGTATAGGGTAAAATCCACACTCCCATACCAGAAACTGACAGGTACAGAGTGAAATCCATACTCACATACCAGAAACTCACAGGTATAGGGTAAAATCCACACTCACATACCAGAAACTGACAGGTACAGAGTGAAATCCATACTCACATACCAGAATCTCACAGGTATAGGGTAAAATCCACACTCACATAACAGAAACTGACAGGTACAGAGTGAAATCCATACTCACATACCAGAAACTCACAGGTATAGGGTAAAATCCACACTCACATACAAGAGACTGACAGGTACAGAGTGAAATCCACCCTCACATACCAGAAACTCACAGGTATAGGGTAAAATCAACACTCCCATACCAGAGACTGACAGGTACAGAGTGAAATCCATACTCACATACCAGAAACTCACAGGTATAGGGTAAAATCCACACTCACATAACAGAAACTGACAGGTACAGAGTGAAATCCATACCCACATACCAGAAACTCACAGGTATAGGGTAAAATCCACACTCACATACCAGAAACTGACAGGTACAGAGTGAAATACCTACTCACATACCAGAAACTCACAGGTATAGGGTAAAATCCACACTCACATACCAGAAACTGACAGGTACAGAGTGAAATCCCTACTCACATACCAGAAACTCACAGGTATAGGGTAAAATCCACACTCCCATACCAGAGACTGACAGGTACAGAGTGAACTCCATACTCACATACCAGAAACTCACAGGTATAGGGTAAAATCCACACTCACATAACAGAAACTGACAGGTACAGAGTGAAATCCATACTCACATACCAGAAACTCACAGGTATAGGGTAAAATCCACACTCACATAACAGAGACTGACAGGTACAGAGTGAAATCCATACTCACATACCAGAAACTCACAGGTGTAGGGTAAAATCCACACTCACATACCAGAAACTGACAGGTACAGAGTGAAATCCATACTCACATACCAGAAACTCACAGGTATAGGGTAAAATCCACACTCACATAACAGAAACTGACAGGTACAGAGTGAAATCCATACTCACATACCAGAAACTCACAGGTATAGGGTAAAATCCACACTCACATACCAGAGACTGACAGGTACAGAGTGAAATCCATACTCACATACCAGAAACTCACAGGTATAGGGTAAAATCCACACTCACATACAAGAAACTCACAGGTATAGGGTAAAATCAACACTCACATACCAGAAACTCACAGGTACAGAGTGAAATCCACACTCACATACCAGAAACTCACAGGTATAGGGTAAAATCCACACTCACATACCAGAAACTCACAGGTACAGAGTGAAATCCATACTCACATACCAGAAACTCACAGGTATAGGGTAAAATCCACACTCACATACCAGAAACTCACAGGTATAGGGTAAAATCCACACTCACATACCAGAAACTCACAGGTACAGAGTGAAATCCATACTCACATACCAGAAAATCACAGGTATAGGGTAAAATCCATACTCACATACCAGAAACTGACAGGTACAGAGTGAAATCCATACTCACATACCAGAAACTCACAGGTATAGGGTAAAATCCACACTCACATACCAGAGACTGACAGGTACAGTGTGAAATCCATACTCACATACCAGAAACTCACAGGTATAGGGTAAAATCCACACTCACATACCAGAAACTCACAGGTACAGAGTGAAATCCATACTCACACACCAGAAACTCACAGGTATAGGGTAAAATCCACACTCACATACCAGAGACTGACAGGTACAGAGTGAAATCCACACTCACATACCAGAAACTCACAGGTATAGGGTAAAATCCACACTCACATACCAGAAACTGACAGGTACAGAGTGAAATCCATACTCACATACCAGAAACTCACAGGTATAGGGTAAAATCCACACTCACATACCAGAAACTCACAGGTACAGAGTGAAATCCATACTCACATACCAGAAACTCACAGGTATAGGGTAAAATCCACACTCCCATACCAGAGACTGACAGGTACAGAGTGAAATCCATACTCACATACCAGAAACTCACAGGTACAGGGTAAAATCCACACTCACAAACCAGAAACTGACAGGTACAGAGTGAAATCCATACTCACATACCAGAAACTCACAGGTATAGGGTAAAATCCACACTCCCATACCAGAGACTGACAGGTACAGAGTGAAATCCATACTCACATACCAGAAACTCACAGGTATAGTGTAAAATCCACACTCACATACCAGAGACTGACAGGTACAGAGTGAAATCCATACTCACATACCAGAAACTCACAGGTATAGGGTAAAATCCACACTCACATACCAGAAACTCACAGGTACAGAGTGAAATCCATACTCACATACCAGAAACTCACAGGTATAGGGTAAAATCCACACTCATATACCAGAAACTGACAGGTACAGAGTGAAATCCATACTCACATACCAGAAACTCACAGGTATAGGGTAAAATCCACACTCCCATACCAGAGACTGACAGGTACAGAGTGAAATCCACACTCACATACCAGAAACTGACAGGTACAGGGTAAAATCCACACTCACATACCAGAGACAGGTACAGAGTGAAATCCATAATAACATACCAGAAACTCACAGGTATAGGGTAAAATCCACGCTCACATTCCAGAAACTGACAGGTACAGAGTGAAATCCATACTCACATACCAGAAACTCTCAGGTATAGGGTAAAATCCACACTCACATACCAGAAACTCACAGGTATAGGGTAAAATCCACACTCACATACCAGAAACTCACAGGTACAGAGTGAAATCCATACTCACATACCAGAAACTCACAGGTATAGGGTAAAATCCACACTCACATACCAGAAACTGACAGGTACAGAGTGAAATCCATATTCACATACCAGAAACTCACAGGTATAGGGTAAAATCCACACTCACATACCAGAGACTGACAGGTACAGAGTGAAATCCATACTCACATACCAGAAACTCACAGGTATAGGGTAAAATCCACACTCACATACCAGAAACTCACAGGTACAGAGTGAAATCCATACTCACACACCAGAAACTCTCAGGTATAGGGTAAAATCCACACTCACATACCAGAGACTGACAGGTACAGAGTGAAATCCACACTCACATACCAGAAACTCACAGGTATAGGGTAAAATCCACACTCACATACCAGAAACTGACAGGTACAGAGTGAAATCCATACTCACATACCAGAAACTCACAGGTATAGGGTAAAATCCACACTCACATACCAGAAACTCACAGGTACAGAGTGAAATCCATACTCACATACCAGAAACTCACAGGTATAGGGTAAAATCCACACTCCCATACCAGAGACTGACAGGTACAGAGTGAAATCCATACTCACATACCAGAAACTCACAGGTACAGGGTAAAATCCACACTCACATACCAGAAACTGACAGGTACAGAGTGAAATCCATACTCACATACCAGAAACTCACAGGTATAGGGTAAAATCCACACTCCCATACCAGAGACTGACAGGTACAGAGTGAAATCCATACTCACATACCAGAAACTCACAGGTATAGGGTAAAATCCACACTCACATACCAGAAACTGACAGGTACAGAGTGAAATCCATACTCACAGGTATAGGGTAAAATCCATACTCACATACCAGAAACTCACAGGTACAGAGTGAAATCCATACTCACATACAAGAAACTCACAGGTATAGGGTAAAATCCACACTCACATACCAGAAACTGACAGGTACAGAGTGAAATCCATACTCACATACCAGAAACTCACAGGTATTGGGTAAAATCCACACTCACATACCAGAGACTGACAGGTACAGAGTGAAATCCATACTCACATACCAGAAACTCACAGGTATAGGGTAAAATCCACACTCACATACCAGAAACTCACAGGTACAGAGTGAAATCCATACTCACATACCAGAAACTCACAGGTATAGGGTAAAATCCACACTCACATACCAGAAACTGACAGGTACAGAGTGAAATCCATACTCACATACCAGAAACTCACAGGTATTGGGTAAAATCCACACTCACATACCAGAAACTCACAGGTACAGAGTGAAATCCATACTCACATACCAGAAACTCACAGGTATAGGGTAAAATCCACACTCACATACCAGAAACTCACAGGTACAGAGTGAAATCCATACTCACATACCAGAAACTCACAGGTATAGGGTAAAATCCACACTCACATACCAGAAACTGACAGGTACAGAGTGAAATCCATACTCACATACCAGAAACTCACAGGTATTGGGTAAAATCCACACTCACATACCAGAGACTGACAGGTACAGAGTGAAATCCAAACTCACATACCAGAAACTCACAGGTATAGGGTAAAATCCACACTCACATACCAGAAACTCACAGGTACAGAGTGAAATCCATACTCACATACCAGAAACTCACAGGTATAGGGTAAAATCCACACTCCCATACCAGAGACTGACAGGTACAGAGTGAAATCCACACTCACATACCAGAAACTGACAGGTACAGGGTAAAATCCACACTCACATACCAGAGACAGGTACAGAGTGAAATCCAAAATCACATACCAGAAACTCACAGGTATAGGGTAAAATCCACACTCACATTCGTGAAACGGACAGGTACAGAGTGAAATCCATACTCACATCCCAAAAACTCTCAGGTATAGGGTAAAATCGACACTCACATAACAGAAACTCACAGGTACAGAGTGAAATCCATACTCACATACCAGAAACTCACAGGTATAGGGTAAAATCCACACTCACACACCAGAAACTGACAGGTACAGAGTGAAATCCATACTCACATACCAGAAACTCACAGGTATAGGGTAAAATCCACACTCACATAACAGAAACTGACAGGTACAGAGTGAAATCCATACTCACATACCAGAAACTCACAGGTATAGGGTAAAATCCACACTCACATAACAGAAACTGACAGGTACAGAGTGAAATCCATACTCACATACCAGAAACTCACAGGTATAGGGTAAAATCCACACTCACATAACAGAGACTGACAGGTACAGAGTGAAATCCATACTCACATACCAGAAACTCACAGGTATAGGGTAAAATCCATACTCCCATAACAGAAACTGACAGGTACAGAGTGAAATCCATACTCACATACCAGAAACTCACAGGTATAGGGTAAAATCCACACTCCCATACCAGAGACTGACAGGTACAGAGTGAAATCCATACTCACATACCAGAAACTCACAGGTATAGGGTAAAATCCACACTCACATACCAGAAACTGACAGGTACAGAGTGAAATCCACACTCACATACCAGAAACTCACAGGTATAGGGTAAAATCCACACTCACATACCAGAAACTGACAGGTACAGAGTGAAATCCACACTCCCATACCAGAGACTGACAGGTACAGAGTGAAATCCACACTCACATACCAGAAACTGACAGGTACAGAGTGAAATCCACACTCCCATACCAGAGACTGACAGGTACAGAGTGAAATCCATACTCACATACCAGAAACTCACAGGTATAGGGTAAAATCCACACTCACATACCAGAAACTCACAGGTACAGAGTGAAATCCATACTCACATACCAGAAACTCACAGGTATAGGGTAAAATCCACACTCCCATACCAGAGACTGACAGGTACAGAGTGAAATCCATACTCACATACCAGAAACTCACAGGTATAGGGTAAAATCCACACTCACATAACAGAGACTGACAGGTACAGAGTGAAATCCACACTCACATACCAGAAACTCACAGGTACAGAGTAAAATCCACACTCACATAACAGAAACTGACAGGTACAGAGTGAAATCCATACTCACATACCAGAAACTCACAGGTATCGGGTAAAATCCACACTCACATAACAGAAACTCACAGGTACAGAGTGAAATCCATACTCACATACCAGAAACTCACAGGTATAGGGTAAAATCCACACTCACATACCAGAAACTGACAGGTACAGAGTGAAATCCAAACTCACATACCAGAAACTCACAGGTATAGGGTAAAATCCACACTCACATACAAGAGAATGACAGGTACAGAGTGAAATCCACACTCACATACCAGAAACTCACAGGTATAGGGTAAAATCCACACTCACATACCAGAAACTGACAGGTACAGAGTGAAATCCATACTCACATACCAGAAACTCACAGGTATAGGGTAAAATCCACACTCACATAACAGAAACTGACAGGTACAGAGTGAAATCCACACTCACATACCAGAAACTCACAGGTATAGGGTAAAATCCACACTCACATACCAGAAACTGACAGGTACAGAGTGAAATCCATACTCACATACCAGAAACTCACAGGTATAGGGTAAAATCCACACTCACATACCAGAGACTGACAGGTACAGAGTGAAATCCATACTCACATACCAGGAACTCACAGGTATAGGGTAAAATCAACACTCACATACCAGAGACTGACAGGTACAGAGTGAAATCCATACTCACATACCAGAAACTCACAGGTATAGGGTAAAATCCACACTCCCATACCAGAGACTGACAGGTACAGAGTGAAAACCATACTCACATACCAGAAACTCACAGGTATAGGGTAAAATCCACACTCACATACCAGAAACTGACAGGTACAGAGTGAAATCCATACTCACATACCAGAAACTCACAGGTATAGGGTAAAATCCACACTCACATACCAGAGACTGACAGGTACAGAGTGAAATCCATACTCACATACCAGGAACTCACAGGTATAGGGTAAAATCCACACTCACATACCAGAGACTGACAGGTACAGAGTGAAATCCATACTCACATACCAGGAACTCACAGGTATAGGGTAAAATCCACACTCACATACCAGAGACTGACAGGTACAGAGTGAAATCCATACTCACATACCAGAAACTCACAGGTATAGGGTAAAATCCACACTCACATACCAGAGACTGACAGGTACAGAGTGAAATCCATACTCACATACCAGAAACTCACAGGTATAGGGTAAAATCCACACTCCCATACCAGAGACTGACAGGTACAGAGTGAAAACCATACTCACATACCAGAAACTCACAGGTATAGGGTAAAATCCACACTCACATAACAGAAACTGACAGGTACAGAGTGAAATCCATACTCACATACCAGAAACTCACAGGTATAGGGTAAAATCCACACTCACATAACAGAGACTGACAGGTACAGAGTGAAATCCATACTCACATACCAGAAACTCACAGGTATAGGGTAAAATCCATACTCCCATAACAGAAACTGACAGGTACAGAGTGAAATCCATACTCACATACCAGAAACTCACAGGTATAGGGTAAAATCCACACTCCCATACCAGAGACTGACAGGTACAGAGTGAAATCCATACTCACATACCAGAAACTCACAGGTATAGGGTAAAATCCACACTCACATACCAGAAACTGACAGGTACAGAGTGAAATCCACACTCACATACCAGAAACTCACAGGTATAGGGTAAAATCCACACTCACATACCAGAAACTGACAGGTACAGAGTGAAATCCACACTCCCATACCAGAGACTGACAGGTACAGAGTGAAATCCACACTCACATACCAGAAACTGACAGGTACAGAGTGAAATCCACACTCCCATACCAGAGACTGACAGGTACAGAGTGAAATCCATACTCACATACCAGAAACTCACAGGTATAGGGTAAAATCCACACTCACATAACAGAGACTGACAGGTACAGAGTGAAATCCATGCTCACATACCAGAAACTCACAGGTATAGGGTAAAATCTACACTCACATACCAGAGACTGACAGGTACAGAGTGAAATCCATACTCACATACCAGAAACTCACAGGTGTAGGGTAAAATCCACACTCACATAACAGAGACTGACAGGTACAGAGTGAAATCCACACTCACATACCAGAAACTCACAGGTACAGAGTAAAATCCACACTCACATAACAGAAACTGACAGGTACAGAGTGAAATCCATACTCACATACCAGAAACTCACAGGTATCGGGTAAAATCCACACTCACATAACAGAAACTGACAGGTACAGAGTGAAATCCCTACTCACATACCAGAAACTCACAGGTATAGGGTAAAGTCCACACTCACATACCAGAAACTGACAGGTACAGAGTGAAATCCATCCTCACATACCAGAAACTCACAGGTATAGGGTAAAATCCACACTCACATAACAGAGACTGACAGGTACAGAGTGAAATCCATGCTCACATACCAGAAACTCACAGGTATAGGGTAAAATCCACACTCACATACCAGAAACTGACAGGTACAGAGTGAAATCCATACTCACATACCAGAAACTCACAGGTATAGGGTAAAATCAACACTCACATAACAGAAACTGACAGGTACAGAGTGAAATCCATACTCACATACCAGAAACTCACAGGTATAGGGTAAAATCCACACTCACATACCAGAGACTGACAGGTACAGAGTGAAATCCATACTCACATACCAGAAACTCACAGGTATAGGGTAAAATCCACACTCACATAACAGAAACTGACAGGTACAGAGTGAAATCCACACTCACATACCAGAAACTCACAGGTATAGGGTAAAATCCACACTCACACACCAGAAACTCACAGGTATAGGGTAAAATCCACACTCACATACCAGAAACTCACAGGTACAGAGTGAAATCCACACTCACATACCAGAAACTCACAGGTATAGGGTAAAATCCACACTCACATACCAGAAACTCACAGGTACAGAGTGAAATCCATACTCACATACCAGAAACTCACAGGTATAGGGTAAAATCCACACTCACATACCAGAAACTCACAGGTATAGGGTAAAATCCACACTCACATACCAGAAACTCACAGGTACAGAGTGAAATCCATACACACATACCAGAAACTCACAGGTATAGGGTAAAATCCATACTCACATACCAGAAACTGACAGGTACAGAGTGAAATCCATACTCACATACCAGAAACTCACAGGTATAGGGTAAAATCCACACTCACATACCAGAGACTGACAGGTACAGAGTGAAATCCATACTCACATACCAGAAACTCACAGGTATAGGGTAAAATCCACACTCACATACCAGAAACTCACAGGTACAGAGTGAAATCCATACTCACACACCAGAAACTCACAGGTATAGGGTAAAATCCACACTCACATACCAGAGACTGACAGGTACAGAGTGAAATCCACACTCACATACCAGAAACTCACAGGTATAGGGTAAAATCCACACTCACATTCCAGAAACTGACAGGTACAGAGTGAAATCCATACTCACATACCAGCAACTCACAGATATAGGGTAAAATCCACACTCACATACCAGAAACTCACAGGTACAGGGTGAAATCCATACTCACATACCAGAAACTCACAGGTATAGGGTAAAATCCACACTCCCATACCAGAGACTGACAGGTACAGAGTGAAATCCATACTCACATACCAGAAACTCACAGGTATAGGGTAAAATCCACACTCACATACCAGAAACATACAGGTACAGAGTGAAATCCATACTCACATACCAGAAACTCACAGGTATAGGGTAAAATCCATACTCACATACCAGAAACTCACAGGTACAGAGTGAAATCCAAACTCACATACCAGAAACTCACAGGTGTAGGGTAAAATCCACACTCACATACCAGAAACTGACAGGTACAGAGTGAAATCCATACTCACAAACCAGAAACTCACAGGTATAGGGTAAAATCCACACTCACATACCAGAGACTGACAGGTACAGAGTGAAATCCATACTCACATACCAGAAACTCACAGGTATAGGGTAAAATCCACACTCACATACCAGAAACTCACAGGTACAGAGTGAAATCCATACTCACATACCAGAAACTCACAGGTATAGGGTAAAATCCACACTCACATACCAGAAACTGACAGGTACAGAGTGAAATCCATACTCACATACCAGAAACTCACAGGTATAGGGTAAAATCCACACTCACATTCCAGAAACTGACAGGTACAGAGTGAAATCCATACTCACATACCAGAAACTCTCAGGTATAGGGTAAAATCCACACTCACATAACAGAAACTGACAGGTACAGAGTGAAATCCATACTCACATACCAGAGACTCACAGGTATAGGGTAAAATCCACACTCACATCACAGAAACTGACAGGTACAGAGCGAAATCCATACTCACATACCAGAAACTCACAGGTATAGGGTAAAATCCACACTCACATTCCAGAAACTGACAGGTACAGAGTGAAATCCATACTCACATACCAGAAACTCTCAGGTATAGGGTAAAATCCACACTCACATAACAGAAACTGACAGGTACAGAGTGAAATCCATACTCACATACCAGAGACTCACAGGTATAGGGTAAAATCCACACTCACATCACAGAAACTGACAGGTACAGAGTGAAATCCATACTCACATACCAGAAACTCACAGGTATAGGGTAAAATCCACACTCACATACCAGAGACTGACAGGTACAGAGTGAAATCCATACTGACATACCAGAAACTCACAGGTATAGGGTAAAATCCACACTCCCATACCAGAGACTGACAGGTACAGAGTGAAATCCATACTCACATACCAGAAACTCACAGGTATAGGGTAAAATCCACACTCCCATACCAGAGACTGACAGGTACAGAGTGAAATCCATACTCACATCCCAGAAACTCACAGGTATAGGGTAAAATCGACACTCCCATACCAGAAACTGACAGGTACAGAGTGAAATCCATACTCACATACCAGAAACTCACAGGTATAGGGTAAAATCCACACTCACATACCAGAAACTGTCAGGTACAGAGTGAAATCCATTCTCACATACCAGAAACTCACAGGTATAGGGTAAAATCCACACTCACATAACAGAAACTGACAGGTACAGAGTGAAATCCATACTCACATACCAGAAACTCACAGGTATAGGGTAAAATCCACACTCACATAACAGAGACTGACAGGTACAGAGTGAAATCCATACTCACATACCAGAAACTCACAGGTATAGGGTAAAATCCATACTCCCATAACAGAAACTGACAGGTACAGAGTGAAATCCATACTCACATACCAGAAACTCACAGGTATAGGGTAAAATCTACACTCACATACCAGAGACTGACAGGTACAGAGTGAAATCCATACTCACATACCAGAAACTCACAGGTATAGGGTAAAATCCACACTCACATACCAGAGACTGACAGGTACAGAGTGAAATCCACACTCACATACCAGAAACTCACAGGTACAGGGTAAAATCCACACTCACATACCAGAGACTGACAGGTACAGAGTGCAATCCATACTCACATACCAGAAACTGGCAGGTACAGAGTGAAATCCATACTCACATACCAGAAACTCACAGGTATAGGGTAAAATCCACACTCACATACCAGAGACTGACAGGTACAGAGTGAAATCCACACTCACATACCAGAAACTCACAGGTACAGAGTGAAATCCACACTCACATACCAGAAACTGACAGGTACAGAGTGAAATCCATACTCACATACCAGAAACTCACAGGTATAGGGTAAAATCCACACTCCCATACCAGAGACTGACAGGTGCAGAGTGAAATCCATACTCACATACCAGAAACTCACAGGTATAGGGTAAAATCCACACTCCCATACCAGAGACTGACAGGTACAGAGTGAAATCCACACTCACATACCAGAAACTGACAGGTACAGAGTGAAATCCATACTCACATACCAGAAACTCACAGGTATAGGGTAAAATCCACACTCCCATACCAGAGACTGACAGGTACAGAGTGAAATCCATACTCACATACCAGAAACTCACAGGTATAGGGTAAAATCCACACTCACATACCAGAAACTGACAGGTACAGAGTGAAATCCATACTCACATACCAGAAACTGACAGGTACAGAGTGAAATCCATACTCACATACCAGAAACTCACAGGTATAGGGTAAAATCCACACTCACATACCAGAAACTGACAGGTACAGAGTGAAATCCACACTCACATACCAGAAACTGACAGGTACAGAGTGAAATCCATACTCACATACCAGAAACTCACAGGTATAGGGTAAAATCCACACTCACATACCAGAAACTGACAGGTACAGAGTGAAATCCATACTCACATACCAGAAACTCACAGGTATAGGGTAAAATCCACACTCACATACCAGAAACTGACAGGTACAGAGTGAAATCCATACTCACATACCAGAAACTCACAGGTATAGGGTAAAATCCATACTCACATACCAGAAACTCACAGGTATAGGGTAAAATCCATACTCACATACCAGAAACTCACAGGTACAGAGTGAAATCCATACTCACATACCAGAAACTCACAGGTATAGGGTAAAATCCACACTCCCATACCAGAAACTGACAGGTACAGAGTGAAATCCATACTCACATACCAGAAACTCACAGGTATAGGGTAAAATCCACACTCACATACCAGAAACTGAAAGAATTTAATACAGAGAAGTGGGAGGTGAGGCATTTTGGGAGCAGGAATAGAGAGAGGCAATATACACTTAATGAGACAGTTTTAAAGAGTGTGCAGGGTCAGAGGGACCTGGGAGTTAATGTGCATTGGTCCCTCTGAAGGTGGGGGGACATTTTGAGAGAGTGGTTAGCAATGCATATGGGACCTTGGGCTTCATATATAGAGGTATTGAGTACAATAGTCGAGCAGTTATGCTGAACCTTTATAAAACACTGGTTAGTCCACAACTGGAGGACTGCATCCAGTTCTGGTCACCGCACTTTAGGAAGATTGTGAAGGGCCTTGAGAGGGTGCAGAGGAGATTTACCAGAATGGTTCTGGGGATCGCGGATCTTAGCTACAAGGACAGGTTGGAGAAGCTGGATTTGTTTTCATTGGAGCAAAGGTGGATGTGGTGTGATTTGATAGAGGTGTACAAGATTATTATGAATTATGACAGGCTAGATGGGGAAAGGCTGTTCCCACTAGTTGATGATACAAGGACTAGGGGAGACAGATTTAAGATTTAAGGTTTTGGAGAAGAGATACAGGGGGGATGTGACCAAAAACTTTTTTACACAGTGATTGGTGATGACCTGGAACTCGCAGCCGACAGAAGTGGTGAAAGCGGAGACACGCAATGTTTTCAAGGGGAGACTGGATAGGCGTTTCTTAATTGGACAATTTACAAATCCTGTGGGAATAATCCACTTGGGGATCTCACAAGGAGCAGGGCGTTTCTCACACAGCGAAATATATTAATTCTACACGAAAGAGATGCAAACACTGCGCTTGCACTCTAAACAGAAGTCTGCTCCTCCCCCTCTCCCCGCACAGTGTTTAAAGTGACAGGAAGCACCATGCGGTCTCCCCTCCCCCAGCTCTGCCAGCGGGGGCCGTTTCCTCTGTGCTCGGCTGATGATCGTTGAACACATCAGGGAATAAGGGAGCAAACAACAGCACATCACATTGGGTGTGTGTCCGCAGAATGGTTTTGGTTCAGGATAAATTCAGCAGCAGTCGGGAAACTGATTGAAAGAGGCAGAGTGGAACAGGAAGTAATTCCGGAACATGGAGTGAGTGGGGGAAGGGAGAGGCCATTCTCGAGTTCTGAGACATTCTGTTAACTACTCAGGCCCTCAACTCGTTTTCGATAGATTAAAATCAATTTTTGTACAGCCCAGGTACCTGTGGTTATATTCCAGTAAGCCATCCTTGAAATGTACAGGGAGTTCCATGGGAATGGGAGATAAAAACCTGGACTGTGCCAATAGGGTGGTCCCATTCATGGTCCGGTGCTGGCTTTGGGTTGTGTCTGGATGCTGATAACTTACTATAGAACCGTCCTACACAGCTGGTGTAGAGAATCTGAGTGCCGCTGTACTGCAGTGAGGTCAGACAATGACACTGTTAGTATCACGGTTTCTTCTCTCCAGGTACTTTACTTTATTATAAATAGACACATTAATTATAACATCACTTTTATATTCTACCCGCAGCTGTCCATAACTTATAACTAATATTGTTCTCATATTATTATTCTCGTAGCAAGATACTTCAGTGAGGCAGAATAAATGAGATAATTGCTCCAACCTGAACAAAAGGAGCATTGCAGGCAGCTCCTTCTCACACACAGTAAGTACATTATCACTCACAGAACGACAGATTGAGAATGAAACATAATCACTTCCAGTAACAGATTGATGACTGACAGATGCAGAGGAAAACCCACACTCCCACAACAGAGGTAGAAGGTCACAGAGTAAAATCCACACTCCCAGACTGCACACAGACAGATAAACAGAAACTTACACTCACATACCAGATACAGACAGGTAGAGAGTGAAATCCAGTCATTCACCAGAAACTGAAAGGTACAGATAAAACCCACACTTGCATCCCAGTTAACGACAGATCCAGAGAGAAATCCACACTCACACACTTGAATAAAACACAAATTCTGACAGAATCTGACAGTTACAGAGGAAAATCCGCATGCACATTCGAGAGACTATATTAACAGAAATAAATCTTCTCTCACATCCCAGAGATTGAAAGCTGTAGAGTCAAACACAACCTCACACAGCAGTGACTGACAGACACAGAGTAAAATCCACATTCTTGTAATAGAGATTGACAGATACATAAAAAACCCACACACACATACCAGAAACTGACAGATAGAGAATAAAACCACACTCACATCCCAGAGCCTGACAGATAGAGAGTAAAACTCTCACGCACATCCAAGAGATGAGCAGAAATGGGATAACACTCACACTGATATCCCAGAGAGTGACAGATAATGACTAAAATCTACACTCCCTTACCAGGAACTGACTGGTACTGTACTGAATAAAACCTTTACTCATATAACACAAACTGAGAGCTACAGCACAAAACCCGCACAAACATACAATAATCAGACAGGTACAGAACAAATCCACACAGATACCAGAAACTGACAGGTACAGGGCAGAACACAATTCACATAGCAGAAACTGACAGGTACAGCGTAAAATCACACTCACATATCAGAAACTGACAGGTACAGGACAAAACCCAACTCACATACCAGAAGCTGACAGGCACAGGATAAAACACACTCACTTGCCAGAATTTGAGAGGTACATGATATAACCACACTCACAAACCAGAAACTGAGAGGTACTTGATATAACCACACTCACAAACCAGAAACTGACAGGTACATAAGAACATAAGAAGTAGGAGCAGGAGTAGGCCATACGGCCACTCGGGCCTGCTCCGCCATTCAATAGGATCATGGCTGATCCGAATCTAGACTCACGTCCACTTCCCTGCCCTCTCCCCGTAACCCCTAATTCCCTTATGTGCTAGGAAACTGTCTATATCCATTTTAAATTTATTCAATGTTGCAGCTTCCACAGCTCTCTGGGGTAGCAAATTCCATAGATTTACTACCCTCGGAGTGAAGAAGTTTCTCCTCATCTCAGTTTTGAATGCGCAGCCCCTTATTCCTAGATGATGCCCCTTAGTTCTAGTCTCACCCGTCAGTGGAAACATCCTCCCCGCATCCACCCGATCAAGGACCCTCACAATCTTATATGTTTCGATAAGATCGCCTCTCATTCTTCTGAACTCCAATGAGTAGAGTCCCAACCTACTCAACCTTTCCTCATACGTCAACCCCCTCATCTCCGGAATCAACCGAGTGAACCTTCTCTGAACCGCCTCGAGAGCAAGTATAACTTTTCTTAAATATGGAAACCAAAAGCGAACGCAGTATTCCAGGTGTGGCCTCATCAATACCCTGTATAACTGCAGCAAGACTTCCCTGTTTTTATACTCCATCCCCCTTGCATTAAAAGCCAAGATTCCATTGGCCTTCCTGATCACCTGCTGCACCTGCATACTAATTATTGTGTTTCATGCACCAGAACCCCCAGATCACTTTGCAGTTTCTCTCCATTTAGATAATAACTTGCTCTTTGATTTTTCTGCCAAAGTGCATAACCTCACACTTTCCAACAGGTACAGGACAAAACCCCACTCACATACCAGAAACTGACAGGTACAGGAAATAACCACACTCACATACCAGAAACTGACAAGTACAGGGCAAAATACCACTCACATACCAGAAACTGACAGGTACAGGGCAAAATACCACTCACATACCAGAAACTGACATGTACGGGACAAAACCCCACTCACATACTAGAAACTGACATGTACGGGACAAAACCCCATTCACATATTAGAAACTGACAAGTACAGGGCAAAATACCATTCACATACCAGAAACTGACATGTACGGGACAATATACCACTCACATACCAGAAACTGACATGTACGGGACAAAGCCCCATTCACATACCAGAAACTGACAGGTACTGGACAAAACCCCACTCACATACCAGAAACTGACATGTACGGGACAAAACCCCACTCACATACCAGAAACTGACAGGTACAGGACAAAATCCCACTCACATACCAGAAACTGACAGGTATAGGACAACACCACACTCACATACCAGAAACTGGCAGGTACAGGACAAAATCCCACTCACGTACCAGAAATAGACAGGTACAGAACAAAATTTCACTAACTTACCTGAAGCTGGCAGGTAGAGGGAAAAAACACTGACATACCAGTAACTGACAGGTACAGCACAACATCCCACTCACATACCAGAAACTGACAATACAGATTCAAATAGACACTGACATACAAGAAACTGACAGGTACTGATTAAAACCCACTCTCACATAACATAAATTGACAAGTACGATGCAAAACCTCGAGTAACTCACCAGAAACTGAAAGGTACAGAAAAAAATCCCCCTCAAATACGAGGAAATGAAAGTTGCAGTGTACACACTCACATCCCAGAGCATGAACGATACAGAGGAAAACCACACTTACATACCAGAGGCTGACAGGTACAGAGTGAAATCCATACTCACATACCAGAAACTCACAGATATGGGGTAAAATCCACAATCACGTACCAGAGATTAAGAAATAGACAGTAAAAACCAGACTCGCATACCACAGGTTGAGAGATACAGAGTAAAACTCATACTTACCGAAAAGAAACTGAGAGATACAGAATGAAACATACACTCACATATCATAAACTTACAGATACAGGGAAATAGCCAATCTCCCATACCAGAAACCGGCATGGACTGATAAAAACCCACATTTCATAACCAAAACTGACAGATACAGAATAAAATCCCACTCACATAGCAGAGTCTGAATGATACAAATGAAAACACCACTCACTTGGCAGATACTGAAAGATACAGAATAAAGCCACACACACAACAAAGACTGACAGATACAAAATAAGATCCACACTCACATGCCAGAATCTGAAAGAATTTAATACAGAGACGTGTGAGGCGATGCATTTTGGCAGCAGGAACAGGGAGAGGCAATATACACTTCACGGCACAGTTTTAAAGAGTGTGCAGGGACAGAGGGACCTGGGAGTTAACGTGCATAGATCCCTCTGAAGGTGGGGGGGGGGACATTTTGAGAGAGTGGTTAGCAAAGCATATGGGATCTTGGGCTTCATAAATAGAGGTATTCGTACAAAAGTACAGAAGTTATGCTAAACCTTTATAAAGCGCTAGTTAGGCCACAACTGGAGTATTGCGTCCAGTTCTGGTCACCAGACTTTAGAAAGGATGTGAAGTCACTTACGAGGCTGCAGAGGAGATTTACCAGAATGGTCCCAGGGATGGGGGATCTTAGCTACAAGGACAGGTTGGAGAAGCTGGATTTGTTTTCTTTAGAGCAAAGGAGGTTGAGGGATGAATTGATAGAGGTGTGCAAGATTATGATGGATTTGGACAGGCTAGACAGGATAAGGCTGGTCCCACTAGTTGATGGTACAAGGACTAGGGGACATATATTTAAGGTTTTGGGCAAGAGATACAGAGGGGATGTGACCAAAAACTTTTTTACGCAGCGATTGGTGAGGACCTGTTACTCGCTGCCGACGGAAGTAGTGAAAGCGGAGGCACTCAGTGTATTCAAGGGGAGACTGGATAGGCGCTTGAGGGAAATAAACTTGCAGGGCTACGGGGATAGAGCGGGGGAATGGGACTGACTGATTGCTCTTCAGATAGCCGGCACGGACTCGATGGGCCGAATGACCTCCTTCTGTGCCGTTTTGACTCCATTAACTTATGACAGCTAAAAACCGCATTCACACACCAGAGACTTCTAATACAAAATAAACCCACACTAACATACTAGAGACTGAGAGCTACAGCATTTTACCCATTGTTCCATGCCAGAAATAGACAGGTACAGAATAAAACCCACATTCACATACCAGAAACTGAGATACAGAAAAAACCCGCGCTCACATTAATGTTCTGTGATTACGATGGCCCGAATGAATTCTTCGACTAAATTAATGCTGTTTCAGAGCGTTGTGAAATGCATTTGCAATGGCCTCCGGCATTGTCCCTTCCGACACCCCGTGCTTGGCCAGCTCCCCGGGCAGCACCAGACTCACGGCGGTCTGGATGTGTGGACACAATCCGCACACTCCAAACTATTAGTGGTTGGTGCCATCTCCTGGCTGCCAGCCTGTACTGCAACACGATAACCATTCATCAGCAACTATTTTAAATTGGAGAGAAATAACCTGAACATCATGTTTATTTTCAGATTAAGATGATTGCAAGTGCTATTCGTCCTGACTAAAGCTCCAAAGACCTTTGGCGAGTGATCTGTAAATACAGAGCCTTTCAATTTAAAATTAGAGCGATGGTGGTACAGTGATGAGCCTAGCTGCCCTTCCTAGCGAGCTGACTCGGGTTCGAATTCTCGGTATCATGGGGTGAGGGCTCAGTCCAAGTGGAATGAACCTCACTCTCACACACAGTACCAGAGACTGACAGATACAGAATTAATTTAACTCTCATACACTGGATCAGAGACTAATATATACCGAATGAATCCCACACTTTCATACAACACCAGAGACAGAGAGATACTGAATTAATCTAACTCTCACATATAGAATCATAGACTGACAAAGAGAGAATGAATCTCACACTCATATACAGAACCAGAAAATGATCGAGACAAAGTGAATTCCAATCTGATACAGAGTATTAAAGACTTCTGGTACAGAATGAATCTCACTCTCAAACATAATACCAGAAACTGACAGACACAGAATGTACCTCACTGTCACATAGAGCATCAGACACTGACTAATACAGAATCAATCCGCACTGAAACAGATTGTCAGAGACTGACAGGTGCAGGATAAATCTCACACTCACATACTGTATCAGAGACAGACACACAGGATAAATCTCACACTCACATACTGTATCAGAGACAGACACACAGAATAAATCTCACACTCACATACTGTATCAGAGACAGACACACAGAATAAATCTCACACTCACATACTGTATCAGAGACAGACACACAGAATAAATCTCACACTCACATACTGTATCAGAGACAGACACACAGAATAAATCTCACACTCACATACTGTATCAGAGACAGACACACAGAATAAATCTCACACTCACATACTGTATCAGAGACAGACACACAGAATAAATCTCACACTCACATACTGTATCAGAGACAGACACACAGAATAAATCTCACACTCACATACTGTATCAGAGACAGACACACAGAATAAATCTCACACTCACATACTGTATCAGAGACAGACACACAGAATAAATCTCACACTCACATACTGTATCAGAGACAGACACACAGAATAAATCTCACACTCACATACTGTATCAGAGACAGACACACAGAATAAATCTCACACTCACATACTGTATCAGAGACAGACACACAGAATAAATCTCACACTCACATACTGTATCAGAGACAGACACACAGAATAAATCTCACACTCACATACTGTATCAGAGACAGACACACAGAATAAATCTCACACTCACATACTGTATCAGAGACAGACACACAGAATAAATCTCACACTCACATACTGTATCAGAGACAGACACACAGAATAAATCTCACACTCACATACTGTATCAGAGACAGACACACAGAATAAATCTCACACTCACATACTGTATCAGAGACAGACACACAGAATAAATCTCACACTCACATACTGTATCAGAGACAGACACACAGAATAAATCTCACACTCACATACTGTATCAGAGACAGACACACAGAATAAATCTCACACTCACATACTGTATCAGAGACAGACACACAGAATAAATCTCACACTCACATACTGTATCAGAGACTGACAGGTGCAGAATAAATCTCACACTCACATACTGTATCAGAGACAGACACACAGAATAAATCTCACACTCACATACTGTATCAGAGACAGACACACAGAATAAATCTCACACTCACATACTGTATCAGAGACAGACACACAGGATAAATCTCACACTCACATACTGTATCAGAGACAGACACACAGAATAAATCTCACACTCACATACTGTATCAGAGACAGACACACAGAATAAATCTCACACTCACATACTGTATCAGAGACAGACACACAGAATAAATCTCACACTCACATACTGTATCAGAGACAGACACACAGAATAAATCTCACACTCACATACTGTATCAGAGACAGACACACAGAATAAATCTCACACTCACATACTGTATCAGAGACACTATTCACACCTTTGATTGCTGTGATTATCTTTCTGCCGAGGTGTGATAAAGGGCAGTTAGAAAGATTACCTGTAATCATCTGGCAGTATTCTCTGACTATATATGCTGTGTCTATATGCATTTCTCCTCTTCACCTGACGAAGGAGCAGCGCTCCGAAAGCTTGTGATTTCAAATAAAGCTGTTGGGCTATAACCTGGTGTTGTGTGACTTCTTACATTTGTATCAGAGACAGACACACAGAATAAATCTCACACTTACATACAGTACCAGACAGTGACAGACAGAATTAAACTGATATTCACATACAGCATCAGAGATGACAGATACTCAGCATGAATCTCACACTCTCATACATAGAAACTTAGATTTTGGAGCAGGAGTAGGCCATTTGGCCCCTCAAGCCCGCTCCGCCATTTAATGAGATCATGGCTAATCATCCAAATTCAGTACCCTGTCTCTGCTTTCTCCCCATATCCCTTGATCCCTTTAGCCTCAAGAAATATATCCAACTCCTCCTTGAATATATTTAATGAATTGGCCTCAACTGCCCTGTGTGGCAGAGAATTCCACAGGTTCACCAGCTCAATCCCTCCTCAGCTCAGTCCTAAATGGCTTACCCCTTATCCTTAGACTGTGACCCCTGATTCTGAACTCCCCTGTCATCAGGAACATCCTTCCTGCATCTGGTCTGTCTAGTCCTGTTATAATTTTATAAGTTTCAATGAGATCCCCTCTCATTCTTCTAAACTCTAGCGAATATAAGCCTAATCGACCCAACCTCTCCTCATACATTACCAGATAATGACAGAGACAGAATTAATCTAAATCTAGCATACAGTGCAGAATAAACCCCAAACTCACACGCCATACCAGGAAATGACAGATATAGAATAAATCTCAAACTCACATACAGTATCACAGATTGGCAGAGAAAGAGAATGAATCTCACACTGACACAGATTATCAGACGGTGACAGACCCAGAATTAATACACACTCGTACACAGTACCAGCAAATGATAGAGACAAAGTGAACCCCACATTAAAGACTGATTGGTGCAAAATGAATCTCACTCTCACATACAGTACCAGAGATTGACAGATATATAATACTCTAGCACACACATACAGAACAGAGACTGACAGACAGTGCATCAGAGGGCCTGACAGGTACAGAATGAGGCCACAATTACATGCAGTACAATTGATTTACATGTAGATTTAGTCCCACACTCACATACAGTACCAGGTACTAGCAGAAATGGAATGAATCTCAAACTAACATCAAGTGGCAGAGACTGATAGATGCAGTACGATTCCCACTTTCATAATCCGAGTGAGTAGCAGATTCATGCAGAATTCTTCGCTGAAAGACAGTACAAGAGACAGACTGATTCAGAACGAATAGGAATCTAACATACAGTATCAGAGACTGACAGATCCAGAATGACTCACACACTCACAATCAGTACCAGAGACTGACAGATACAGAATGACTCCCACACTCACAATCAGTACCAGAGACTGACAGATACAGAATGACTCACACACTCACAATCAGTACCAGAGACTGACAGATACAGAATGACTCACACACTCACAATCAGTACCAGAGACTGACAGATCCAGAATGACTCACACACTCACAATCAGTACCAGAGACTGACAGATCCAGATTGACTCACACACTCACAATCAGTACCAGAGACTGACAGATCCAGAATGACTCACACACTCACAATCAGTACCAGAGACTGACAGATCCAGAATGACTCACACACTCACAATCAGCACCACAGACTGACAGATACAGAATGACTCACACACTCACAATCAGTACCACAGACTGACAGATCCAGAATGACTCACACACTCACAATCAGTACCAGAGACTGACAGATACAGAATGACTCACACACTCACAATCAGTACCAGAGACTGACAGATACAGAATGACTCCCACACTCACAATCAGTACCAGAGACTGACAGATACAGAATGACTCACACACTCACAATCAGTACCAGAGACTGACAGATACAGAATGACTCACACACTCACAATCAGTACCAGTGACAGACAGATGTAGAATGAATCTCAGACTTGCACACCGTCCAAGTGACAGGCAGATGTAGAATTAATCTCAGACTCACACTCTACCAGAAAATGACAGATTCAGAATCAATACCAACACTGACACACGGTACAAGATAGAATCCCACCCTGACACTTAGTCATAGTCATAGAGTTATACAGCACAGAAAGAGGCCCTTCGGCCCATCGTGTCCATGCCAGCCATCAAGCACTGTCTATTCTATCGCCGCTCCTTCATCGTCACTGGCTCAAAATCCTGGAACTCCCTCCCTAACAGCACTGTGGGAGTACCTTCATCACACGGACTGCAGCGGTTCAAGAACCTGTCTCACCAAAAACTTCTCAAAGGGCAATTAGGGATGGGCAATAAATGCTGTCCTTGCCAGCGATGCCCACATCCCATGAACGAATAAAATAAAAGTGACGGACAGGAAACTAAAGGATTCCACACTCACATACCGTAACAGAGACTGAGATTGAGAATGATTCCTACACTTACATAAATCAATTCTATTTCAATTTCAATTTTATTTGTCACATAACCAAATACAACAAGTGAAATCCAGTCAGTGAAATGCTTTTTTCTTAACGAGCCGAGCGCACCAATCAGCAAAGGACACTTAGCTGCCTGGGACGCACGGAGCCCGCAAGGACGGCAGAGACTGAGTGATACAGAACTATCCCCACACACACAGTATTAGAGATTGGCAGATGCAGAACTAAAGTGGCGGAGACCACACCGCAATGCGTGAATATAGTGCACAAATTGGAGGAAGTCTATCTAACTGGCTGTCCCGTCCGGAAGGAGTGTTTGCGGCCCTGGAAGATGGTCTGGGAAATGGTGAATGGGCAGATGTCACACACGCACTTACAGGGGGCGTACTGGTGGCAAACACTCAGTCTGATTGGATACATAATGAAGCCAATCAGCGATATGCAGAAGAATGAAAATTGACATCATTCCTAACCAGCCAATCACAATCATTGCCTTCACCCATCCCTCATTAGCATCGGACTGTGGGGTTGCCTATATATTCCGAGCGCGGAGCGGGTTTGAGTCATTTTGTTGTTGAAATCGAGCTTAAGAATGGTGGACGAAAAGAAGACAGCTGCTAAGAAGGGCGCCAAGAAAACCGTCATTAAACCGGCAGCGAAGGGCGGCAAGAAGCGCAGAAAGTCGAGGAAGGAGAGTTACTCCATCTACATCTACAAAGTGATGAAGCAGGTTCACCCTGACACCGGCATCTCCTCCAAGGCCATGAGCATCATGAACTCGTTTGTGAACGATGTTTTCGAGCGTATCGCGGGTGAGGCTTCCCGCCTGACCCATTACAACAAGCGGCACACCATCAGCTCCCGGGAGATCCAGACCGCCGTGCGCCTGCTGCTGCCCGGGGAGCTGGCCAAGCACGCCGTGTCGGAAGGGACAAAGGCGGTGACCAAATACACCAGCTCCAAGTAAAACTGCACGCTGTCCTGAAAGAAGAAACTCCAAACACAACGGCTCTTTTAAGAGCCACCCACTATCTCTCTGAAAGAGCTACACAACGCATCGCCTTGTAGATTCAATTTACTGTAATTATTAAGAACGTTTGAAGTTCCAGCTGTAGATGTAGTTTTTAACTCTCAGATAAGCAGTTTCATTGACCGGATCGCCCTTAGCGTCGATGTTGTATTTCCCGCCCACTAAAACACAAACACGGTCCTTGGTCGCACTTTGCCTTTGCTCTCAGACCCGTTTATTTGCAGCGCCAGCCGACTAATTAAAAGTTTGTTTTAGGTGTGAGATTCCGATTTCAGTCACCTCGTTCTCTGTCAAGACCTTTGCATTTTTCTAAAGCAAGTTGGGAGTCCATCCGTTTATTAACCGGAGATTTGTTGCATTGTAACAACCCGGAATGGGAGTTCTTAGAGATTAGAACGCGGTCAGTTTGAACACTCTGCCCCTCTTTTCTCACAGCAGGACTCCCAGATCTGGTTTCACTCCCGCAGCAGCGCCTGTGCAAAGGATCGATCGATAATCTGTGAATCTCACTTTTACACAGATTGAGCTGGAATGTGTCCCGTTACAGAATCAATGGGAATTTAATCCCGCCCGTGTAAGATCAATATTGAACCCGAAATTAATCCTAATTGTAACAGCCTAGAATTTGCTTCTGGTGATTTATTAATTTAATTCGCTCGTTTAGGAAAATATTGGCGGGCTCTTTGGATTTAAAAAATCTTTGAAAACAGTTATTTTCCCCCTCTTTTCATTGGCGGGAAAAGCAGACTGTAATTGGTCACCGGAAAACACCAATGAAATTCACCACAGAGAGACCAATCACAAGTTCGCCTCTCTTCATTCCTCCAGAAAGTATAAGAACGACAGATGTGGGAGGAAACTTTCATTCTTTCACTGAACGAGTAAATTGTGGAAATGTCTGGAAGAGGAAAAACCGGCGGTAAAGCTCGGGCTAAGGCTAAGTCTCGATCATCCCGGGCCGGACTGCAGTTCCCTGTGGGCCGTGTTCACAGGCTCCTCCGAAAGGGCAACTACGCTGAGCGTGTGGGTGCCGGAGCCCCGGTCTACATGGCTGCTGTGCTCGAGTATCTGACCGCTGAAATCCTGGAGCTGGCCGGCAACGCGGCCCGCGACAACAAGAAGACCCGCATCATCCCCAGACACCTGCAGCTGGCCGTCCGCAACGACGAGGAGCTCAACAAGCTGCTGGGAAAGGTGACCATCGCTCAGGGCGGGGTGCTGCCTAATATCCAGGCGGTGCTGCTGCCCAAGAAAACCAGCACTGCCAGCTCCAAGAGCAAGTAAAGCGGGCAGGATTTAATCTAATAACCCAAAGGCTCTTCTCAGAGCCATCGACTTCATCTGTGAAAGGGTTGTGTACTGTTCAGCCATTCTCGGTTATAAACAGGACAGGTAGAACTGTGAATCCACAAACACTACAGTGGGTTTTCTGTTACCGAAAATTTGGATCAGCGATTTAGTACAGAGGGGGACTGGCTTCAGAGAAAAACAAAACACACGGAAACTTAACGTGAGACCGGGCCTAATTGAACACAGTGGGAGAGCCGAATATGAACGCATGTAAAGAAACCATTATAAAGCGGTTGTTGGGCTAACCGTTCCTTATTGGGCCAATAATTCCATATACATCCTGAGCACATTGATCCATACTAACTTTTCCCCTTTTAATTTGCAGACAGCATCGCACCAGAATTACAGCTCTGGTTAATATAAAATATTCCAAATAGTAACTACTTCCCCCC
Organism: Somniosus microcephalus; assembly: GCF_052327205.1. Taxonomy (NCBI): domain Eukaryota; kingdom Metazoa; phylum Chordata; class Chondrichthyes; order Squaliformes; family Somniosidae; genus Somniosus; species Somniosus microcephalus. Next base: position 44,053,250 of record NW_028225183.1, read on the forward strand.
CGTAGTAAGTTGATTTTAAAAGTGACATTCAGATACCTCCTTCCACTCACATTTAAACCGAGACCATACCCAGACATTGACTGCCCCCACTTTATAAATCCCAATTACATTAACACTACAAGAGCAGCACGCTGTGTGCACAGTCCAGTTTCTCTTGCGCCGATCGCAGCTCTTTCCTTTGCTGATTTGGTGGCTCTTAAAAGAGCCGTTGTTGTATTTGGTGCTGAAGTCTAGAGCCGGGCAGGGTGAGTTTAGGCGCGCTCCCCGCGGATGCGGCGGGCCAGCTGGATGTCTTTGGGCATGATGGTGACTCGCTTGGCGTGGATGGCGCACAGGTTGGTGTCCTCAAAGAGCCCCACCAGGTAAGCCTCGCTGGCCTCCTGCAGGGCCATGACGGCCGAGCTCTGGAAGCGCAGGTCGGTCTTGAAGTCCTGAGCGATCTCCCGCACCAGGCGCTGGAAGGGCAGTTTGCGGATCAGCAGCTCGGTGGATTTCTGGTAGCGGCGGATCTCCCTCAGAGCCACAGTGCCGGGTCTGTAGCGATGGGGTTTCTTCACTCCGCCCGTGGCTGGAGCGCTCTTCCGGGCCGCTTTGGTCGCCAGCTGTTTGCGAGGAGCTTTCCCTCCGGTCGATTTGCGCGCTGTCTGCTTGGTCCTGGCCATCTTCTGAACCGATCTCAGCAAAATCTGGATCACAGGGACTGTTAATGCGAAATCTGCTGTGTGTCCGCCTTGTTATACTCAGTGAGGGACCACCCCGAGCACTGATTGGCTGGAGACCGGCGCCCACCCACTTCAAACCCAACTCTGACCAATCAATGAAACGCAGGAAACTCAGGCCCCGATTGGCTGAGCTGTGATTAATCGCCCATTTCAAAAAGTCCGCCAAATTTAGTACAGGAAATAACCGTTTTGAGACAAATCGATTTTATTCTGCACATATTGAGACGATCATTGCCAGAGTCATTGAAGGTTTTAAATGTTCCTTCCTGGGCTTGGTGCTTTAGGGCCCTTCCCATTGCCCGCACTCTGGGCTGTTGATGCTGACAGGAGCGGGGAAAGGGACCCGCGCCAATCTCCCGCTCTTCCACTCGATTCCTCTCCCTCTCCTCTCCAGCCCATTCAGAATTTCCCTCCGCCCGTCCCATTGTGACGTTAGCCGCCGCTTTCAGGGGAGAGGATCAGAATTCATTCGCTTCTCTCTGTCCCTGTGGAGCCTGTGAGAAGGCCTTGGCCAATAATCTGTCATTGGGTAACTGTGCAGTCAGCGATCTGATACTCGGCACATTTTAGATTGCTGAATGGAGACTTATTGGCGCCGGTTACAGATAAGAGGCTGGCAAATTAAACCTGTTCGTAGAACAGCGCCAGGAATTACTGACGGTGAACGCAGAATAACAGAACAAAATGACGGAAATTTTAAAATCATTCCATTGAAACTAGACTTTAGATTAATTCGCTTCTTTCCGGCACTGGAATTGGCGGGCTTTTTGAAAATCAAAAAAAATTCAAACATTTCGACAGGCCGACAATGTCAACCAATGATGTGCTTACTTTCTAATCTGTGGCTCTGTGATTGGTTACGAAATGGGATTGTGGAGCGGACCCCCAATCAGAAGTAAGGTCGGGTTAGAGCGGCTCAAACTGATGTAATTTCAGGTCCCCGAATGACTGAACTGAAATTTCACAATTTCACAAACCCTGTCAGTATCAGGGCCGGACACCACCGTCTGGCTGCAAATTCACAAGTTGGACTCTTTTCAGTAACCCACTCAACGGCTTATGTCCGACCAGCCAACGAATTATTAAATTATAATCATTACAGTATAACTGCACAATGGAGAAATGTGTAGACGCGATGTGGCTTTACACGGAGGGGGAATGTTCCGTCTGAGGAAATAACTCCATAAACCTGGTGCAACCGAAAGCGAAATTCAAAGATTACAGAACACATCACATATCTGTTAATAATCTTTCTGACCACAATCTATTTTTGAGAACAATCTACCCCAGCTCCCGTTCCCAGGTCACTGCTCTCTCTGTGAGGCTGTGTGTGGCTCTTAAAAGAGCCTTTGTGTTGTGTTTGGTTGAAAGGATCGAGTTGTTCAGCCGCCGAATCCATAGAGAGTGCGGCCCTGCCGTTTCAGAGCGTACACCACATCCATGGCAGTGACCGTCTTGCGCTTGGCATGCTCAGTGTAGGTGACCGCATCCCTGATCACATTCTCCAGGAAAACCTTCAGCACCCCACGGGTCTCCTCGTAGATCAGACCCGAGATTCGCTTGACACCGCCACGGCGAGCCAGGCGGCGGATGGCTGGTTTGGTGATGCCCTGGATGTTGTCACGGAGCACTTTACGGTGCCGCTTGGCTCCGCCTTTGCCCAGTCCTTTGCCTCCTTTACCTCGTCCAGTCATGATGATTCTTCAGTCAAACTTCTTCTGAATGAGAAACGAACTGTTTCTGGCTGCTCTTATATACAGCCGACTCCGACCTGACTGAGAAAGCGCAGAGTAAGAGAGGCGGGGAGGGGAGGAGACAGAGTGAGAGATTAAACAGAGAGAGCGGGAGGGGAGGAGACAATTTCAAGAGTGACAGACAGAGCAGAGAGCGGCCTCTGATCTTCCAGCTCCACCTCCAGCTTTCTGTACCCGCCAATTTCAAACCGTTTCTCGACAGTAGAACAGAAACACAGCGCTCCGCACAAACCCTTACAGACTCGGACTTCATATTCAAGGGTTTCCTGAAACCAGAATCTTTTAAATAAGGTCCTGTAACAATTAACAATCAGTAATAGTCCCGCCTATATACAGTACCTTCTATCACAAGTCGACCCGTCTCCTTCCATGTCAATCTCGGACCTTATTCCATCTCCCCACACTTCCCCACACAGACGGGTTCAGCAGTTTACAAACACCTTATTCCAGCTGATTTGGAGAATCTCATGTGTTGGGGTACGAGTTGTGACGCAGGGTATCTCCGCCAGTGTCAGAGTCTCACAGAGACTCTCACCCTGAACCTGTGAACTGAAAATGACCCTGAACTGAGGCTGGAGCCGAACACCCCCCAGTTAGAGTGAGGCCCGGCCCGGACATCCCATTCTCTCTGTGGGGGAGGGGTGGGTGCAGCGAATGTCAGCGAGTCACCAGGAAGCCGGGGTTCATTTGAAATGATTTCAAACTGGAATCTGAGCCCGGCCCCGGGACATGGGTCATCAGATTCCGCGATCAGCTCTTTTTGGAAAGACGTGGTGGCTCTGAAAAGAGCCTTTGGGTTTAGATGTTTACAAGTTGTCCTTTTTACTTTCTTTTGCTCGCTGCTTTGGGAGACTTTGCTGATTTGGGCTTGGCCTTCGGTTTTTCCAACTTCTTGGCCGCCTTCACCATTCCGCCTGTGGTCTTCTTGGGGCTCTTGGGCTTCTTCACCGCCGCCTTCTTCCCAGCCGCCGCTTTCACTGTCTTTTTTGACGTTGCTGCCTTCTTGGTGCTCGTTTTCTTGGCTGCTGGTTTCTTGGCTGGAGATTTCGTGGCTGGAGATTTCCTGGCTGCTGGTTTCTTCACCTTCTTTCCCTCTTTCCGCTGGGATTCCTTCTTAGCGAGCCTGAAGGAACCCGAGGCGCCCGTGCCCTTGATCTGCTGCAGGGAGCCGTTTTCCACTTTCCTCTTGATACTTAACCTGATCTGGGAACTTAACTTCAGCACATCGACGCCGTTGGCAGCCAGAGCCTTCTTTACCGCGGCCAGCGACATCCCCTTGCGATCGCTGCCACTCGCCACAACCTTGAGGATCTGCTCGCCCAACGTGGGACCGGCTGGCTTGGAGCGGGGAGCCGCCTTCTTCTTCTTGCTGGGAGACTTGGTTTGAGCGGCGGCGGCAGGAGGAGCCGTTTCGGCGGCTGCAGTCTCAGTCATGTCCGCGACTCTGTAGAAAATCTCTCTGTCAGTCAGAGCTGGGTCAGAAATGAGACGAGAGGCGGCGGCACAGAGCAACTTAAAGGCAGCGAGCGGACGGGGCGGAGACATCCTGCTGACAGCTCCCGGCCCCTCCAGCCTCTCCGTGTTTCTCTCTCCTCATTAACTCTCCGATTCCAATTAAACTCGGGCACTCCACATTCCCACAGTTGGAGTTCCTCACAGTGTCTGTTCCCCAGATTCAGGGGCAGGAGCCAATCACAGCTGTGGCTGTGTTCACTCTTATCTGGTTTGAAGGTACTATATTGTTTGCAGCCAGAAATATGTTTGATTTATATGAAAATAGAAATGATGATCTCACCGCCCCTCCAGCCTCTCTCTGTCTCTACTCCGAAACTGAGGAACTGAACAGAGCAACTGGTGTCTGATGCATTCCATTCTCAACACCCGGGGACAGCAATGAGAGAGAGAGAGAGAGAGAGAGATGGTGTCAGTCTTAATGTTCGTACTCTGATACAGGCGGCCCAGGCACTCTCAGTTAGAGAGATTTAGGGGCAGGAACGTGTCACAGTTTGTCTGTGTGTATCCTAGCCTGCTTTTAGAATATCGTATTATTCACAGAAATAGTGAGACATTCTGTTTACCACACATGGCTTAAACTCGGATTCAATGGACCGAAAACGGAGAGGTTCAGCATCGATCCAGATATAACTGGCAGGGCTGGGGGATTTGCTGACTGGGGATTGATCCTGTGCACAAGTCACAGAGACAGACACATGGGGTGACAGTCTCACCAGCCCGGGAACTTGTCTGGGTGTCCTTGTGCACCAGTCGCTGAAGGTAAGCATGCAGGTGCAGCAGGCCGTTAAGAAGGCAAATGGTATGTTGGCCTTCATAGCGAGAGGGTTTGAGTACAGGAACAAGGATATCTTGCTGCAGTTGTACAGGGCCTTGGTGAGACCACATCTTGAGTATTGTGTGCAGTTTTGGTCGCCTTATCTGAGGGAGGATGTACTTGCCATGGAAGGAGTTCAGCGAAGATTCACCAGACTGATACCTGGGATGGCAGGAATGATGAATGAGGAGAGATTGGGTCAATTGGGCTTGTACTCGTTGGAGTTTAGAAGAATGAGAGGGGATCTCATTGAAACTTATAAAATTCTGACAGGACTGGACAGACTAGATGCAGGAAGGAAGTTCCCGATGGTCAGGCAGTCCAGAATCATGTGTCACAGTCTAAGGATAAGGGGTAGGCCTTTTAGGACAGAAATTAGGAGAAATTTCTTCACCCAGAGAGTGGTGAACCTGTGGAATTCTCTACCACAGAAGGCAGTAGAGGCCAATACATTAAATATATTCAAGAAGGAGTTGTATATATTTCTTAAGGATCAAGGGGTATGGGGAGAAAGCAGGGACCGGGTACTGAACTTGGATGATCAGCCATAACCGCACTGAATGGTGGAGCAGGCCCGAGGGATCGAATGGCCTACTCCTGCTCCTATCTTCTATGTTTCTATGTCTGGCATCTGTTGCCTACTCACCAAACAGAGACAGGCAGAGGCTGATTAAACTCCCCACTTGTAGTGTATGTGCATTAAGTCAGAACTACTTTTTACAGCTCCTGTATACTGTAGTACCGGCAGTAACCACACCAGTATATAATCTGTGCGCATGCCTCTGCACCCCAGTCTAGATATGACCCTCCTCCAGTAGAGACCTGTTATTTGTTTATGTGCAGCATCCGTGTAATTATTTATCCACTGAACCAGGGATCTGACAGTGGCGACGAGTGTTGATGCGAATCTACCTGCAACACAAAAAAAATAGTCGAGTCCAGGAACACGAGCGTCGACCACGAGCAACTGCCCAGCAGTCAGGCAGAGATCCAACTTCGCTGGGGAGGCTGTGGAGAGCCGGGCTTGATTCCCCAGCCACAACGAGCAGTAAGAGACTGACGACAGGTCCAGAGCAGACCCTTCCCAAGCAGCGGCGGCTGGAGCCGACCGATGGCAGAGAGAGAGAGCCGGGCAGCGTCGACGGGCTAAGAAAGAGGGTGAAGAGAGCAGGGCGCAGCCGGGGGTTGATCACCGAGCAGCGTCGAGGAAAAATACTGCAAGCCGGAGAGAGAGAGAGGGTAAGAACAGCCGGGCTCTAGACTGAGCGGCGTCGACAAATATCAAGAGAAGAATGCGCAGAGCAGAGCCAGGGATCACGGGCTGATCAGGGTCCGCGGGGCGAAGCAAGGGGAGATGCCATTGAGGCGCGGAGAAGCAGGGAGAGCGCAGGATGCACCATTGAGCCGCGGAGAAGCAGGGAGAGCGTGGGAGGAGCCATTGAGCCGCAGAGAAGAAGGAAGAGTGCGGGAGATGCCATTTTGCGAAGCCACAGCGGAGAAAACGGGCGAGCGCGGGAAGGAAGGGAAGCACAGGAGACGCCATTTTGTGCCAGCGGAGAAGAAGGGGAAGCGCAGGAGATGCCATTAGGGATAGTTGAGGCACAGCCAAGGATGCCGAAGAGTGGCAGTATCTCTACATTCGACAATGAAGTCGAAGATTGGGCGACATATGTGGAAAATATTGAGGTGTACTGCAGGGCGAATGAAGTGCCAGATGCTAATAAAGCATTGGTTCTGTTAAATTCCATGCGTGCAAAAACTTATGGGTTACTCTGAAATCAAATAACCCCAGAGAAGCCGGTAAACAAGAATTTTGAAAGCATAGTAGAAATCCTACAGGACCACTTAAACCCCACACCACTGCTGATAGCAGAACAACTTAAGTTCCATAAAAGGAACCAACACAAAGATGAAAGCAATGCTGAGTACCTAACGAAACTGCACAAGCTATTGAAATACTGCCAGTTTGGAGCGGGACTAGCAGACACGTTAAGGGACAAGTTTGTGTGTGGGCTACAAAGTGAAGGAACCCAGAAACGGCTTCTGTCAGAAAAGGACCTTATGCTGGTCAAAGCTTTCAATATGGCAGTATCAGACGAAGCAGCCGCAAGGGGCGTTGCACAGATACAACGGAGACCGCAAGAATATGGCACCAACGAAATGACCTATGGAACAGGGAAGTGCTATCGCTGCGGCAGAAAAACACATGGCCAGAAAGATTGTTGGTTCAAGGACCAAGTGTGCAGACAGTGTGGGAAAGCAGGACACATAGCAAGAGTCTGCAGGTCTGGGAAGAAAAGGAGAAGTACAAAAAGGCACACCAGGTGATGGACAGCGGTTCAGATGAACAGAAAAGTGACACAGACTCCAGAAGCAAGGAGCTGGGTTGTCTGAAACTACATAATGTAACCGAAATGGAGGATCACCAGACTATCTGGGTTACACTCAAGATAGACGGAGTCCAAGTGGAAATGGAATTGGACACAGGGTCAGCTCTAACAGTCATAAATCAAAGAGACTACAAGCGGCTATTTTCACACATACCCTTGAAAGCTACAGAGATTGTCTTGAAGATATATACGGGGCAAAAAGTCTACCCCAAAGGAAAAATAATGGTGAAAGTGACATATAAATGTCAGGAAATACTTGAAATGGATATATATGTATTGCCAAATGGAGGACCACCACTGCTAGGACGTGAATGGATCCGGAAGCTACATTTAGATTGGCATTCCATACATGCACTGAAGGTGGAGGCCAAAAAGGATGATGAAGTCACACCTGGACAACTGTCAAAATGCTAACTGACGCAAAAGAAGTGTTCCAGGAGGGACTATGAACACTAAAAGGAATAACAGCAACAAACAAAATAGAGGATAATGCCAGCCCAAAGTTTCTGAAGGCCAGACCAGTGCCTTATGTGATCAGACCAGCGGTTGAAGCAGAGCTCGAAGGGTTGGAACGTTCAGGAGTACTGTCCAAAGTGGACTGGAGTGAGTGGGCTACACCCATCGTTCCTGTAATGAAGAGGTTGTTGAGTAATACGCCTGGGGGACCAAAGAAGGTCCGCATCTGTGGGGATTTTAAGGTGACAGTGAACCCAATCCTTCACACGGTGCAATATCTGCTTCCACGAATCGAGGATATTTTCGCCTCGCTATCTGGTGGTAAACGCTTCACCAAAATTGATCTAGCCCAGTCGTACTTGCAAATGGAGGTAGAAGAAGCTTCGAAACATTACCTTATGATCAACACCCATAAAGGTCTCTATCAATACAACCGGCTGGTGTTTGGAGTAGCCTCGGCTCCGGCTATCTGGCAAAGGGCGATGGATCAGGTCCTGCAAGGGATTCCAGGGACCCAGTGTTATTTGGACGACATCTTGGTCACGGGCGAAAATGACGGTGATCACCTCGCTAACTTGGAGAAGGTTCTCGCCAGATTAAAGGAATATGGGCTACGAGCTAATCGCCACAAGTGCGAGTTTTTCCAGAAACAGATCTCGTATTGCAGCCACGTCATCGATGAAGAGGGGTTACATAAGTCCCCTGACAAGATTGAGGCAGTAGTCAAGGCTCCAGAACTGGAAAATGTGTCACAACTGAGGTCGTTCCTCGGGCTGGTAAACTATTACCACAAGTTCTTACCAAATTTGTCTATGGTATTACACCCGCTGAACACCCTACTGCAAACAGGGGTACCATGGAAGTGGGATGACGAACGTAGACGAGCTTTCTAGAAGTTTAATGAATTGATCACATCAAAAGAGGTGTTGGCCCATTTCAACCCAGCACTACCAATTCGTTTGGCATGTGATGCATCACCCTACGGCATTGGAGCGGTGCTTTCGCACAAATTCCTAGATGGGTTGGAGAGGCCAGTAGCCTTTGCGTCTCGGTCACTAACCTCAGCCGAGCGCAACTATGCCCAGATTGACAGGGAGGCCGTCAGCCTAGTATGGGGAGTAAAAAAATCCAACCATTATCTGCATGGGCAGAAGTTCACCTTGCTGACTGACCACCAACCAGTTGTCTCCATCTTTAATCCTAAGAAGGGCGTGCCAGTAATGACTGCACAGCGGTTACAAAGATGGTCCCTGTTTCTAGGGGCAAATCAATATGAAATAGAATATAAAGGCAAGAAACAGCATAGGAACGCTGATGGGCTATCGCGCCTGCCACTGCCTACGGTGGAGGAAGCACCAGCAGTGGACCCTATCGAGATATTTTATTCGTCGATAATTGAAAGATTGCCAGTAACAAACGCGGATATAGAGAAGGAGACCAGCAATGATCCGACGCTGTCACGGGTATATGAATTGACGGTGAGGGGATGGCCAACACATGGCGACTCACTGTTGCCAGCATTCTCATCCAGAAGAGAACAGCTGTCAGTATGGCAGGGGACAGTGATGTGTGGATCCAGAGTGGTGATTCCACCCAAGTTAAGGGAGAGAGTGCTAAAGGAGCTACATGAAGGTCATCTGGGGGGAGTGAAAATGAAAAGCCTTGCTAGGGCTTATGTGCGGTGGCCGGGAATCGATCAACAAATTGAAGACCTAACTAAAAGCTGCTTAGTATGCCAGAAGGTCCAAAATGCACCACCACATACTCCTCTACACCCATGGGAGTGGCCCTCCTCTCCATGGCAACGGGTGCACATTGATTTCGCTGGTCCATTCATGGACTCAATGTTCTTAATAGCAGTGGATGCTCATTCAAAGTGGCCTGAGGTGATAAAGATGTCTTCAACCACTACAGAGAAAACGATTGCAGTCCTACGGACCATATTTGCCAGAAACGGTTTGCCAGACCAGATCTGCTCTGATAATGGACCACAGTTTGTGTCCGACGAGTTCCAAAAATTCATGAAAAGGAATGGGGTAAGGCATTACACATCTGCCCCGTATCATCCAGCCACCAATGGATTGGCTGAGAGGTTCGTACAAACCTTTAAGAAGGCGATAAAGGCCATGTGCGATGAGGAAATTCCACTACAGCATAAGATGGACAATTTCTTATCAGCCTACCGAAACGCGACACATGCAGTTACCAACCAGACCCCAGCCATGATGTTCTTTAATCGAAGGTTGTGATCTCGTCTGGACTTGCTCAGACCAAATGTGCAAAGAAATCTTGAGGACAAACAATTTCAGCACATCAACGAGAAGCCGACAAGGAGCTTCAATCTAGGGCAACCAGTCTTGGCCCGTGACTATCGAACAGAGAAGTGGCAAGCCAGAACGATATGAACAAGGCAGCGGCCATTAATGTACACAGTGGATGTCGGGGAGAACATTGTGAGACGCCACGTCGATCAGATCTTAGCATCACAGGACGGCGTCAACCCCATGTCTCGAGTGCCTGTGGATGAACCCGACATACCGGGAGCATCTACTTCAGACCCAGTAGCAGTGGAACCCGATGAACTACCCGATGAAAAGGGGTCAGAATCACCTCTGCACCAAGAACAAGAACCTCCGGAAAGGCGCTATCCCGAAAGGGTCAGGAAGCCGCCCCAAAGACTGAATCTATAAATGGACTTTTGTTATTGAATATACATGTAAAAATGCAATTGTTATTTGAATATTAAGGGGGTATTATTAATATAAAAAGGGAGGAATTGTAGTGTATGTGCTTTAAGTCAGAACTACTTTTACAGCTCCTGTATACTGTAGTACCGGCAGTAACCACACTGGTATATAAGCTGTGCGCATGCCTCTGTACCCCAGTCTAGAGATGACCCTCCTCCAGTAAAGACCTGTGATTTGTTTATGTACAGCATCCGTGTAATTATTTATCCACTGAACCACGGATCTAACACCACTCACCAGCAGTTCAGTGTCTGAGATTGACAGAGCCTGTTCCTCTCCATTGTTCCATACAGTATTGGGGGAACAAATCGCTCTAAGGGACAGGATTCGCGTCGCTCTCACACTCACCCGCTGCAACTGACGTGTGTCCAGAGTCACTTCCTGCTCTCCTAATATCTCCTTATCTGTCTCGGTGTCAATGTTTCTTTGACAACGCTCCTGTGAAGCTGATTGGGACGATATATTGCGTTAAAGGCGCTATATAGATTTAACTTGTTGTTGTTGCTTTATTTAATTTGCGGTTCAGGAAGACAGGTCTGAGCATGCGTGACAAACACTTGCCTGCTCCTCCCCCTCTCCACACAGTGTTTAAAGTGACAGGAAGTGTCCTGCGAGCTCCCCTCCCCCAGCTCTGCCAGCAGGGGGCGTTTCCTCTGTGCTCGGCTAATGATCGCTGAACACATCAGGGAGCGGAGATATCACGGGCCCGAGTAAGGGAGCAAACAGCAGCCTCCTCACAGCAGCACATCGCATTGGGACTGTGTCCACAGATGGGCTTTGAGTCGGGGTAAGTTTAGCGGCAACCGGGGGCTCTTTGTAAGAGACAGATTGGAGCGGGAACCAGTTCCGGAACATGGAGAGAGTAGGGGGAAGGGTGAGGCCTTTCTCGGGCTCTGCGTACAGTGTAAGGTAACAGAGAAAGTACATCACCTCGCTCTTTCAAATCATTGCTGCTTTCTTCCCCCAAATCAGGAGTGAACGTTCCTGAATCATTTGCAATCTCACCATGTCTGTTGTTCTCGGACAGGGAACAGTGGAAACACAGCCTGACTGTGAGGATGTGAGGAGTTTCACAAAGTGCATCTATTGCAGGCACCAGGTGAGAAGTGTGAAAGAATACATTTCAATGATCGGTTATTTTGTTTCGGTGCGTTGTGTTCTCCAGAAAGGTGTTGCTGGTGATCGAAAGATACATTGTCGCTCCGGCAAATACATATGGATACACTCTGTCAAATTCATATGGATACGGGTTCTGTGGCAGTCTTTTATCTACACAGGCCCTCAACTCGGTTTCAATAGACTGAAAACAATTATTTGTACAGACCAGGTACCTCTGGCTATCTTGCAGGAAGCGATCCAGAATTTTATATATAGTCCCTTGGGACTGGGAGATATAAACCTGGACTGTGCCAATCGGATGGTCCCATTCATGGTCCAGAGCTGGGTTTGGGTTGTGTCTGGATGCTGATAATTATTATAGAACCGTCCTACACACCTGGCGTGGAGAATCTGCGTGCCGCTGTACTGCAGTGCGGTCAGACAATGTTTGTATCGCGATTTCCCCTCTGAAGATACATTACTTCATTATAAACAAACACATTAATATAACTTTATTTTTATATTCTAGCGACACCAATCCATATATTATAACTTATATTGTTCTTGTATTAATCTCGTAGCAAACTACTACAACGAGCCAAAATAAGTGTGATCTTTGCTCCATCCGGAACACAAGGGACAGTCAGAAAGCTCCTTCTCACACACAGAACGCTGAGACACAGAACTGCCCTCAATCCTATTATCACAGGCAGCAGAAGCAATCAGTCCCACAGTGATCCGAATTCCCAGAGATACATTATGAATCTCACAGTCACTTGCAGCAGTAGAATAAGATGTTGTTTCAAAGTCCAAACATATCGCTCTGACAGGCAGATATATTTTCACTCCTTTACTCACACACACGAACAGATAGACACTGATACGGTGTTAATCCACACTGCTGGCTGTACACAGACTATCAAACCCAACAGCCAACATACAAGACCAGACAATCAGAGGTAGTGGACTGAACCAAACCTCCTCCTGAGACAGTCACAGATAAAATCAAACTAGCATTGGCCTACATAAGGTGGAGAAGGAATGGAGTCCAACAGTCACACAGAGCAAGAATAGTCCAGTACATGAGACTGCCAATTACATAACGAATCTCCCACTCACTCACATTACCAGTGTAACAGATACATAATCAACACCACACTCGCAAACAGTAGCAGAAACTTACCAGATACAGAAATAATCTCACATTCACAAACATTACCAGAGACCGAGAGACACAGAGAATAATAGATTGAGAAGAATCACATTCTCCAGTCCTGGCAACATGCTCGTTAATCTCCTCTGTACCCTCTCTAGTGCAATCACATCCTTCCTGTAACCTGGTGACCAGAACTGTGCACAGCACTCTAACTGTGGCCTAATTAGTATTTTATGCAGTTCCAGCAGAACCTTCCTGCTCTTATATTCTATGCCTCAACTAATAAAGGGAACTTTCCTTTTTGCCATCTTAACCACCTTATGGTGTTCATACTTAAGAAAGGACATACTTGCTCTCGAGTCAGTACAAAGAAGTTTCACTCGGTTAATCCCGGGAATGAGGGGATGGACATATGCGGAGAAGTTGAGTAGATCTGTGGACATGCACTCAAAGGTCCTTCAGTCCCTCTGCACTTCCGAGCATCCTACCATTTATTGTACATTCCTTCGCATTGTTAGCCCTCCCCAAATGCATTATCTCATATTTCTCAGAATTGAATTCAAATTGCCACATTTCTGCCCAGCTGAAAGTCTACTGATATCTTCTTGCAATCTACAGCTATCTTCCTCACTGTCAACCATACGACCATTTTTGTATCATCTGTAAATTCATAATCAGGTCCCTACATTTAACTTTAAATTATTGATTAATAACAAATAATAACATGAGCTGAAGACATCCCACACATACATATCAGAAATTGACAGGTACACAATAAAACACACACATCCATAACAGAAACTGAAAGATACATAGTTAAGTCCATACTCACTTAGCGGTAATTGAGAGGTACAATGTAATATCCTTTCTTCCATACCAGAAACTGACAGGTACAACGGAAAACCCAATCTCTGAGCAGAAACTGACAGGTATAGAGTAAGACCCACTCTCATATATCAGAACAAGACCGGTATAGAATATAACCAGACTTCCGTAACAGAAACTGACAGATACAGTTTAAGGCGCATACTCACATACCAGAGACCGATGGATACAGAGTGAAACTCACATATCAGAGCCTGATAGATACAGAGTGAATATCACACATCAGAGACTGATAGATACAGACTCAAAACCCACATTCATAATCGAGAAACTGACAGATTATGAGTAAACCTTCTCTTCCATAGCAGACATTGACAGGAAGATAGGAAACCCCACTCTGATAAATCAGAAACTGACTGATATGGAATAAATTCACAAATTTGATGGTTTTGAGTAAAAGCCAAGTTCACATACACGAGACCGAGAGATGCAGAGGAAAACCCACACTCACACACCATAGAGTGAAATAAAGATAGTTAAACTCAAACTCTAATTTCAGAATTTGAGAGTTACAGTGTGATAACCACACTACGATGTCACAAACTTACAGGCAGAGTGAAACAAACACTCACACATTAGACACTGAAAGGTACAAAGCAACATCCACATTCACATACAAGATATTGACGGGTGCAGAGTAAAAGCCACTCTCACATATCAGAAACTGACACAAAGAGTAAAACCCAAACTCACATACCAGAGGCAGACAGATGCAAAATTAAACTTACATTCACATGCCAGAGAGTGAATGATAAAGAGTAAACCACACACTCTCATATCAGAAATCAAGAGGTACAGAATAAAGCCTGTACTCATATACTAGACACTGACAGGTACAGAGAAACACCCACACTCACATATCAGTACCTGAGCGTTACAGCAGAAAAGCCACACTCACGTATCAGAAACTGACAAGTAGAGTAAAACCCACAGTATTACATCAGACACTGACTGACTTAGATTAAATGAACTGTCACATAACAGAGAATCAGAAATCGAGGGTATAACCCACGCACACATACCAGAGCTTGAGAAGTACAGAGTAAAGCCTCTCTTCCATGCAAGAAAATAACAGGTACAAAATGAAAAACACACTTCCATACCAGAGGTGGACATGTAGACTGAAACACACACTCTCACATCAAGACACTGACAGATACGAAGAAAAATGTTCACTCACTTACCAGAAAACAACAGGTACAGATTAAATCACACACTCACATTCCAGATACAGACAGGTACAGAGTTAAACCCACACTCACATAGCAGTAAATGACAGTGGCAGAGTAAAGCCACAAACAAATGTGCTGTACCTTTCTCTGATTCATTAAAAGGACAATATCCCGAATGGATAATTCGACGAAATTAATGGTGTGGTTTCCTCTTAAAAGAGCCGTTGCTTTGCTTAATGCTTTCTCAGCGCGTTGTGAAATTTATTTGCAATGGCCACCGGCATTGTCCCTACCGACACGCCGTGCTGGCCAGCTCCCCGGGCAGCACCAGACTCACAGCGGTCTGGATGTGTGGACACAATCCGCACACTCCAAACTATTAGAGTTTGGTGCCATCTCCTGGCCGCCAGCTAGGAGTGCAACAAGATAACCATTCATCAGTAACTATTTTGAATTGGCGAGAAATAATCTGAACACCTTGTTTATGTTCAGATTGAAATGATTGCAAAGTCTTTTATTCGTCCTGACTAAAGCTCCAAAGATCCATTGCGTGCAATCTGTAAATACAGAGGATTACATTTTAAAATTAGAGCGATGGTTGGAGAGTGGTGATTGTAGCTGCTCTTTCGAGCAAGTTGATTGGGGTTCGAATTCGCGGCATCGCAACCAGGCTCCTGTTGATGCATAAGAACATAAGAAATAGGAGCAGGAGTAGGCCAATCGGCCCCTCGAGCCTGCTCCGCCATTCAATAAGATCGTGGCTGATCTGATCCTAACTGCCAATCCACGATCACAGAACCATCTCCTGAATCTAACAGAATTAGACACACGAAATAAGAGCAGGATCAGGCTACACGGCCCCTGGGCCCGCTCCGCTGCCCACAGGGCCATGACCGATCCGAACCTAGACTCATGTCCAAATTCCTGCACGCTCCCTGTAACCCTTAATTCCCTTTACTTCTAGGAAACTGTCTCTGTTTTAAATTTATGTAATGATGTAGCTTCTACAGCTTTTTGGGGCAGCATATTCCATGGACCTACCACCCTCTGAGTGAAGTAGTTCCTCCTCATCTCAGTTTTGAAAGAGCAGCCCCTTATTCTAAGACTATGCCCCCTAGTTCTAGTTTCACCCATCATCGGGAACATCTTCCCCGCATCCACCCGATCCAACCCCTTCACAATCTTATATGTTTCAATAAAGTCGCCTCTTATTCTTCTGAACTCCAATGAGTAGAGTCCCAATCTACTCAACCTCTCCTCATATGTCCATCCCCTCATCCCCGGGATTAACCGAGTGAACCTTCTTTGTACTGACTCGAGAGCAAGTATGTCCTTTCTTAAGTATGAACACCAAGACTGTACGCAGTATTCCAGGTGCGGTCTCACCAATACTTTGTACAACTGAAGCAATACCTCCCTATTTTTATATTCTATCCCCCTAGCAATGAAAGCCAACATTCCATTGGCCTTCTAAATCACTTGCTGCACCTGCAGACTAACTTTTTGAGTTTCGTGCACCAGGACCCCCAGATCCCTTTGTACTACAGTACTTTCCAGTTTCTTGCCATTAAGATAATAACTTGCTCTACGATTTTTCCTGCCAAAGTGCATAACCTCACACTTTCCAGTATTGTATTCCATCTGCCAAATCTCTGCCCACTTACTTAGCCTGTCGATGTCCCCTTGCAGGTTTTTATGTCCTCCTCCCTCACTACTTTCCCTCCCATCTTAGTATCACCTGCAAACTTTGATATGTTTGATACAGTTTAGGTCTCCCTATCGCAGTTTAATGCCTTCCAGCAAATGCCATTTCACTAAAATTTACAAAAATATATTATCGTCCATTTGCTTCTCCCATAAAAATGATTTTCAATTTATTTTTGTGGATTATTATTTATTAACCTATAAAAGATTTAAAAATAATAAATGGGGTGAGGGCTCAATCCTAGCGATATAACAATTCACAGTGGCCATTTTTAATTGGAGGGAAAGTGCCTCAGCATAGTGCTGATGTTCTGATTTAAATGATTGCTGTGTCTCTCACTTGGCCCACTTAGGGGCCAAAGAAGTCCGTAAATATATTAATTAAGATGTGAGCGATGGTGGTATAGTGGTGAACATAGATGCCTTCTAAGCAGTTGACCTGGGTTCGATTCCCTGCCATCGCAGCCGAGATACTTTTAATACCCCTCGCAGGTCAGAACTGACTTATGGAACGTTGCAGTCGGATTTTAAGAGAAAAAAAATGACCATTGAAACTGACAAAATACTTTGATCTTCCATGGAATTCCATGCGTCTCCCATAGAAATAAAAAGGAATTTTAAAACAACATTAAAAATGGGGATGAAAAAAGAGAGAAGATTTCAGGTCACAAACAGTGCTATGGATACTGCAGGGGAAGGTCATGTATCAGAGATTGACAGATACAGAACAAAACAAACACTCGCACGACAGAAACTGGCAGATACAGAGTAAAGCCCATACGCAATTACGAGTAATTGACAGGTACAGGGTGAAAAGCTCTCTTCCATACCAGAAACTGACAGGTACAATGAAAAGCCACCCACAATTTAGCAGAAACTGGCAGGTAAAGAGTAAGACACACACTCACATTTCAGAGATTGTTTCCCCTCACAGGAGAATCTAGAACTATGGGGCAAAGGCTCCAGATAAATGGCTGGCCTTTTAAGACTCAGATAAGGAGGAATTTCTTCACTCAGCGGGTTGCAAATATTTGGAATTCGCTGCCCCAAAGAGCTGTGGCTGCCCAGTCGTTGATTATGTTTAAGGCTGATATAGATTCTTGTACTGCGGAGGAATTAAGAGAGATCGGGAAAGGACAGGAAATCCGAGTTGAGTTCGAAGGTCAGCCATGATCTTATTGAATAACAGAGCAGGCTCGGGGGGCATAATGGCCAACCCCTGCTCGAAATTCAAATGAACTTAGAAAGTAAAACGAATACTCACGTATCATAAATATGTCTGGTACAGATAAAACTATACTAATATAGCAGAAAATGACGGGTATAGAGTAGAACCCACATTCACAAACCAAAGACTGAGAGACACAGAGTAAACACACACTCAGACACCAGGGATTGACAGTTAGAGAGAACCCCAGATGTAATTAGCAGAAATTGATTCCGTTGATATGCTAAGTGCCCAAAAATCTACATATCTCAATCTTGAATATACCCACCGACTGAGCATCCGCAGACCTCTGGGTTAGATTTGAGAAGATTTATAACCCTCCGAGGGAATAAATTTCTGCTCATCCCAGACCTATAAAATTGAACCAACACTACCATACACTTATACTCCAACCACTTGCAATAAGGGCAAATATAAAATTTAATTCCCAATTGATTGCTGTTTACTTTCTGTGATTCATGTAGAAGGACACACAAATCCCTCTGAATACGAACTTTTACTCGGCTTTCACCTTCAAAAAAAATTACACATTTTCAATCCTATAAAATAAAACACACACACATGCATGTTAATCTGAATGTCAGATTAATACAGAATAAAACCCACACTCAGCTACCAGAGACAGAACAACACACAATGAAACCCGCACTCACACACCAGAGACTGTCAGGGACAGAGAGAAAGCCACACACACATCGAATAAATTGAAAGGTACAGAATAAAGCCCACAGTCACATATCAGAGACATACAGATATAGAGTAAATATCACACTCACCTCCCAGAAATTGACTGATACAGTGTGAAATCCACACTTAAATCCCAGAGACAGACAGATACAGAGTAAAACCCACACTCAATTCCCAGAGATTATTTATTGTGGGGGCTGCATGACCCATTCAGATTAACATGCATGTGCAATTGTTGCCATTAGAACATCGTAGGATCTGCTGTACAGGACCTGCTGCTTAAAGGGAACACTTGCTATAGAATAAAACCAACACTCACATATCAGAGACTAACAGATACAGAGTAAAACACACACTCACATACCAGAGACTAACAGATACAGAGTAAAACCCAACTCACATACAAGAGACTGTCAGATACAGAGTGAAACCTACACTCACATATCAGAGACTAACAGATGCAGAGTAAAACCCACACTCACATACCAGTGACTAACAGATACAGAGTAAATCCTACATTCACATACCACAGACTAACAGATACAGAGTAAAACCCAGACTAACATACGAGAGACAGACTGATGCAGAACAAAATCAACACTCCCATAAAAGAGAGTGTGAGAGGTGCAGAATAAAACACACATTCACATACCAGAGACTGAGAGGTGTCGATTCAAACCCACACTCACACCCCAGAAAATTACAGATGCAGAGTAAAACCGACACTCAACCCAGAAACTGACAAATGCAGAGTTAAACCCACACTCATACCACAAACTGACAGATAGAAACTAAACTCCACACTCCCAACCCAGAAATTGATAGGTACCAAATAACCACACACCCATATAAGATAAACTGACAGTTATAGCATAAAACCCACAAACACGTTCCAGAGATTGCCAGATGTATAAGAAAACCGCATTCAAATACAACAAACTGACAGGCACAGAACAATGTTCCCTCTAATATTTTGGGTGTGCAGCCCCTTTAACTGGGTGTGTGGCCCATTCAAGTTTTGGCACATGCATGGTTTCTTCCACTGAAGAGCCGGTGAGCAGCCTACGTGGGTTCCCCAGACATCCAGAACATTTGTATAGAGACTAACATAAATCATAGCAAAACCCACACTCACATCCCAGAAACAGACAGATGCTGAATAATATACACACTCACTTACAATAATCTAACAGATACAGCATAAAACCCACACTCACATTCCAGAGACTGACAAAATCAAGTGGAACCCACACTCACATCCCAGAAAGAGACAGATGGAGTAAAATCCACACTCACATCCCAGATACTGATAGATTCTGAGTGAAACATGCACTTACATCCCAGAGACTGAAAGCTACAGAGTAAATCCCACACTCACATCCCAGAGACAGACAGATACAGAGTAAAACCCACACTCACATTCCAGAGACGGACAGATAGAGAAGAAAACATACACTCACAAACCTGAGACTGACAGATGCAGGGTAAAATCCATACTCACATCCCAGAAACTAGCAGATACTGAATAAAAACCACACTAACTTACAGAAAATGTCAGGAACAGAGGGAAACCCACACTTACATATCAGAAACCGGCAAGTACAGAATAAAATCACAATGACATACCAGAAACTGACAGGTACAGAGTAATTCCCACATTCACATGCCAGAAACTGACAGATATAGAGTGAAACAGACACTTAGATCCCAGATGCTGTCAGGGTGTGTAATAAAACCCAAATCAGAAACTGAAGAAAAAAACAACGCTCACATACCAGAGACTGACAGGAGCATGCCATAAGGCCATCGAGTTTGCTGCACCATTCACTAAGATCATTGCTGAACTGCCTAGGTTCCAGGCGGTGCTTCTGCCGAAGAAATTCAGGGCTGGGCCCAGCAAGAGCAAGTAAAGGGGAAAAGATTTAATCTAATAACATAAAGGCTCGTTTCAGAGCCACCCATTGTATCTGTGAAAGGGTTGCTTACTGTCTGCAGAAACTGACCTGTTGATCACAATTATCCCAGCTGTGTTTTAATATTAAATCCCTACAGTTGTTAAGCTGGAATTGTCCTGATTAGAAGTGACCCTCAGGCAATTTCGGTCATAGAACGGTCAATGTCTGTTAAACATTTATAAATCTAGATCGACATACACAGCAGTGAGTTTGCTGTTCAGATTATTGAATATATATATATCTATATATATAGGCAATATATTAATGAACCATCCTCGTAAGACAGGCCGTCAGTGACCATTTTTATTGCGAGCAGATTAGAAATAAATAAAGAACAGAGTATAAATAAGGGTGGGTTGTAATTCATGACAGCATTCAAGAATGTGAGATTGTGGTGAACGCTAAATCTGATTGGATGTGTAAAGAGGCCAATCGGAGAGTTAAAGAACAAAGGATATTGACCATACTGCCATTAAACCAATCAGAATCGTTGCCTCCACTCATCCCTCATTAGCATAGCTCTGTGGGACGGACCGTGCGGCTGCCTATATCAGGCGAGCTGATAGCAGCGTTTCCTTATATCTTTGCTTCTTGAAAGAGAAAATGGTTGACGAGAAGAAATCAGTTGCCAAGAAAGGCGCCAAAAAAGTCGTGAAGAAAGCGGCACCGAAGGGCGGCAAGAAGCGCAGAAAGTCGAGGAGGGAGAGTTACTCCATCTACATTTACAAAGTGATGAAGCAGGTTCACCCCGACACCGGCATCTCCTCCAAAGCCATGAGCATCATGAACTCGTTTGTGAACGATATTTTCGAGCGTATCGCGGGTGAGGCTTCCCGCCTGACCCATTACAACAAGCGGCACACCATCAGCTCCCGGGAGATCCAGACCGCCGTGCGCCTGCTGCTGCCCGGGGAGCTGGCCAAGCACGCCGTGTCGGAAGGGACAAAGGCGGTGACCAAATACACCAGCTCCAAGTAAAACTCCACGCTGTCCTGAAAGAAGAAACTCCAACCACAACGGCTCTTTTAAGAGCCACCCACAACCTCTCTGAAAGATCTACACATCGCATCTCCCTTTAGAATCAATTTACTGTAATTATTTCCTGAACCAGTGTGTTTGAGAACGTTTGAAGTTCCAGCTGTCAATTTAGTTTTGAATTTTCAGCTAAGCAGTTTCACTGACCGGATCGACCTTAGCGTCGCCGTTGTATTTCCCGCTCAGTAAACTACAAACACGGTCCCTGATCGCTCTTTCCCTTTGTTCTCAGACCCGTTCACTTGCAGCTCCTTCCGACGAATTAAAAGCTTGTTTTTGAGATGAGACTCGGATTTCATTCACCTCAATCTCTAAAAATATTTTCATTTTTTTAAATGCCAATTGGCAGTCAATCGTTTTATTAACCCGAGAATTCCTGCAGTCTAACAACCCAGAATGGGGTTTCTTAGAGACCAGAATGTGGTCAGTTTGAACACTCTGTCCCTCTTCTCTTCTCACAGCAGGACTCCCAGATCTTGTTTCACTCCCGCAGCAGCGCCTGTGCAAAGGATCGATCGATAATCTGTGAATCCTCACTTTTACACAGATTGAGCTGGAATGTGTCCCGTTCCAGAATCAATGCAAATTGAGGCCCGCCCGAGACATTTGAAATAGAACCCGAAATTAATCCTAATTGTAACAGCCTAGAAGTTGCAAGGGAGAGATGGAATAAGACAAAAGCAATAAAAAACTGTCCGGAAATCTTTGGTTAAAAGTAAATTTATTCAATTAATTCGCAGATTTTGGAAAGTATTGGCGGGCTTTTTGAAATTAAAAAATGGTTGGCGGACTGACTGTTGAGGCAGTTATTTCCACACACTTTTCATTGGCGGGAAAAACAGACTGTGATTGGTCACCGGAAAACACCAATGAAATTCCCCACAGAGCGACCAATCACAAGTAGGCTGTCTTCATTCCTCCAGAAGGTATAAGAGGGGCAGATGTGGGCGGAGACTTTCATTCTTTCTCTTAACGAGTGAATTGTGGAAATGTATGGAAGAGGAAAAACCGGCGGTAAAGCTCGGGCGAAGGATAAGTCTCGCTCATCCAGGGCCGGACTGCAGTTCCCTGTGGGCCGTGTTCACAAGCTCCTCCGAAAGGGCAACTACGCTGAGCGTGTGGGTGACGGAGCCCCGGTCTAAATGGCTGCTGTGCTCGAGTATCTGACCGCTGAAATCCTGGAGCTGGCCGGCAACGCGGCCCGCGACAACAATAAGACCCGCATCATCCCCAGACACCTGCAGCTGGCCATCCGCAACGACGAGGAGCTCAACAAGCTGCTGGGAAAGGTGACCATCGCTCAGGGCGGGGTGCTGCCTAATATCCAGGCGGTGCTGCTGCCCAAGAAAACCAGCACTGCCAACTCCAAGAGCAAGTAAACCGGACAAGATTCACTCTAATAACCTAAAGGCTCTTTTCAGAGCCATCGACTACATCTGTGAAAGGGTTGCTTACTATTTAGCCATTTTCAGTAAACTGTCGAACATGTAGAAATCTAGATCCACAAACACTGCAGCGGGCTTGCTGTTAGCCAATATTCAGATCAGTGATTCAATAGGGAGGTCTGGCTTCAGCGAAAAACAATACACACGGAACCCTAACGTGAGATCGTCACTCAATGAACACGTTGTTGGGAGAGCCGAATATGAACCGATGTTTAGAACCGAGTATAAAGTGAGAGCGGGGTTGTTGGGCTTACCGTTCCTTATTGGGACAATAATCCCATAGGGATAAATATATACATCCGGACCCATACAAACATTTCCCCTTTTAATTGGCAGACAGGATCAAACCAGATTTACAGCTCTGGTTAATTTTTAAATATTCCAAATAGTAATTGAAGTTCCCAGCTGTCCGCTGGTTTTAAAGGTTAGATTCAGACTTGAGGCACCTCGTTCTCTCTCTCTCGGATCTATCTGGTATGTCGAGTTGGATCAATTTACTATCAGAACCCCCACTTATATTTTCCGACTCACACTGGGCGAGTTCATTAGTCTACCGGGCAGCTCACTCACATTTCAACCTAGAACATAAACGCACCGTCAGATATACAATGCCGAAGTTTATAGATGCCCAGTTAAGGTAACAGTACAAGACCTGCACGGTGTGTGCACAGTCCAGTTTCTCTTGCGCTGATCGGAGGTCTTTTCTTTGCTGATTTGGTGGCTCTTAAAAGAGCCGTTGTTGTATTTGGTGCTAAAGTCTGGAGCCAGGCAGGGTGAGTTTAGGCGCGCTCCCCGCGGATGCGGCGGGCCAGCTGGATGTCTTTGGGCATGATGGTGACTCGCTTGGCGTGGATGGCGCACAGGTTGGTGTCCTCAAAGAGCCCCACCAGGTAAGCCTCGCTGGCCTCCTGCAGGGCCATGACGGCCGAGCTCTGGAAGCGCAGGTCGGTCTTGAAGTCCTGAGCGATCTCCCGCACCAGGCGCTGGAAGGGCAGTTTGCGGATCAGCAGCTCGGTGGATTTCTGGTAGCGGCGGATCTCCCTCAGAGCCACAGTGCCGGGTCTGTAGCGATGGGGTTTCTTCACTCCGCCCGTGGCTGGAGCGCTCTTCCGGGCCGCTTTGGTCGCCAACTGTTTGCGAGGAGCTTTCCCTCCAGTCGATTTGCGCGCTGTCTGCTTGGTCCTGGCCATTTTCTGAACCGATCTCAGCACAATCTGGAACACACGGACTGTTAATGCGGAATTTGCTGTGTCCGCCTTGTTATACTCAGTGAGGGACCGCCCCGAGCACTGATTGGCTGGAGACCGGCGCCCACCCACTTCAAACCCAACTCTGACCAATCAATGAAACGCTGGAAACTCAGGCCCCGATTGGCTGATCGCCCATTTCAAAAAGTCCGCCAATTTTAGTGCAGGAAATAAGCGTTTTGAGACAAATCGATTTTATTCTGCACATATTGAGACGATCATTACCAGAATCATTGAAGGTTTTAAATGTTCCTTCCTGGGCTTGGTGCTTTAGGGCCCTTCCCATTGCCCGCACTCTGGGCTGTTGATGCTGACAGGAGCGGGGAAAGGGACCCGCGCCAATCTCCCGCTCTTCCACTCGATTCCTCTCCCTCTCCTCTCCAGCCCATTCAGAATTTCCCTCCGCCCGTCCCATTGTGACGTTAGCCGCCGCTTTCAGGGGAGAGGATCAGAATTCAGTCGCTTCTCTCTGTCCCTGTGGAGTCTGTGAGAAGGCCTTGGCCAATAATCTGTCATTGGGTAACTGTGCAGTCAGCTATCTGATACTCGGCACATTTCAGATTGCTGAATGGAGACTTATTGGCGCCGGTTACAGATAAGAGGCTGACAAATTAAACCTGTTCGTAGAACAGCGCCAGGAATTACTGACGGTGAACGCAGAATAACAGAACAAAAGGACCGAGATTTTAAAATCATTCCATTGAAACTAGACTTTAGATTAATTCGCTTCCACCCGGCACTGGAATTGGCGGGCTTTTTCTAAAAGAAAAAATTCAAACATTTCGTCTGGTCGACAATTTCAACCAATGATGTGCATACTTTCTAATGTGTGATTGTAGTTCTGTGATTGGTGAAGAAATGGGACTGTGAAGGAGACCACCAATCAGAAGTAAGGTCGGGTTAGACCTGACTGAGAAAGGCAGGGAGTGGGGGGGGGGGGGGGGGGAGGAGACAGAGTGAGAGATTAAACAGAGAGAGCGGGAGGGGAGGAGACAATTTCAAGAGTGACAGACAGAGCAGAGAGCGGCCTCTGATCTTCCAGCTCCACCTCCAGCTTTCTGTAACCGCCAATTTCAAACCGTTTCTCGACAGTAGAACAGAAACACAGGGCTCCGCACAAACCCTTACAGACTCGGACTTCACATTCAAGGGTTTCCTGAAACCAGAATCTTTTACATAAGTTCCGGTTACAATTAACAATCAGTAATATTCGCGCTTATATACAGTCCCTTCAATCACAAGTCGACCCGTCTCCTTCCATGTCAATCTCTGACCTTATTCCCTCTCCCCACACAGACGGGTTCAGCAGTTTACAAACTGATTTGGAGAATCTCATGTGTTGGGGTTTGAGTTGTGACGCGGGGTATCCCCAGTGTCACCGTCTCACAGAGACTCTCACCCTGAACCTGTGAACTGAAAATGACCCTGAACTGAGACTGGAGCCGAACACCCCCCCAGTTAGAGTGAGGCCCGGCCCGGACATCCCATTCTGTGTTTTATTAGACATTGGGGAGGGGTGGGAGCTGCGAATGTCAGCGAGTCACCAGGAAGCCGGGGTTCATTTGAAATGATTTCAATCGGGAGGCTGAGCCCAGCCCCGGGACAGGGATCATCTCATTCCGCGATCAGCTCTTTTTGGAAAGACGTGGGTGGCCCTGAAAAGAGCCTTTTGGTTGAGATGTTTACAAGTTGTCCTTTTTACTTTCTTTTGCTCGCTGCTTTGGGAGACTTTGCTGATTTGGGCTTGGCCTTGGGTTTTTCCACCTTCTTGGCTGCCTTCACCTTTCCGCCTGTTGCCTTCTTGGGGCTCTTGGGCTTCTTCACCGCCGCCTTCTTCCCAGCCGCCGCTTTCACTGTCTTTTGTGACGTTGCTGTCTTCTTGTTGCTCGTTTTCTTGGCTGCTGGTTTCTTGGCTGGAGATTTCTTGGCTGCTGGTTTCTTGGCTGGAGATTTCTTGGCTGCTGGTTTCTTGGCTGGAGATTTCTTGGCTGCTGGTTTCTTGGCTGGAGATTTCTTAGCTGCCGGTTTCTTTACTGCAGATTTCTTGGTTGCCGGTTTCTTCACCTTCTTTCCCTCTTTCCGCTGGGATTCCTTCTTAGCGATCCTGAAGGAACCCGAGGCGCCCGTGCCCTTGGTCTGCTCCAGGGAGCCGTTTTCCACTTTCCTCTTGATACTTAACCTGATCTGGGAACTTAACTTCAGCACATCGACGCCGTTGGCAGCCAGAGCCTTCTTTATCGCGACCAGCGACATCCCCTTGCGACCGCTGCCACTCGCCACAACCTCGAGGATCTGCTCGCCCAACGTGGGACCGGCTGGCTTGGAGCGGGGAGCCGCCTTCTTCTTCTTGCTGGGAGACTTGGTTTGAGCGGCGGCGGCAGGAGGAGCCGTTTCGGCGGCTGCAGTCTCAGTCATGTCGGCAACTCTGTAGAAAATCTCTGTGACAGTCAGAGCTGGGTCAGGAATGAAACGAGAGGCGGCGGCACAGAGCAACTTAAAGGCAGCGAGCGGACGGGGCGGAGACATCCTGCTGTCAGCTCCCGGCCCCCCCAGCCTCTCTGTGTTTCTCTCTCCTCATTAACTCTCCGATTCCAATTAAACTCGGGCACTCCACATTCCCAGGCTAGACTCTGTTTCTCTCGAAGACCGGGATGTTTGCTGTCGAGAAAGTTTCATCAGAATTAAAGGCAGCAATTTCGATTTAAAGCCGTTTCTTTGCTGCACTGATCGCGCTCTCTCACCCGACCGCGCACATGTTCGCTGTTTTTTGACTGAAATTTGAAATCAAATAAAGCTTCACGTTTAATTCCCACTTCAGGGCTGAGCAGGGGGGCAGGACGATCCTATGACAGGGAAATCTTTGAATTTTACACAAGAGGGTCTCTGAATTCCGGCGATAAGAGCGGACACACAAACACAGTGACATTAGTCTAACCCACCCGCCCCTTTAACACACTCTCGCTGACACAATGTTCACTCTGCTCATTCACAGCACAATCTGTTCCCAGATTTACAGTTCACAGGACAGGTTTTCCTCTCCGCTCGGCCTGTGCTGCAGATTCTCGGGGTTAGTTGGAGTTTCCCAGCTCAGTCAGTGTTAAACACTCTGAGGCCGGCGCTCTGTTCCCCAGATTCAGGGGCAGCACCAGAGAGAGAGAGAGAAACAGACACAATGTCAGTCTTGCACTTTCAACAGTGCTTCCATATCAGGCTCAACTGTATCCCGCTCTGACAAACAGTACAAGAGAGAGCGGATAGCGAGAGAGTGAGAGAGACAGTGAGAGAGAGAGAGATTGGGCTGAGCGAGAGACAGGCCAGAGCGAGGCAGGGCGGTGAGAAAAACATACAGCCTATCAGTTCCAGGCTGGGCTCTCCAGTCCCGTGAATCCAGAGAGATCCCACTGGGGAGGCAGAGGATGCAGACTCACCTCTCACTGGGAGTTACAAGATTCACAGGAATGGTTCCACGGATGAGGGACCTCAGTTCCGGGGAGAGTCTGGCGAAGCTGGGGTTGTTCTCCTTCGAGCAGAGAATGTTGGGAGATTTGATCGAGGAGTTCAAAATCAAAAAGTGCCTGGACAGAGTAGACAGAGAGAAACTGTTTCCATTGGTGGAAGGCTGGGGAAGCAGAGGACACAGATTGAAGGTGATTGATAAATGAAGCAGAGGTGCACTGAAGACACAGTTTTTGATGCAGTGAGCGGTTATGATCTGGAATGCACTGCCTGAAAGGATGATGGTGGCAGATTCAATCCTGGCTTTGAAAAGGGAATTGGATAAACACCTGAAGGAAACACATTTGCAGGGCTCCGGGGAAAGGGCGGGGGATTGGGACAAACTGAAGGGCCCTTGCTGGCACGGGCTCGACGGGCCGAATGGACTTCTTCTGTGCTGGAAACATTCAATGATTCTAGGCTTCTATGATATTGTACCAGAGACAGACACATTATTAATCCCACACTGCGGGACAATATCAGAGAGTGAGAGGAACAATGTCCCATATTTAACCCTCTCTTCCCTGTTGTACTCTCTTACAATCTCGCAGCTCAGGGTCGTTCGGTGTTACTCTCAGTAATCGAGTGATTCTCTCCGATTAAATTAATCTGGTGCTGTTCCTGTCAGATATTAACTCCTGCACGGTCTCAGCAAACACTCCGAATCCTTCGTTCCTCAATAGTTTCTGCAGGATTGCTTTGTGAAGACGCGATCATGAAGAACAAACAGCCTGCACGGAATGATCCCAAATTGAGCATCTTAAAGGGGCAAGCCTCCAGCTTTAAACATTCTCTGTCCTTTTTCCCCCAGGCCCAGTTCATTTGCTCAGATTCTGATAAAAGTGAGTTGGGGAAAGTTCCCTTTGATTATTGTGCTCAATTAATGCAGGGAGTTGCGCTTGCGCTGTTTAGCCCCGCCCCCTCAATCAATTTCCAGTGAGCAGTAGAGCGCATGCGGGTCCCCTCCCCCAGCTCTGCCTCTGTTCGCCATTCACTCAGTGAGCGGAAGAAGATGGCCCGGAATGTAGACATCAGGGCCCCGGAGGAAGGCAGCAAACAGCAGCCTCCTTACAGCAGCACATCACTTTGGGAGCGTGTCCGCAGATGGACTCAGAGATCGGCATTGAGTCCGGGGACAGTTCAGGGGGAGTCGGCATCTGTTTGTAAGAGCCGGAGTGGAACAAGAACTGGTCTCAGAGCAAGGAGTGAGTGAGGGAAGGGAGAGGCCGTTCTCGGGCTGTGTGTGGCCAGCGTGTGTCCAGGGTAAGGGGGACAGAATGGGAAGGATCTGCTATTTACAATCATTGTTGCTTTCTCTCGGCAAACCAGTAGTGAATGTTCCCGGTTTAGTTCCAGACTCGCCGTGTTTCTTGTCATTGGATAGTGAGCAGTGGAAGCAGAGCCGGACAGTAAGGATTGATACAAAGAGCATCTATTGCAGGCACCAGGTGAGAAGTGTGAAAGACACGTTTTAAACAGGGGCTGTTTGTTTTTGTTTGAATGGTTAGTCCCATGGGAGAGGGACTTAGCATGGAAACATCGAAACATAGAAGATAGGAGCTGGAGTGGGCCATTCGGCCCCTCGAGCCTGTTCCGCCTTTCAACGAGACCATGGCTGATCATCCAAATTCAGTAACCTGACCCTGCCTTCTCACCACATCCCTTGACCCCTTTAGCCTTAAGAAATATATCTAACTCCTTCTTGAATATATTTAATGAATTGGCCTCCACTGCCTTCTGTGGTAAAAAATTCCACAGGTTCACCACTCTCTGGGTGAAGAAATTCCTCCTCATCTCTGTCCTAAATGGCTTACCCCTTATCCTTAGACTGGGAAACCTGGTTCTGGACTCCCCGGCCATCGGGAATATCCTTCCTGCATCTAGTCCTGTTAGAATTTTATGAATTTTAATGAGATCCCGTCCCTTCTAAATTCCAGCGAGTATAAGCCCAATCGACCCAATCTCTCCTCATACTTTATTCCTGCCATCCCAGGTGTCAGTCTGATGAATCTTTGCTGCACCCTCTCCATGGCAAGAGCATCCTTCCTCAGATAAGGCGACCAAAACTGCACACAATACTCAAGGTGTGGTCTCACCAAGGCCCTGTACAACTGCAGCAAGACATCCTTGTTCCTGTACTCAAACCCTCTCGCTACGAAGGCCAACGTACCATTTGCCTTCTTAACCACCTGCTGCACCTGCATGCTTACTTTCAGCGACTGATGCACAAGGACACCAAGGTCTCATTGCACTTCCCCTTCTCCCAATCTATTGCTGTTCAGATAATAATCTGCCTTCCTGTATTTGTCACTAAAGTGGATAACCTCGCATTTATCCACAGTATACTGCATCTGCCATGCTTCTGCCCAATCTGCCCTGTGTAAATATCCCTGCTCCATCGGGTAGTCCCATTCACGGAGCAGTGCAGCGGTTGGTTTGTGGCACTGAATTGCTGTAAAATTGGACAACACACTTGGTGTACAGAAGCTGATTGCTGCAGTACTGCAGTGGAGTCAGACACTGACACTGTTTGTATCGCTGGCTTTCCTCTGTGAATGTTCATAATGATTGTTAGCAGAGAGATTATAAATTGACCCAGAGAGTGGTGAACCTGTGGAATACTCTACCACAGAAGGCAGTTGAGGCCAATTCATTAAGTATATTCAAGGAGGAGTTAGATATATTTCTTAAGGCTAAAGTGATCAAGGGATATGGGGAGAAGGCAGAGACAGGGTACTGAGTTTGGATGATCGGCCATGATCTCATTGAATGGCAGAGCGGGCTCGAGGGGCCGAATGGCCTACTCCTGCTCCTAACTTCTATGTTTCTATCACCTTTTTATTTTTTACCTCATCTGTTCTTGATTTATAAGAAATACTTTTAATCCCTACAGGCAAGTATTTGAAGTAACCGGATTAAATGTGAAGCTCCCTCCACCTGAGGCATGAGGAACAGTGCAGCCAGCTCCATCTCACACACAGTAGGTATGTTATCACTCCCAGAGTGCAGAGACACGGACAGGTTATCAGTTCCACAGTCACAGACAGCAGCAGTGGTCAGTCCACCACTGCTCACAGTTTACAGTGACACATTTTCAATCCAGCAGTCAAACAGATCAGGAGAGACCGAGGTTGTTTCCATTTCACCACAACTCAGTACTGCTGACAGGTAGATACATCAATCCCAGCCCATAATCACACCCACTATCAGGTTGAAAGGCTCTGTGTCAATCTCACAAGAGTGCTGCCTGAGCTACAAAATAAATATCCAATACGACAGACTGGTTGAAAGTTACAGAATCCAACGCAATGAAATAACCCAGAGTGCAGACTGATAAGAACATAAGAAATATACGAAACAGGAGCAGGATTGGGCATTTTGCTCTTCGAACCTGCTCCGCCATTCAGTGAGATCATGGATGATACTCTGACTCATCTCCATTTTCCTGCATTGTCCCCATATCCCTTTATACTCCTAATATTCAAAAATCTATCGATTTCTGTCTTGAATACACTCAACAACTGAGCCACCACAGCCCTCTGGGATTCAGAATTCCAAAGATTCATCACCCTCTGAGTGAAGAAGTTTATCCTCATCTCAGTACTAAATGTCCGACCACTTATTCTGGGACTGGGACCTCTCGTTTTAGACTCCCCAGCCAGGGTAAACCTCCTCCTTGCATCTACCCTGTGAAGTCTGGTAAGAATTGTGCATGTTTCAATGAGATCACCTCTCATTCTTCTAAAGTCTGGGGAATTTAGGCCTATTATACTCAATCTGTCCCCCAAACCAGGAACCAGTCTGGTGAATCTCTGTTGCACCCCCTCTATGACATTACATATACACATTACATACCAGCCCAAAAATCTCATACATAAACATATTGAAAGATATAGCATCAATTCCATTAGTACTGACAATGCTACACAGTACATACCACTCCAAAAATCTTAAACAGTAACAGATTAAAGGTATCATATCAATTCGATTATTACAGCCTGAACTACACAATCACACAGAGTACCAGAGACTCACTGATACAGAATTTATACCACACTCACACACAGTACCAGAGACTCACAGATACAGAATAAATACCACACTCACACACTGTACCAGAGACTCACAGATACAGAATTTATACCACACTCACACACTGTACCAGAGACTCACAGACACAGAATTTATTCCACACTCACACACAGTACCAGAGACAGAGAGATATAGAATATATCCCACACTCACACAAGATACCAGAGACTGACAGATACATAATTAATCCCAACCCAAACATATTACCAGAGATTGACAGATGCAAATGGATCCCACACTCACACAGTTCCAGTCACCAGTACCAGACAGAGACACAGTATCAGTCTTACAGTTTCTAACAGTGTATCCACAGGACATTAATTAAAATATCCCTCCTTCATGTACAACATGAGAGAGAGAAAAGCGAGTGAGAGTGAGAGTGTCGGTATTAGACTTCCTGTCAATGTGCCAATTTCACGCTCAGTAACAGCATCCCACCTTCTTAGAAAGTGCAACAGAGAATGGAGAGAGACAGAGCAAATGGTTAGAGGGAGAGACAGAGTGAGGAGGACAGTGAGAGGGAGAGAGAGTATCAGTTCCAGACTAAACTGTGAAGTTCAGTTTATTTCCAGAAAGCTCCCAGTGGAGAGGCAGAAGATGTGGTCTTATACTGATATTGTACCAGAGACAGACACATTATTAATCCCACACTGCGGGACTGTGTCAGAGAGCGAGACAAACAATGGTCAATATTTAACCCTCTATTGCCTGTTTCACTCTCTGCAACTTCGCCGCTCAGGGCCGTTTGGTATTACTCTCAGTGACCGAGTAATCTAGGACTGTTGCTATCAGATATTAACACATGCCCCATTCCAGGAAACACTCCGGCTCCCTCGTTCCTCCCATGCTTCTGCAGGATTGCTTTGTGAAGACGGCACAAGATCAGCAAACACCCTGCACGGAATGATCCCAAATTGAGCACCTTAAATGGACAAGCCCCCAGCTTTAGACATTCTCTGTCCTTCCCCCCCCCCCAGGCCCAATACCTTTGCTCAGATTCTGATAAAAGTGAATTGGGGAAAGTTCCCTTTGATTTTTATGCTGAATTATGCAGGGAGCTGCGCGTGCGCAGTTAAGCCCCGCCCCTTACGGCGATTCCCAGTGAGCAGAAGAGCGCATGCGCAGTCCCCTCCCCCAGCCCTGCCTGTGATCGCCGTTCACTCAGTGAGCGCAAGAAGATGGTTTAAAAGAACCGGGACTGGAGACATCAGGGCCCCGGAGTAAGGCAGCAAACAGCAGCCTCCTTACAGCAGCTCATCGCTTTGGGAGCGTGTCCGCAGATGGACTCAGAGATCGGCATTGAGTCCGGGGACAGTTCAGGGGGAGTCG
Organism: Somniosus microcephalus; assembly: GCF_052327205.1. Taxonomy (NCBI): domain Eukaryota; kingdom Metazoa; phylum Chordata; class Chondrichthyes; order Squaliformes; family Somniosidae; genus Somniosus; species Somniosus microcephalus. The sequence continues at coordinate 44,086,176 of NW_028225183.1, forward strand.
GCGTCTGTTTGTAAGAGCCGGAGTGGAACAAGAACTGGTCTCAGAGCATGGAGTGAGTGAGGGAAGGGAGAGGCCGTTCTCGGGCTGTGTGTGGCCAGCGTGTGTCCAGGGTAAGGGAGATAGAATGGGAAGAATCTGCTGTTTACAGTCATTGCTGCTTTCTCTCTCCAAACCAGCAGTGAGCTTTATCCGCTTTAGTTCCAGGCTCACCGTGTTTCTTGCCAGGTAAGAAGATTGAAGGACACGTTTTAAACTGTGGCTGTTTGCTTTTGGTTGAACGGTTAGAAGCAGCAATCTGGCTGGTGTGAGATTCCCTGCTCCATCGGGTAGTCCCATTCATGGAGCAGTGAAGGGGTAAGGGTTGTGAGCAGATGTCTCTAAGTTGCTGTAAAACTGCACAACACACTTGGTGTGCAGAAGCTGATTGCTGCAGGACTGCAGTGGAGTCAGACACTGACACTGTTTGTATCGCTGGCTTTCCTTTGAGAATGTTCATAATGAGAATTAGCACAGAGATTATAAATTGATAATTTTTGTATTTTCTACCTCATCTGTTCTTGATTGATAAAATATACATTTTTTCCCTACAGGCAAGTACTTGAAGGAACCAGAATAAATGTGAAGCTTCCTCCATCTGAGACTTAAGGAACAGTGCAGCCAGCTCCTTCTCACACACAGTAGGTATGTTTTCACTCCCAGAGTGCAGAGACACAGACAGGTTATCAGTTCCACAGTCACAGACAGCAGCAGCAGTCAGTCCCGCACTGATCCCAAGTTTCAGAGACACATTTTCAATCCAACAGTCAAACAGAGCAGGAGAGACAGAGGTTGGTTCCATTTCACCTCAACACAGTCCCTCTGACGGGCAGATGCATCAATCCCAGCCCAAAATCACATCCAGATTGAAAGTCACTGAGTTAATCTCACAATAGTGCAGCCTTAGCACCAAATTAAATATCAGATAGAGCAGACGAACGGTATCTGAATGAAAGGTATAGAAAAAAGTTGCATAAATATTCCCCAGACTGCAGACTGAGCAATACATTACATACGAGTCCAAAAATCTCACTTAGAGTCAGACAGAAAGAAACAGAATTAATACCACACTCACACACACTACCAGAGACAGAGAGATACAGAATGATTCCCACACTCACACGACTGGAGACTGACAAATACAGAATGATTCCCACACTCACACACACTACCAGAGACTGAGAGATACAGAATGATCCCCACACTCACACACAATACCAGAGACGGAGAGATACAGAATGAATCCCACACTCACGCACAGTACCAGAGACTGAGAGATACAGAATGATTCCCAAACTCACACTCCCAGAGACTGAGAGATACAGAATGAATCCCACACTCGCACTACCACAGACTGACAGATACAGAATGAATCCCACACTCACACACACTACCAGAGAGTGAAAGATACAGAATGAATCACACACTCACACACAGTACCAGAGACTGACAGGAACAGAATGATTCCCACACTCACACACACTACCAATGACTGAGAGATACAGAATGAATCCCACACTCACACACACTACCAATGACTGAGAGATATACAATGAATCCCACACTCACACACACTACCAGAGACTGACAGATACAGAATGAATCCCACACTCACACTACTGGAGACTGACAAATACAGAATGATTCCCACACTCACACTACTGGAGACTGACAAATACAGAATGATTCCCACACTCACACACACTACCAGAGACTGACAGATACAGAATGAATTCCACACTCTCACACAGTAGCAGAGATGAGAGATACAGAATTAATTCCACACACACACACACACACTACCAGAGAGTGAAAGATACAGAATGAATCACACACTCACACACAGTACCAGAGACTGAGAGATACAGAATGAATTACACACTCACACTACCAGAGACTGAGAGATACAGAATGAATCCCACACTCGCACTACCAGAGGCTGAGAGATACAGAATGAATCCCACACTCACACTACCAGAAACTGAGAGATACAGAATTAATCCCACACTCACGCACAGTACCAGAGACTGAGAGATACAGAATGATTCCCAAACTCACACAACCAGAGACTGAGAGATACAGAATGAATCCCACACTCGCACTACCAGAGACTGATAGATACAGAATGTATCCCACACTCACACACACAACTGGAGACTGACAGACACAGAATGAATCCCACACTCAGACACACTACCAGAGACAGAGAGATATAGAATGAATCCCACACTCACACACAGTACCAGAGAGTGACAGATACAGAATGAATCCCACACTCACACACACTACCAGAGACTGAGAGATACAGAATGAATTCCACACTCACACTACCAGAGACTGACAGATACAGAATGAATCCCACACTCACACACACTACCAGAGACTGAGAGATATAGAATGAATCCCACACTCACACACACTACCAGAGACTGACAGATACAGAATGAATCCCACACTCACACTACTGGAGACTGACAAATACAGAATGATTCCCACACTCACACACACTACCAGAGACAGAGAGATACAGAATGAATTCCACACTCACACACACTACCAGAGAGTGATAGATACAGAATGAATCCCACACTCACACACACTACCAATGTCTGAGAGATACAGAATGAATTCCACACTCACACACACTACCAGAGACTAACAGGTACATAATGATTCCCACACTCACACACACTACCAGAGACTGACAGATACAGAATTAATCCCACACTCACACACACTACCAGAGACTGACAGATACAGAATGAATCCCACACTCACACACAGTACCAGAGACTGAGATACAGAATGAATTCCACACTCACACACACTACCAGAGACTGAGAGATACAGAATGAATCACACACTCACACACAGTACCAGAGACTGACAGATACAGAATGAATCCCACACTCTCACACAGTACCAGAGACTGAGAGATACAGAATGAATCCCGCACTCACACTACCAGAGACCGAGAGATGCAGAATGAATCCCACACTCACGCACAGCACCAGAGACTGAGAGATACAGAATGATTCCCACACTCACACTACCAGAGACTGAGAGAAACAGAATGAATCGCACACTCGCACTACCAGAGACTGACAGATACAGAATGAATCCCACACACACACACACTACCAGAGACTGAGAGATAAAGAATGAATCCCACACTCACACACACTACCAGAGACTGAGAGGTACAGAATTAATCCCAAACTCACACACACTACCAGAGACTGAGAGATACAGAATGAATCCCACACTCACTCTACTGGAGACTGAGAGATACAGAATGATTCCCACACTCACACTACTGGAGACTGACAAATACAGAATGATTCCCACACTCACACTACTGGAGACTGACAAATACAGAATGAATCACACACTCACACACAGTACCAGAGACTGACAGATACAGAATGAATCCCACACTCACACACAGTACCAGAGACAGAGAGATACAGGATAAATTCCACACACACACACTACCAGAGACTGAGAGATATAGAATGAATCCCACACTCACACACACTACCAGAGACTGACAGATACAGAATGAATCCCACACTCACACGACTGGAGACTGACAAATACAGAATGATTCCCACACTCACACTACTGGAGACTGACAAATACAGAATGATTCCCACACTCACACACACTGCCAGAGACTGACAGATACAGAATTAATCCCACACTCACAGACACTACCAGAGACTGAGAGATACAGAATGAATTCCACACTCACACACACTACCAGAGAGTGAAAGATACAGAATGAATCCCACACTCACACACAGTACCAGAGACTGAGAGATACAGAATGATTCCCAAACTCATGCTACCAGAGAATGAGAGATACAGAATGAATCCCATACTCGCACTACCAGACACTAAGAGATACAGAATGAATCCCACACTCACACACACTACCAGAGACTGAGAGATACAGAATGAATCCCACACTCACACACACTACCAGAGACTGAGAGATACAGAATGAATCCCACACTCACACTACCAGAGACTGAGAGATACAGAATGATTCCCACACTCACACTACCAGAGACTGAGAGATACAGAATGATTCCCACACTCACACTACCAGAGACTGACAGATACAGAATGAATCCCACACTCACACACACTACCAGAGACTGAGAGATACAGAATGAATCCCACCCTCACAGTACCAGAGACTGAGAGATACAGAATGATTCCCACACTCACACTACCAGAGACTGAGAGATACAGAATGATTCCCACACTCACACTACCAGAGACTGACAGATACAGAATGAATCCCACACTCACACTACCAGAGACTGAGAGATACAGAATGAATCCCACACTCACACACACTACCAGAGACTGAGAGATACAGAATGAATCCCACCCTCACACTACCAGAGACTGAGAGATACAGAATGAATCCCACACTCACACACACTACCAGAGACTGACAGATACAGAATGAATCCCACACTCACACACAGTACCAGAGACTGAGAGATACAGAATGATTCCCACACTCACACTACCAGAGACTGAGAGATACAGAATGAATCCCACACTCGCACTACCAGAGACTGACAGATACAGAATGAATTCCACACTCACACACACTACCAGAGAGTGATAGATACAGAATGAATCCCACACTCACACACACTACCAATGACTGAGAGATACAGAATGAATTCCACACTCACACACACTACCAGAGACTGACAGGTACAGAATGATTCCCACACTCACACACACTACCAGAGACTGACAGATACAGAATGAATCCCACACTCACACACACTACCAGAGACTGAGAGATACAGAATGAATCCCACACTCTCACACACACAGTACCAGAGACTGAGAGATACAGAATGAATCCCACACTCGCACTACCAGAGACCGAGAGATGCAGAATGAATCCCACACTCACGCACAGTACCAGAGACTGAGAGATACAGAATGATTCCCACACTCACACTACCAGAGACTGAGAGGTACAGAATGAATCCCACACTCGCACTACCAGAGACTGAGATACAGAATGAATCGCACACTCGCACTACCAGAGACTGACAGATACAGAATGAATCCCACACTCACACACACTACCAGAGACAGAGAGATACAGAATGAATCCCACACTCACACACACTACCAGAGACTGAGAGATAAAGAATGAATCCCACACTCACACACACTACCAGAGACTGAGAGATACAGAATGAATCCCAAAATCACACACACTACCAGAGACTGAGAGATACAGAATGAATCCCACACTCACTCTACTGGAGACTGAGAGATACAGAATGATTCCCACACTCACACTACTGGAGACTGACAAATACAGAATGATTCCCACACTCACACTACTGGAGACTGACAAATACAGAATGAATTCCACACTCACACACACTACCAGAGACTGACAGATACAGGATGATTCCCACACTCACACACAGTACCAGAGACTGACAGATACAGAATGAATCCCACACTCACACACAGTAACAGAGACAGAGATACAGAATGAATCACACACTCACACTACCAGAGACAGAGAGACAGAATGAATCCCACACTCACACACACTGCCAGAGACTGACAGATACAGAATTAATCCCAAACTCACAGACACGACCAGAGACTGACAGATACAGAATGAATCCCACACTCGCACAACCAGAGACTAAGAGATACAGAATGAATCCCACACTCACACACCCTACCAGAGACTGACAGATACAGAATGAATCCCACACTCACACACAATACCAGAGACTGAGAGATACAGAATGAATCCCACACTCACACTACCAGAGACTGAGAGATACAGAATGAATCCCACACTCGCACTACCAGAGACTGACAGATACAGAATGAATCCCACACTCACACACAGTACCAGAGACTGACAGATACAGAATTAATCCCACACTCACAGACACTACCAGAGACTGAGAGAGACAGAATGAATCCCACACTCTCACACACTACCAATGACTGAGAGATACAGACTGAATTCCACACTCACACACACTACCAGAGTGAAAGACACAGAATGAATCACACACTCACACACACTACCAATGACTGAGAGATACAGAATGAATCCCACACTCGCACTACCAGAGACTGAGAGATACAGAATGAATCCCACACTCACACACACTACCAGAGACTCACAGATACAGAGAGAATGCCACACTCGCACTACTGGATACTGACAGATACAGAATGAATCCCACACTCACACACACTACCAGAGACTGAGAGGTACAAAATGATTCCCACACTCACACTACCAGAGACTGACGGATACAGAATGAATTCCACACTCACACACACACTACCAGAGGGTGAGAGATACAGAATGAATCACACACTCACACACAGTACCAGAGACTGAGAGATACAGAATGAATCACAAACTCACACTACCAGAGACTGAGAGATACAGAATGAATCCCACACTCGCACTACCAGAGACTGAGAGATACAGAATGAATCCCACACTCGCACTACCAGAGACCGACAGATACAGAATGAATCCCACACTCACACACACTACCAGAGACCGAGAGATACAGAATGAATCTCACACTCATACACACTACCGGAGACTGAGAGATACAGAATGAATCCCACACTCACACACAGTACCAGAGACTGAGAGATACAGAATCAATCACACACTCACACACAGTACCAGAGACTGAGAGATACAGAATGAATCCCACACTCACACACAGTACCAGAGACTGAGAGATACAGAATGAATTCCACACTCACACACAGTACCAGAGACTGACAGATACAGAATGAATCTCACACTCACACACACTACCAGAGAGTGAGAGATACAGAATGAATCGCACACTCACAGACACTACTGGAGACTGAGAGGCACAGAATGAATCCCACACTCACACTACCAGAGACTGAGAGATATAGAATGAATCCCACACTCACACTACCAGAGAATGAGAGATGCAGAATGAATTCCACATTCACACACACTACCAGAGACTGAGAGATACAGAATGATTCCCACACTCACACTACCAGAGACTGACGGATACAGAATGAATCCCACACTCACACACACTACCAGAGACTGAGAGATACAGAATGATTCCCACACTCACACTACTGGAGACTGAGAGATACAGAATGAATTCCACACTCACACACACTACCAGAGACTGAGAGATGCAGAATGAATCCCACACTCACACACACTACCAGAGACTGAGAGATACAGAATGAATTCCACATTCACACACATTACTGGAGACTGACAGATGCAGAATGAATCCCAAACTCACACACACTACCAGAGACTGAGAGACACAGAATGAATCCCACACTGACACACACTACCAGAGACTGAGAGATACAGAATGAATCCCACACTCGCACTACCAGAGACTGAGAGATACAGAGTGAATCCCACACTCACACACAGTACCAGAGACTGAGAGATACAGAATCAATCACACACTCACACACAGTACCAGAGACAGAGAGATACAGAATGAATCCCACACTCACACACAGTACCAGAGACTGAGAGATACAGAATGAATTCCACACTCACACACAGTGCCAGAGACTGACAGATACAGAATGAATCCCACACTCACACACACTACCAATGACTGAGGTATACAGAATGAATTCCCACACTCACACACACTACCAGAGACAGAGAGATAAAGAATGAATCCCACACTCACACACACTACCAGAGACTGAGAGATACAGAATGATTCCCACACTCACACTACCAGAGACTGAGAGATACAGAATGAATCCCACACTCACACAACCAGAGACTGACAGATACAGAATGAATCCCACACTGACACACACTACCAGAGACTGAGAGATACAGAATGAATCCCAAACTGACACACACTGCCAGACACTAAGAGATACAGAATTAATTCCACACTCACACACAGTACCAGAGACTGAGAGATACAGAATGAATCCCGCACTCACACTACCAGAGACAGACAGATACAGAATGAATTCCCACACTCACACACACTACCAGAGACAGAGAGATACAGAATGAATCCCACACTCACACACAGTACCAGAGACTGAGAGATACAGAATGAATCACACACTCACACACAGTACCAGAGACTGAGAGATACAGAATGAATCCCACACTCACACACAGTACCAGAGACTGAGAGATACAGAATGAATTCCACACTCACACACAGTACCAGAGACTGACAGATACAGAATGAATCTCACACTCACACACACTACCAGAGAGTGAGAGATACAGAATGAATCCCACACTCGCACTACCAGAGTCTGAGAGATACAGAATGAATCCCACACTCGCACTACCAGAGACTGACAGATACAGAATGAATCACACACTCACACACAGTACCAGAGACTGACAGATACAGAATGAATCCCACACTCACACACAATACCAGAGACTGAGAGATACAGAATGAATCCCACACTCGCACTACCAGAGACTGACAGATACAGAATGAATCCTACACTCACACACAGTGCCAGAGACAGACAGATACAGAATTAATCCCACACTCACAGACACTACCAATGACTGAGAGATACAGAATGAATTCCACACTCACACACACTACCAGAGTGAAAGACACAGAATGAATCACACACTCACACACAGTACCAGAGACTGACAGATACAGAATTAATCCCACACTCACACACACTACCAATGACTGAGAGATACAGAATGAATTCCACACTCACACACACTACCAGAGTGAAAGACACAGAATGAATCACACACTCACACACAGTACCAGAGACTGACAGATACAGAATGAATCCCACACTCACACACACTACCAGAGACTGACAGATACAGAATGAATCCCACACTCACACACACTACCAATGACTGAGAGATACAGAATGAATTCCACACTCACACACACTACCAGAGTGAAAGACACAGAATGAATCACACACTCACACACAGTACCAGAGACTGACAGATACAGAATGAATCCCACACTCACACACAGTACCAGAGACTGAGAGATACAGAATGAATCCCACACTCACGCACAGTACCAGAGACTGAGAGATACAGAATGATTCCCACACTCACACTACCAGAGACTGAGAGATACAGAATGAATCCCACACTCACACACACTACCAGAGACTGAGAGGTACAAAATGATTCCCACACTCACACTACCAGAGACTGACGGATACAGAATGAATTCCACACTCACACACACACTACCAGAGGGTGAGAGATACAGAATGAATCACACACTCACACACAGTACCAGAGACTGAGAGACACAGAATGAATCCCACACTCGCACTACCGGAGACTGAGAGATACAGAATGAATCCCACACTCGCACTACCAGAGACTGACAGATACAGAATGAATCCCACACTCACACACACAACCAGAGACTGAGAGATACAGAATGAATCCCACACTCATACACACTACCGGAGACTGAGAGATACATAATGAATCCCACACTCACACACACTACCAATGACTGAGAGATACAGAAAGAATTCCACACTCGCACACACTACCAGAGACCGAGAGATACAGAATGAATCCCACACTCACACACAGTACCAGAGACTGAGAGATACAGAATCAATCACACACTCACACACAGTACCAGAGACTGAGAGATACAGAATGAATCCCACACTCACACACAGTGCCAGAGACTGAGAGATACAGAATGAATTCCGCACTCACACACAGTACCAGAGACTGACAGATACAGAATGAATCTCACACTCACACACACTACCAGAGAGTGAGAGATACAGAAAGAATCCCACACTCACACTGCCAGAGTCTGAGAGATACAGAATGAATCCCACACTCGCACTACCAGAGACTGACAGATACAGAATGAATCGCACACTCACAGACACTACTGGAGACTGAGAGGTACAGAATGAATCCCACACTCACACTACCAGAGACTGAGAGATATAGAATGAATCCCACACTCACACTACCAGAGAATGAGAGATACAGAATGAATTCCACATTCACACACACGACCAGATACTGAGAGATACAGAATGATTCCCACACTCACACTACTGGAGACTGAGAGATACAGAATGAATTCCACACTCACACACACACTACCAGAGGGTGAGAGATACAGAATGAATTCCACATTCACACACATTACTGGAGACTGACAGATGCAGAATGAATCCCAAACTCACACACACTACCAGAGACTGAGAGATACAGAATGAATCCCACACTGACACACACTACCAGAGACTGAGAGATACAGAATGAATCCCACACTCGCACTACCAGAGACTGAGAGATACAGAGTGAATCCCACACTCGCACTACCAGAGACTAAGAGATACAGATACAGAATGAATCCCACACTCACACACACTACCAATGACTGAGGTATACAGAATGAATTCCCACACTCACACACACTACCAGAGACTGAGAGATACAGAATGATTCCCACACTCACACTACCAGAGACTGAGAGATACAGAATGAATCCCACACTCACACAACCAGAGACTGACAGATACAGAATGAATCCCATACTGACACACACTACCAGAGACTGAGAGATACAGAATGAATCCCAAACTGACACACACGACCAGACACTAAGAGATACAGAATGAATTCCACACTCACACACAGTACCAGAGACTGAGAGATACAGAATGAATCCCACACTCACACAACCAGAGACTGACAGATACAGAATGAATCCCACACTCACACACACTACCAGAGAGTGAAAGAAACAGAATGATTCCCAAACTCACACACAGTACCAGATACTGAGAGATACAGAATGAATCCCACACTCACACGACTGGAGACTGCCAGATACAGAATGAATTCCACACTCACACACACTACCAGAGACTGAGAGATACAGAATGATTCCCACACTCACACTACTGGAGACTGAGAGATTCAGAATGAATCCCACGATCGCAGTACCAGAGACTGACAGATACAGAATGAATTCCACATTCACTCTACTGGAGACTGACAGATACAGAATGAATTCCCACACTCACACACACTACCAGAGACTCACAGATACAAACAGAATGCCACACTCGCACTACTGGAGACTGACAGATACAGAATGAATCCCACACTCGCACACACTACCAGAGACAGGGAGATACAGAATGAATCCCACACTCACACACACTACCAGACACTAAGAGATACAGAATGAATTCCACACTCACACACAGTACCAGAGACTGAGAGATACAGAATGAATCCCGCACTCACACTACCAGAGACTGACAGATACAGAATGAATTCCCACACTCACACACACTACCAGAGACAGAGAGATACAGAATGAATCCCACACTCACACACAGTACCAGAGACTGAGAGATACAGAATGAATCACAAACTCACACTACCAGAGACTGAGAGATACAGAATGAATCCCACACTCGCACTACCAGAGACTGAGAGATACAGAATGAATCCCACACTCGCACTACCAGAGACCGACAGATACAGAATGAATCCCACACTCACACACACTACCAGAGACCGAGAGATACAGAATGAATCTCACACTCATACACACTACCGGAGACTGAGAGATACAGAATGAATCCCACACTCACACACAGTACCAGAGACTGAGAGATACAGAATCAATCACACACTCACACACAGTACCAGAGACTGAGAGATACAGAATGAATCCCACACTCACACACAGTACCAGAGACTGAGAGATACAGAATGAATTCCACACTCACACACAGTACCAGAGACTGACAGATACAGAATGAATCTCACACTCACACACACTACCAGAGAGTGAGAGATACAGAATGAATCGCACACTCACAGACACTACTGGAGACTGAGAGGCACAGAATGAATCCCACACTCACACTACCAGAGACTGAGAGATATAGAATGAATCCCACACTCACACTACCAGAGAATGAGAGATGCAGAATGAATTCCACATTCACACACACTACCAGAGACTGAGAGATACAGAATGATTCCCACACTCACACTACCAGAGACTGACGGATACAGAATGAATCCCACACTCACACACACTACCAGAGACTGAGAGATACAGAATGATTCCCACACTCACACTACTGGAGACTGAGAGATACAGAATGAATTCCACACTCACACACACTACCAGAGACTGAGAGATACAGAATGAATCCCAAACTCACACACACTACCAGAGACTGAGAGATACAGAATGAATTCCACATTCACACACATTACTGGAGACTGACAGATGCAGAATGAATCCCAAACTCACACACACTACCAGAGACTGAGAGACACAGAATGAATCCCACACTGACACACACTACCAGAGACTGAGAGATACAGAATGAATCCCACACTCGCACTACCAGAGACTGAGAGATACAGAGTGAATCCCACACTCACACACAGTACCAGAGACTGAGAGATACAGAATCAATCACACACTCACACACAGTACCAGAGACAGAGAGATACAGAATGAATTCCACACTCACACACAGTGCCAGAGACTGACAGATACAGAATGAATCCCACACTCACACACACTACCAATGACTGAGGTATACAGAATGAATTCCCACACTCACACACACTACCAGAGACAGAGAGATAAAGAATGAATCCCACACTCACACACACTACCAGAGACTGAGAGATACAGAATGATTCCCACACTCACACTACCAGAGACTGAGAGATACAGAATGAATCCCACACTCACACAACCAGAGACTGACAGATACAGAATGAATCCCACACTGACACACACTACCAGAGACTGAGAGATACAGAATGAATCCCAAACTGACACACACTGCCAGACACTAAGAGATACAGAATTAATTCCACACTCACACACAGTACCAGAGACTGAGAGATACAGAATGAATCCCGCACTCACACTACCAGAGACAGACAGATACAGAATGAATTCCCACACTCACACACACTACCAGAGACAGAGAGATACAGAATGAATCCCACACTCACACACAGTACCAGAGACTGAGAGATACAGAATGAATCACACACTCACACACAGTACCAGAGACTGAGAGATACAGAATGAATCCCACACTCACACACAGTACCAGAGACTGAGAGATACAGAATGAATTCCACACTCACACACAGTACCAGAGACTGACAGATACAGAATGAATCTCACACTCACACACACTACCAGAGAGTGAGAGATACAGAATGAATCCCACACTCGCACTACCAGAGTCTGAGAGATACAGAATGAATCCCACACTCGCACTACCAGAGACTGACAGATACAGAATGAATCACACACTCACACACAGTACCAGAGACTGACAGATACAGAATGAATCCCACACTCACACACAATACCAGAGACTGAGAGATACAGAATGAATCCCACACTCGCACTACCAGAGACTGACAGATACAGAATGAATCCTACACTCACACACAGTGCCAGAGACAGACAGATACAGAATTAATCCCACACTCACAGACACTACCAATGACTGAGAGATACAGAATGAATTCCACACTCACACACACTACCAGAGTGAAAGACACAGAATGAATCACACACTCACACACAGTACCAGAGACTGACAGATACAGAATTAATCCCACACTCACACACACTACCAATGACTGAGAGATACAGAATGAATTCCACACTCACACACACTACCAGAGTGAAAGACACAGAATGAATCACACACTCACACACAGTACCAGAGACTGACAGATACAGAATGAATCCCACACTCACACACACTACCAGAGACTGACAGATACAGAATGAATCCCACACTCACACACACTACCAATGACTGAGAGATACAGAATGAATTCCACACTCACACACACTACCAGAGTGAAAGACACAGAATGAATCACACACTCACACACAGTACCAGAGACTGACAGATACAGAATGAATCCCACACTCACACACAGTACCAGAGACTGAGAGATACAGAATGAATCCCACACTCACGCACAGTACCAGAGACTGAGAGATACAGAATGATTCCCACACTCACACTACCAGAGACTGAGAGATACAGAATGAATCCCACACTCACACACACTACCAGAGACTGAGAGGTACAAAATGATTCCCACACTCACACTACCAGAGACTGACGGATACAGAATGAATTCCACACTCACACACACACTACCAGAGGGTGAGAGATACAGAATGAATCACACACTCACACACAGTACCAGAGACTGAGAGACACAGAATGAATCCCACACTCGCACTACCGGAGACTGAGAGATACAGAATGAATCCCACACTCGCACTACCAGAGACTGACAGATACAGAATGAATCCCACACTCACACACACAACCAGAGACTGAGAGATACAGAATGAATCCCACACTCATACACACTACCGGAGACTGAGAGATACATAATGAATCCCACACTCACACACACTACCAATGACTGAGAGATACAGAAAGAATTCCACACTCGCACACACTACCAGAGACCGAGAGATACAGAATGAATCCCACACTCACACACAGTACCAGAGACTGAGAGATACAGAATCAATCACACACTCACACACAGTACCAGAGACTGAGAGATACAGAATGAATCCCACACTCACACACAGTGCCAGAGACTGAGAGATACAGAATGAATTCCGCACTCACACACAGTACCAGAGACTGACAGATACAGAATGAATCTCACACTCACACACACTACCAGAGAGTGAGAGATACAGAAAGAATCCCACACTCACACTGCCAGAGTCTGAGAGATACAGAATGAATCCCACACTCGCACTACCAGAGACTGACAGATACAGAATGAATCGCACACTCACAGACACTACTGGAGACTGAGAGGTACAGAATGAATCCCACACTCACACTACCAGAGACTGAGAGATATAGAATGAATCCCACACTGACACTACCAGAGAATGAGAGATACAGAATGAATTCCACATTCACACACACGACCAGATACTGAGAGATACAGAATGATTCCCACACTCACACTACTGGAGACTGAGAGATACAGAATGAATTCCACACTCACACACACACTACCAGAGGGTGAGAGATACAGAATGAATTCCACATTCACACACATTACTGGAGACTGACAGATGCAGAATGAATCCCAAACTCACACACACTACCAGAGACTGAGAGATACAGAATGAATCCCACACTGACACACACTACCAGAGACTGAGAGATACAGAATGAATCCCACACTCGCACTACCAGAGACTGAGAGATACAGAGTGAATCCCACACTCGCACTACCAGAGACTAAGAGATACAGATACAGAATGAATCCCACACTCACACACACTACCAATGACTGAGGTATACAGAATGAATTCCCACACTCACACACACTACCAGAGACTGAGAGATACAGAATGATTCCCACACTCACACTACCAGAGACTGAGAGATACAGAATGAATCCCACACTCACACAACCAGAGACTGACAGATACAGAATGAATCCCATACTGACACACACTACCAGAGACTGAGAGATACAGAATGAATCCCAAACTGACACACACGACCAGACACTAAGAGATACAGAATGAATTCCACACTCACACACAGTACCAGAGACTGAGAGATACAGAATGAATCCCACACTCACACAACCAGAGACTGACAGATACAGAATGAATCCCACACTCACACACACTACCAGAGAGTGAAAGAAACAGAATGATTCCCAAACTCACACACAGTACCAGATACTGAGAGATACAGAATGAATCCCACACTCACACGACTGGAGACTGCCAGATACAGAATGAATTCCACACTCACACACACTACCAGAGACTGAGAGATACAGAATGATTCCCACACTCACACTACTGGAGACTGAGAGATTCAGAATGAATCCCACGATCGCAGTACCAGAGACTGACAGATACAGAATGAATTCCACATTCACTCTACTGGAGACTGACAGATACAGAATGAATTCCCACACTCACACACACTACCAGAGACTCACAGATACAAACAGAATGCCACACTCGCACTACTGGAGACTGACAGATACAGAATGAATCCCACACTCGCACACACTACCAGAGACAGGGAGATACAGAATGAATCCCACACTCACACACACTACCAGACACTAAGAGATACAGAATGAATTCCACACTCACACACAGTACCAGAGACTGAGAGATACAGAATGAATCCCGCACTCACACTACCAGAGACTGACAGATACAGAATGAATTCCCACACTCACACACACTACCAGAGACAGAGAGATACAGAATGAATCCCACACTCACACACAGTACCAGAGACTGAGAGATACAGAATGAATCACACACTCACACACTGTACCAGAGACTGAGAGATACAGAATGAAACCCACACTCACACACAGTACCAGAGACTGAGAGATACAGAATGAATTCCACACTCACACACAGTACCAGAGACTGACAGATACAGAATGAATCTCACACTCACACACACTACCAGAGAGTGAGAGATACAGAATGAATCCCACACTCACACTACCAGAGTCTGAGAGATACAGAATGAATCCCACACTCGCACTGCCAGAGACTGACAGATACAGAATGAATCACACACTCACACACAGTACCAGAGACTGACAGATACAGAATGAATCCCACACTCACACACAATACCAGAGACTGAGAGATACAGAATGAATCCCACACTCACACTACCAGAGAGTGAGAGATACAGAATGAATCCCACACTCGCACTGCCAGAGACTGACAGATACAGAATGAATCCTACACTCACACACAGTGCCAGAGACTGACAGATACAGAATTAATCCCACACTCACAGACACTACCAGAGACTGAGAGATACAGAATGAATCCCACACTCACGCACAGTACCAGAGACTGAGAGATACAGAATGATTCCCACACTCACACTACCAGAGACTGAGAGATACAGAATGAATCCCACACTCACACACACTACCAGAGACTCACAGATACAGACAGAATGCCACACTCGCACTACTGGAGACTGACAGATACAGACAGAATGCCACACTCACACTACCAGAGACTGACGGATACAGAATGAATTCCACACTCACACACACACTACCAGAGGGTGAGAGATACAGAATGAATCACACGCTCACACACAGTACCAGAGACTGAGAGACACAGAATGAATCCCAAACTCGCACTACCAGAGACTGAGAGATACAGAATGAATCCCACACTCGCACTACCAGAGACTGACAGATACAGAATGAATCCCACACTCACACACACAACCAGAGACTGAGAGATACAGAATGAACCCCACACTCATACACACTACCGGAGACTGAGAGATACATAATGAATCCCACACTCACACACACTACCAATGACTGAGAGATACAGAAAGAATTCCACACTCGCACACACTACCAGAGACAGAGAGATACAGAATGAATCCCACACTCACACACAGTACCAGAGACTGAGAGATACAGAATCAATCACACACTCACACACAGTACCAGAGACTGAGAGATACAGAATGAATCCCACACTCACACACAGTGCCAGAGACTGAGAGATACAGAATGAATTCCACACTCACACACAGTACCAGAGACTGACAGATACAGAATGAATCTCACACTCACACACACTACCAGAGAGTGAGAGATACAGAATGAATCCCACACTCACACTACCAGAGTCTGAGAGATACAGAATGAATCCCACACTCGCACTACCAGAGACTGACAGATACAGAATGAATCGCACACTCACAGACACTACTGGAGACTGAGAGGTACAGAATGAATCCCACACTCACACTACCAGAGACTGAGAGATATAGAATGAATCCCACACTCACACTTCCAGAGAATGAGAGATACAGAATGAATTCCACATTCACACACACTACCAGCGACTGAGAGATACAGAATGATTCCCACACTCACACTACTGGAGACTGAGAGATACAGAATGAATTCCACACTCACACACACACTACCAGAGGGTGAGAGATACAGAATGAATTCCACACTCACACACACTAGCAGAGACTGAGAGATACAGAATGAAACCCACACTCACACACAGTACCAGAGACTGAGAGATACAGAATGATTCCCAAACTCTCACTACTGGAGACTTACAGATACAGAATGAATTCCACATTCACACACATTACGGGAGACTGACAGATGCAGAATGAATTCCACACTCGCACTACCAGAGAGTGAAAGATAGAGAATGAATCACACACTCACACTACCAGAGACTGAGGGTTAAGAATGAATGCCACGCTCGCACTACCAGAGACTGACAAATACAGAATGATTCCCACACTCACACACACTACCAGAGACTGACAGATACAGAATGAATTCCACACTCACACACAGTACCAAAGACTGAGAGATACAGAATGATTCGCACACTAAAACACACAACCAGAGAGTGAAAGATACAGAATGAATCCCACACTCACACACACTACCAGAGACTGAGAGATACAGAATGAATCCCACACTCACACTCCTGGAGACTGACAGTTACAGAATGAATTCCACACTCCCACACACACTACCAGAGGGTGAGAGATACAGACTGAATGCCACACTCGCACTACTGGAGACTGACAAATACAGAATGAATTCCACACTCACACACACTACCAGAGAGTGAAAGAAACAGAATGAATCACACACTCACACACACTACTGGAGGCTGACAGATACAGAATGAATCCCAACCTCACACACACTACCAGAGACTGACAGATATAGAATGAATCCCACACTCACACACAGTACCAGAGACTGACAGATGCAGAATGAATCCCACACTCACACTACCAGAGACTGAGCGATACAGAATGAATCCCACACTCACGCACAGTACCAGAGACTGAGAGATACAGAATGATTCCCACACTCACTACCAGAGACTTAGAGATACAGAATGAATCCCACACTCACACACACTACCAATGACTGAGAGATACAGAAAGAATTCCACACTCGCACACACTACAAGAGACAGAGAGATACAGAATGAATCCCACACTCACACACAGTACCAGAGACTGAGAGATACAGAATCAATCACACACTCACACACAGTACCAGAGACTGAGAGATACAGAATGAATCCCACACTCACACACAGTACCAGAGACTGACAGATACAGAATGAATCTCACACTCACACACACTACCAGAGAGTGAGAGATACAGAATGAATCCCACACTCACACTACCAGAGTCTGAGAGATACAGAATGAATCCCACACTCACACACACAACCAGAGACTCACAGACACAGACAGAATGCCACACTCGCACTACTGGAGACTGACAGATACAGAATGAATCCCACACTCACACACACTACCAGAGACTGAGAGATACAGAATGATTCCCACTCTCACACTACTGGAGACTGACAAATACAGAATGATTCCCATACTCACACACACAGTACCAGAGACAGAGAGATACAGAACGAATCCCACACACACACTACCAGAGACTGAGAGATACAGAATGAATCCCAAACTCGCACTACCACAGACTGACAGATACAGAATGAATCCCACACTCACACACACTTCCAGAGACTGACAGAAACAGAATGAATCCCAAACTCACACACACTACCAGAGACTGAGAGATACAGAATGAATCCCACACTCACACACACTACCAGAGACTGAGAGATACAGAATGAATCCCACACTCACACACACTACTGGAGACTGAGAGATACAGAATGAATCCCACACTCACACACACTACCAAAGACTGACAGATACAGAATGAATCCCACACTCACACACACTACTGGAGACTGAGAGATACAGAATGAATCCCACACTCACACACACTACCAGAGACTGACAAATACAGAATGAATCCCAAACTCACACACACTACCAGAGACAGAGAGATACAGAATGAATCCCACACTCACACTACCAGAGACTGAGAGATATAGAATGAATCCCACACTCACACACTACCAGAGACTGAGAGATACAGAATGAATCCCACACTCACACACACTACCAGAGAGTGAAAGATACAGAATGAATCACACACTCACACACAGTACCAGAGACTGAGAGATAAAGAATGAATCCCACACTCGCACTACCAGAGACAGACAGATACAGAATGAATTGCACACTCACAGACACTACTGGAGACTGACAGATACAGAATGAATCCCACACTCACACACACTAGCAGAGACTGAGAGATACAGAATGAATCCCACACTCACACACACTACCAGAGACAGAGAGATACAGAAAGAATCCCACACTCACACACACTACCAGAGACTCACAGATACAGACAGAATGCCACACTCGCACTACTGGAGACTGACAGATACAGAAGGAATTCCACACTCTCACACACACTACCAGAGGCCGAGAGATACAGACGGAATGCCACACTTGCACTACTGGAGACTGACAAATACAGAAGGAATTCCACACTCACACACATTACCAGAGACTCACAGATACAGAATGATTCCCACATTCACACTACCAGAGACAGAGAGATACAGAATGAATTCCACACACACACACTACCAGAGACTCACAGATACAGACAGAATGCGACACTCGCAGAACTGGAGACTGACAAATACAGAATGATTCCCACACTCACACACACACTACCAGAGACTGAGAGACACAGAAAGAATCCCACACTCACACACACTAGCAGAGACTGACAGATACAGAATGAATTCCACACTCGCACACAGTACCAGAGACTGAGAGATACAGAATGAATTCCACACTCACACACACTACCAGAGACTGAGAGATACAGAATGATTCCCAAACTCACACTACCAGAGACTGAGAGATACAGAATGAATCCCACACTCGCACTACCAGAGACTGACAGATACAGAATGGATCC
Organism: Somniosus microcephalus; assembly: GCF_052327205.1. Lineage (NCBI taxonomy): Eukaryota > Metazoa > Chordata > Chondrichthyes > Squaliformes > Somniosidae > Somniosus > Somniosus microcephalus. Next base: position 44,107,264 of record NW_028225183.1, read on the forward strand.
CACACTCACACACACTACTGGAGACTGACAGATACAGAATGAGTCCCAAACTCACACACACTACCAGAGACTGAGAGATACAGAATGAATCCCACACTCACACGACCAGAGACTGAGAGATACAGAATGAATCCCACACTGGCACACACTACCAGAGACTGACAGATACAGCATGAATCGCACACTCACACACACTACTGGAGACTGACAGATACAGAATGAATCCCACACTCACACACACTACTGGAGACTGAGAGATACAGAATGAATCCCACACTCACTCTACTGGAGACTGAGAGATACAGAATGAATCCCAAACTCGCACTACCAGAGACTGACAGATACAGAATGAATCCCACACTCACACACACTACCAGAGACTGAGTGATACAGAATGAATCCCACACTCACTCTACTGGAGACTGAGAGATACAGAATGAATTCCCACACTCACACACACTACCAGAGACTCACAGATACAGACAGAATGCCACACTCGCACTACTGGAGACTGACAGATACAGAATGAATCCCACACTCACACACACTACTGGAGACTGAGAGATACAGAATGAATCCCACACTCAGTCTACTGGAGACTGAGAGATACAGACAGAATGCCACACTCGCACAACTGGAGACTGACAAATACAGAAGGAATTCCACACTCACACACATTACCAGAGACTCACAGATACAGAATGATTCCCACATTCACACTACCAGAGACAGAGAGATACATAATGAATTCCACACACACACACTACCAGAGACTCACAGATACAGACAGAATGCGACACTCGCACAACTGGAGACTGACAAATACAGAATGATTCCCACACTCACACACACACTACCAGAGAATGAGAGACACAGAATGAATCCCACACTCACACACACTACCAGAGACTCACAGATACAGACAGAATGCCACACTCGCACTACTGGAGACTGACAAATACAGAAAGAATCCCACACTCACACACACGAGCAGAGACTGACAGATACAGAATGAATTCCACACTCGCACACAGTACCAGAGACTGAGAGATACAGAATGAATTCCACACTCACACACACTACCAGAGACTGAGAGATACAGAATGATTCCCAAACTCACACTACCAGAGACTGAGAGATACAGAATGAATCCCACACTCGCACTACCAGAGACTGACAGATACAGAATGGATTCCCACACTCACACACACTACCAGAGACTCACAGATACAGAATGAATCACACACTCACACTACCAGAGACTGAGAGATACAGAATGAATCCCACACTCGCACTACCAGAGACTGACAGATACAGAACGAATCACAAACTCACACTACCAGAGACTGAGAGATACAGAATGAATCCCACACTCGCACTACCAGAGACTGAGAGATACAGAATGAATCACACACTCACACTACCAGAGGCTGAGAGATACAGAATGAATCCCACACTCGCACTACCAGAGACTGACAGATACAGAATGAATCCCACACTCACACACACTACTGGAGACTGACAGATACAGAATGAATCCCACACTCACACACACTACCAGAGACTGAGAGATACAGAATGAATCCCACACTCGCACTACCAGAGACTAAGAGATACAGAATGAATCACAAACTCACTACCAGAGACTGACACATACAGAATGAATCCCACACTCACACACACTACCAGAGACTGACACATACAGAATGAATCCCACACTCACACACACTACCAGAGACTGAGAGATACAGAATGAATCCCACACTCACACACACTACCAGAGACTGAGAGATATAGAATGAATCCCACACTCACACACACTACCAGAGACTGAGAGATACAGAATGAATCCCACACTCACACACACTACCAGAGACTGACACATACAGAATGAATCCCACACTCACACACACTACCAGAGACTGAGAGATACAGAATGAATCCCACACTCACACACACTACCAGAGACTGAGAGATATAGAATGAATCCCACACTCACACACACTACCAGAGACTGACACATACAGAATGAATCCCACACTCACACACACTGCCAGAGACTGAGAGATACAGAATGAATCCCACACTCACACACACTACCAGAGACTGAGAGATACAGAATGATTCCCACACTCACACTACTGGAGACTGACAGATACAGAATGAATTCCCACACTCACACACACACTACCAGAGGCTGAGAGATACAGACAGAATGCCACACTCGCACAACTGGAGACTGACAAATACAGAATGATTCCCACACTCACTCACACACACTACCAGAGACTCTCATATACATACAGAATGCCACACTCGCACTACTGGAGACTGACAAATACAGAAAGAATCCCACACTCACACACACTACCAGAGACTGAGAGATACAGAATGAATCCCACACTCGCACTACCAGAGACTGAGAGATATAGAATGAATCCCACACTCACACACACTACCAGAGACTGAGAGATACAGAATGAATCCCACACTCACACACACTACCAGAGACTGACACATACAGAATGATTCCCACACTCACACACACTACCAGAGACTGACAGATACAGAATGAATCACACACTCACACACACTACCAGAGACTGACAGATACAGAATTAATCCCACACTCACACACACTACCAGAGACTGACAGATACAGAATGAATCCCACACTCACACACACTACCAGAGTCTGAGAAATACAGAATGAATCCCACACTCACACACAGTACCAGGGACTGAGAGATACAGAATGATTCCCACACTCACTCACACACACTACCAGAGACTCTCATATACATACAGAATGCCACACTCGCACTACTGGAGACTGACAAATACAGAAAGAATCCCACACTCACACACACTACCAGAGACTGAGAGATACAGAATGAATCCCACACTCGCACTACCAGAGACTAAGAGATACAGAATGAATCACAAACTCACTACCAGAGACTGACACATACAGAATAAATCCCACACTCACACACACTACCAGAGACTGACAGATACAGAATGAATCACACACTCACACACACTACCAGAGACTGACAGATACAGAATGATTCCCACACTCACACACAGTACCAGAGACAGAGAGATACAGAATGAATCACAAACTCACTACCAGAGACTGACACATACAGAATAAATCCCACACTCACACACACTACCAGAGACTGACAGATACAGAATGAATCACACACTCACACACACTACCAGAGACTGACAGATACAGAATTAATCCCACACTCACACACACTACCAGAGACTGAGAGATACAGAATGAATCCTACACTCACACACACTACCAGAGTCTGAGAGATACAGAATGAATCCCACACTCACACACACTACCAGAGACTGACAGATACAGAATGAATCCCACACTCACACACACTACCAGAGACTGACAGATACAGAATGAATCCCACACTCACACACACTACCAGAGACTGACAGATACAGAATGAATCCCACACTCACACACACTACCAGAGACTGACAGATACAGAATGAATCCCACACTCACACACACTACCAGAGACTGAGAGATACAGAATGAATCCTACACTCACACACACTACCAGAGACTGAGAGATACAGAATGAATCGCACACTCACACTACCAGAGACTGAGAGCTACAGAATGAATCCCACACTCGCACACACTACCAGAGACTCACAGATACAGACACAATGCCACACTCGCACAACTGGAGACTGACAAATACAGAATGATTCCCACACTCACACACACACTACCAGAGACTGACACATACAGAATGAATTCCCATACTCACACACACTACCAGAGACTCACAGATGCAGTCAGAATGCCACACTCGCACTACTGGAGACTGACAAATACAATATGAATCCCACACCCACACACACTGCTGGAGACTGACAGATACAGAATGAATCCCACACTCACACTACCAGAGACTGAGAGATACAGAATGAATCCCACACTCGCACTACCAGAGACTAAGAGATACAGAATGAATCCCACACTCACACACACTACCAGAGACTGAGAGATACAGAATGAATCCCACACTCACACTACCAGAGACAAAGAGATACAGAATGAATCCCACACTCACACACACTACCACAGACTGAGAGATACAGAATGAATCCCACACTCACACTACCAGAGACTGAGAGATACAGAATGAATCCCACACTCACGCACAGTACCAGAGACTGAGAGATACAGAATGAATCCCACAATCGCACTACCAGAGACTGACATATACAGAATGAATCCCACACTCACACACACTACCAGAGACTGACAGATACAGAATGAATCCCACACTCACTCTACTGGAGACTGACAGATACAGAATGAATTCCCACACTCACACACACTACCAGAGACTGAGAGATACAGAATGATTCCCAAACTCACACTACCAGAGACTGAGAGATACAGAATGAATCCCACACTCGCACTACCAGAGACTGACAGATACAGATTGGATTCCCACACTCACACACACTACCAGAGACTCACAGATACAGAATGAATCCCACACTCGCACTACCAGAGACTGAGAGATACAGAATGAATTCCACACTCACACACACTACCAGAGACTGAGAGATACAGAATGAATCACACACTCACACTACCAGAGACTGAGAGATACAGAATGAATCCCACACTCGCACTACCAGAGACTGACAGATACAGAACGAATCACTAACTCACACTACCAGAGACTGAGAGATACAGAATGAATCCCACACTCGCACTACCAGAGACTGAGAGATACAGAATGAATCACACACTCACACTACCAGAGGCTGAGAGATACAGAATGAATCCCACACTCGCACTACCAGAGACTGACAGATACAGAATGAATCCCACACTCACACACACTACTGGAGACTGACAGATACAGAATGAATCCCACACTCACACACACTACCAGAGACTGAGAGATACAGAATGAATCCCACACTCACTCTACTGGAGACTGAGAGATACAGAATGAATCCCAAACTCGCACTACCAGAGACTGACAGATACAGAATGAATTCCCACACTCACACACACTACCAGAGACTCACAGATACAGACAGAATGCCACACTCGCACTACTGGAGACTGACAAATACAGAAAGAATCCCACACTCACACACACTACCAGAGACTCACAGATACAGACAGAATGCCACACTCGCACTACTGGAGACTGACAGATACAGAAGGAATTCCACACTCACAAACACTACCAGCGACTCACAGGTACAAACAGAATGCCGCACTCGCACTACTGGAAACTGACAGATACAGAATGAATTCCCACACACACACACACACTACCAGAGGCTGAGAGATACAGACAGAATGCCACACTCGCACAACTGGAGACTGACAAATACAGAATGATTCCCACACTCACTCACACACACTACCAGAGACTCTCATATACATACAGAATGCCACACTCGCACTACTGGAGACTGACAAATACAGAAAGAATCCCACACTCACACACACTACCAGAGACTGAGAGATACAGAATGAATCCCAAACTCGCACTACCAGAGACTAAGAGATACAGAATGAATCACAAACTCACTACCAGAGACTGACACATACAGAATGAATCCCACACTCACACACACTACCAGAGACTGACACATACAGAATGAATCCCACACTCACACACACTACCAGAGACTGAGAGATACAGAATGAATCCCACACTCACACACACTACCAGAGACTGAGAGATACAGAATGAATCCCACACTCACACACACTACCAGAGACTGAGAGATATAGAATGAATCCCACACTCACACACACTACCAGAGACTGAGAGATACAGAATGAATCCCACACTCACACACACTACCAGAGACTGACACATACAGAATGAATCCCACACTCACACACACTACCAGAGACTGAGAGATACAGAATGAATCCCACACTCACACACACTACCAGAGACTGAGAGATACAGAATGATTCCCACACTCACACTACTGGAGACTGACAGATACAGAATGAATTCCCACACTCACACACACACTACCAGAGGCTGAGAGATACAGACAGAATGCCACACTCGCACAACTGGAGACTGACAAATACAGAATGATTCCCACACTCACTCACACACACTACCAGAGACTCTCATATACATACAGAATGCCACACTCGCACTACTGGAGACTGACAAATACAGAAAGAATCCCACACTCACACACACTACCAGAGACTGAGAGATACAGAATGAATCCCACACTCGCACTACCAGAGACTGAGAGATATAGAATGAATCCCACACTCACACACACTACCAGAGACTGAGAGATACAGAATGAATCCCACACTCTCACACACTACCAGAGACTGACACATACAGAATGATTCCCACACTCACACACAGTACCAGAGACAGAGAGATACAGAATGAATCACAAACTCACTACCAGAGACTGACACATACAGAATAAATCCCACACTCACACACACTACCAGAGACTGACAGATACAGAATTAATCCCACACTCACACACACTACCAGAGACTGACAGATACAGAATGAATCCCACACTCACACACACTACCAGAGTCTGAGAGATACAGAATGAATCCCACACTCACACACAGTACCAGGGACTGAGAGATACAGAATGATTCCCACACTCACACTACCAGAGACTGAGAGATACAGAATGAATTCCACACTCACACACACTACCAGAGAGTGAAAGATACAGAATGAATCCCACACTCACACACAGTACCAGAGAATGAGAGATACAGAATGAATTCCACACTCACACACACTACCAGAGAGTGAAAGATACAGAATGAATCCCACACTCACACACAGTACCAGAGACTGAGAGATACAGAATGAATTCCACACTCACACACACTACCAGAAAGTGAAAGATACTGAATGAATCACACACAGCACCAGAGACTGAGAGATACAGAATGAATCACACACTCAGACTACCAGAGACTGAGAGATACAGAATGAATCCCACACTCACACTACCAGAGACTGAGAGATACAGAATGAGTCCCACACTCGCACTTCCTGAGACTGAGAGATACAGAATGAATCCCACACTCACACACACTACCAGAGACTGAGAGATACAGAATGAATCCCACACTCATAGACACTACTGGAGACTGACAGATACAGAATGAATCCCACACTCACACACACTACCAGAGACTGAGAGATACAGAATGAATCGCACACTCACACTACCAGAGACTGAGAGATACAAAATGAATCCCACACTCGCACTACCAGAGACTGAGAGATAGAGAATGAATCCCACACTCACGCACAGTACCAGAGATTGAGAGATACAAAATGAATCCCACACTCGCACTACCAGAGATTGAGAGATACAGAATGAAACCCACACTCACACTACCAGAGACTAAGAGAAACAGAATGAATTCCACACTCACACACACTACCAGAGACTCACAGATACAGACACAATGCCACACTCGCACAACTAGAGACTGACAAATACAGAATCATTCCCACACTCACACACACTACCAGAGACTGAGAGATACAGAATGAATCCCACACTCACACTACTGGAGACTGACAGATACAGAATGAATTCCCACATTCACACACACTACCAGAGACTCACAGATACAGTCAGCATGCCACACTCGCATTACTGGAGACTGACAAATACAGAAAGAATCCCACACTCACACACACTACCAGAGACTGACCGATACAGAATGATTCCCACACTCACACACAGTATCAGAGACTGAGAGATACAGAATGAATCACACACACACTACCAGAGACGGAGAGATACAGAATGAATCCCACACTCACACACACTACCAGAGACTGACAGATACAGAATGAATCCCACACTCACACACACTACCAGATACTGACAGATACAGAATGAATCCCACACTCACACACACTACCAGAGACTGAGAGATACAGAATGAATCCCACACTCACACACACTACCTGAGACTGAGAGATACAGAATGAATCCTACACTCACACACACTACCAGAGACTGAGAGATACAGAATGAATCGCACACTCACACTACCAGAGACTGAGAGCTACAGAATGAATCCCACACTCGCACACACTACCAGAGACTCACAGATACAGACACAATGCCACACTCGCACAACTGGAGACTGACAAATACAGAATGATTCCCACACTCACACACACACTACCAGAGACTGACACATACAGAATGAATTCCCATACTCACACACACTACCAGAGACTCACAGATGCAGTCAGAATGCCACACTCGCACTACTGGAGACTGACAAATACAATATGAATCCCACACCCACACACACTGCTGGAGACTGACAGATACAGAATGAATCCCACACTCACACTACCAGAGACTGAGAGATACAGAATGAATCCCACACTCGCACTACCAGAGACTAAGAGATACAGAATGAATCCCACACTCACACACACTACCAGAGACTGAGAGATACAGAATGAATCCCACACTCACACTACCAGAGACAAAGAGATACAGAATGAATCCCACACTCACACACACTACCAGAGACTGAGAGATACAGAATGAATCCCACACTCACACTACCAGAGACTGAGAGATACAGAATGAATCCCACACTCACGCACAGTACCAGAGACTGAGAGATACAGAATGAATCCCACAATCGCACTACCAGAGACTGACAGATACAGAATGAATCCCACACTCACACACACTACCAGAGACTGACACATACAGAATGAATCGCACACTCACAAACACTACTGGAGACTGACATATACAGAATGAATCCCACACTCACACACACTACCAGAGACTGACAGATACAGAATGAATCCCACACTCACTCTACTGGAGACTGACAGATACAGAATGAATTCCCACACTCACACACACTACCAGAGACTGAGAGATACAGAATGATTCCCAAACTCACACTACCAGAGACTGAGAGATACAGAATGAATCCCACACTCGCACTACCAGAGACTGACAGATACAGAATGGATTCCCACACTCACACACACTACCAGAGACTCACAGATACAGAATGAATCCCACACTCGCACTACCAGAGACTTGAGAGATACAGAATGAATTCCACACTCACACACACTACCAGAGACTGAGAGATACAGAATGAATCACACACTCACACTACCAGAGACTGAGAGATACAGAATGAATCCCACACTCGCACTACCAGAGACTGACAGATACAGAATGAATCACTAACTCACACTACCAGAGACTGAGAGATACAGAATGAATCCCACACTCGCACTACCAGAGACTGAGAGATACAGAATGAATCACACACTCACACTACCAGAGGCTGAGAGATACAGAATGAATCCCACACTCGCACTACCAGAGACTGACAGATACAGAATGAATCCCACACTCACACACACTACTGGAGACTGACAGATACAGAATGAATCCCAAACTCACACACACTACCAGAGACTGAGAGATACAGAATGAATCCCACACACTCACTACCAGAGACTGAGAGATACAGAATGAATCCCACACTGGAACACACTACCAGAGAGTGAAAGATACAGAATGAATCACACACTCACACAGAGTACCAGAGACTGAGAGATACAGAGTGAATCCCACACTCGCACTACCAGAGACTGACAGATACAGAATGAATCGCACACTCACACACACGACTGGAGACTGACAGATACAGAATGAATCCCACACTCACACACACTACCAGAGACTGAGAGATACAGAATGAATCCCACACTCACTCTACTGGAGACTGAGAGATACAGAATGAATCCCAAACTCGCACTACCAGAGACTGACAGATACAGAATGAATTCCCACACTCACACACACTACCAGAGACTCACAGATACAGACAGAATGCCACACTCGCACTACTGGAGACTGACAAATACAGAAAGAATCCCACACTCACACACACTACCAGAGACTCACAGATACAGACAGAATGCCACACTCGCACTACTGGAGACTGACAGATACAGAAGGAATTCCACACTCACAAACACTACCAGCGACTCACAGGTACAGACAGAATGCCGCACTCGCACTACTGGAAACTGACAGATACAGAATGAATTCTCACACACACACACACACTACCAGAGGCTGAGAGATACAGACAGAATGCCACACTCGCACAACTGGAGACTGACAAATACAGAATGATTCCCACACTCACTCACACACACTACCAGAGACTCTCATATACATACAGAATGCCACACTCGCACTACTGGAGACTGACAAATACAGAAAGAATCCCACACTCACACACACTACCAGAGACTGAGAGATACAGAATGAATCCCAAACTCGCACTACCAGAGACTAAGAGATACAGAATGAATCACAAACTCACTACCAGAGACTGACACATACAGAATGAATCCCACACTCACACACACTACCAGAGACTGACACATACAGAATGAATCCCACACTCACACACACTACCAGAGACTGAGAGATACAGAATGAATCCCACACTCACACACACTACCAGAGACTGAGAGATACAGAATGAATCCCACACTCACACACACTACCAGAGACTGAGAGATATAGAATGAATCCCACACTCACACACACTACCAGAGACTGAGAGATACAGAATGAATCCCACACTCACACACACTACCAGAGACTGACACATACAGAATGAATCCCACACTCACACACACTACCAGAGACTGAGAGATACAGAATGAATCCCACACTCACACACACTACCAGAGACTGAGAGATACAGAATGATTCCCACACTCACACTACTGGAGACTGACAGATACAGAATGAATTCCCACACTCACACACACACTACCAGAGGCTGAGAGATACAGACAGAATGCCACACTCGCACAACTGGAGACTGACAAATACAGAATGATTCCCACACTCACTCACACACACTACCAGAGACTCTCATATACATACAGAATGCCACACTCGCACTACTGGAGACTGACAAATACAGAAAGAATCCCACACTCACACACACTACCAGAGACTGAGAGATACAGAATGAATCCCACACTCGCACTACCAGAGACTGAGAGATATAGAATGAATCCCACACTCACACACACTACCAGAGACTGAGAGATACAGAATGAATCCCACACTCTCACACACTACCAGAGACTGACACATACAGAATGATTCCCACACTCACACACAGTACCAGAGACAGAGAGATACAGAATGAATCACAAACTCACTACCAGAGACTGACACATACAGAATAAATCCCACACTCACACACGCTACCAGAGACTGACAGATACAGAATTAATCCCACACTCACACACACTACCAGAGACTGACAGATACAGAATGAATCCCACACTCACACACACTACCAGAGTCTGAGAGATACAGAATGAATCCCACACTCACACACAGTACCAGGGACTGAGAGATACAGAATGATTCCCACACTCACACTACCAGAGACTGAGAGATACAGAATGAATTCCACACTCACACACACTACCAGAGAGTGAAAGATACAGAATGAATCCCACACTCACACACAGTACCAGAGAATGAGAGATACAGAATGAATTCCACACTCACACACACTACCAGAGAGTGAAAGATACAGAATGAATCCCACACTCACACACAGTACCAGAGAATGAGAGATACAGAATGAATCCCACACTCACACACAGCACCAGAGACTGAGAGATACAGAATGAATCACACACTCAGACTACCAGAGACTGAGAGATACAGAATGAATCCCACACTCACACTACCAGAGACTGAGAGATACAGAATGAGTCCCACACTCGCACTTCCTGAGACTGAGAGATACAGAATGAATCCCACACTCACACACACTACCAGAGACTGAGAGATACAGAATGAATCCCACACTCATAGACACTACTGGAGACTGACAGATACAGAATGAATCCCACACTCACACACACTACCAGAGACTGAGAGATACAGAATGAATCGCACACTCACACTACCAGAGACTGAGAGATACAAAATGAATCCCACACTCGCACTACCAGAGACTGAGAGATAGAGAATGAATCCCACACTCACGCACAGTACCAGAGATTGAGAGATACAAAATGAATCCCACACTCGCACTACCAGAGATTGAGAGATACAGAATGAAACCCACACTCACACTACCAGAGACTAAGAGAAACAGAATGAATTCCACACTCACACACACTACCAGAGACTCACAGATACAGACACAATGCCACACTCGCACAACTAGAGACTGACAAATACAGAATCATTCCCACACTCACACACACTACCAGAGACTGAGAGATACAGAATGAATCCCACACTCACACTACTGGAGACTGACAGATACAGAATGAATTCCCACATTCACACACACTACCAGAGACTCACAGATACAGTCAGCATGCCACACTCGCATTACTGGAGACTGACAAATACAGAAAGAATCCCACACTCACACACACTACCAGAGACTGACCGATACAGAATGATTCCCACACTCACACACAGTATCAGAGACTGAGAGATACAGAATGAATCACACACACACTACCAGAGACGGAGAGATACAGAATGAATCCCACACTCACACACACTACCAGAGACTGACAGATACAGAATGAATCCCACACTCACACACACTACCAGAGACTGACAGATACAGAATGAATCCCACACTCACACACACTACCAGAGACTGACAGATACAGAATGAATCCCACACTCACACACACTACCTGAGACTGAGAGATACAGAATGAATCCTACACTCACACACACTACCAGAGACTGAGAGATACAGAATGAATCGCACACTCACACTACCAGAGACTGAGAGCTACAGAATGAATCCCACACTCGCACACACTACCAGAGACTCACAGATACAGACACAATGCCACACTCGCACAACTGGAGACTGACAAATACAGAATGATTCCCACACTCACACACACACTACCAGAGACTGACACATACAGAATGAATTCCCATACTCACACACACTACCAGAGACTCACAGATGCAGTCAGAATGCCACACTCGCACTACTGGAGACTGACAAATACAATATGAATCCCACACCCACACACACTGCTGGAGACTGACAGATACAGAATGAATCCCACACTCACACTACCAGAGACTGAGAGATACAGAATGAATCCCACACTCGCACTACCAGAGACTAAGAGATACAGAATGAATCCCACACTCACACACACTACCAGAGACTGAGAGATACAGAATGAATCCCACACTCACACTACCAGAGACAAAGAGATACAGAATGAATCCCACACTCACACACACTACCACAGACTGAGAGATACAGAATGAATCCCACACTCACACTACCAGAGACTGAGAGATACAGAATGAATCCCACACTCACGCACAGTACCAGAGACTGAGAGATACAGAATGAATCCCACAATCGCACTACCAGAGACTGACAGATACAGAATGAATCCCACACTCACACACACTACCAGAGACTGACACATACAGAATGAATCGCACACTCACAAACACTACTGGAGACTGACATATACAGAATGAATCCCACACTCACACACACTACCAGAGACTGACAGATACAGAATGAATCCCACACTCACTCTACTGGAGACTGACAGATACAGAATGAATTCCCACACACACACACACTACCAGAGACTGAGAGATACAGAATGAATCCCACACTCACTCTGCCAGAGACTGAGAGATACAGAATGAATCCCACACTCACACACACTGCCAGAGGCTGAGAGATACAGACAGAATGCCACACTCGCAGTACTGGAGACTGACAAATACAGAAGGAATTCCACACTCTCACACACTACCAGAGACTCACAGATACAGAATGAATCCCACATTCGCACACACTACCAATGACTGAGAGGTACAGAATGAATCCCACACTCACACACACAGTACCAGAGACTGAGAGATACAGAATGAATCCCACACTCGCACTACTGGAGACTGACAGATACAATATGAATCCCACACTCAAACTACTGGAGACTGACAGATACAATATGAATCCCACACCCACACACACTGCTGGAGACTGAGAGATACAGAATGAATCCCAAACTCACACTAACAGAGACTGAGAGGTACAGAATGAATCCCACACTCGCACTACCAGAGACTAAGAGATACAGAATGAATCCCACACTCACACACACTACCAGAGACTGAGAGATACAGAATGAATCCCACACTCACACACAGTACCAGAGACTGAGAGATACAGAATGAATCCCACACTCGCACTACCGGAGACTGACACAGAATGAATCACACACTCACACACAGTGCCAGACACTGACAGATACAGAATGATTCCCACACTCACGCACAGTACCAGAGACTGAGAGATACAGAATGAATCCCACACTCTCACACACTACCAGAGACTGAGAGATACAGAATGAATCCCACACTCACTCTGCTGGAGACTGACAGATACAGAAGGAATTCCACACTCACACACACTACCAGAGACTCACAGATACAGACAGAATGCCACACTCGCACTACCAGAGAGTGAAAGATACAGAATGAATCATACACTCACACACAGTACCAGAGACTGAGAGATACAGAATGATTCCCACACTCAAACTACCAGAGACTGAGAGATACAGAATGAATTCCCACACTCCCAGGCACACTACCAGAGACTGAGAGATACAGAATGAATCCCACACTCACACACACTGCCAGAGGCTGAGAGATACAGACAGAATGCCACACTCGCAGTACTGGAGACTGACAAATACAGAAGGAATTCCACACTCTCACACACTGCCAGAGACTCACAGATACAGAATGAATCCCACATTCGCACACACTACCAGAGACTGAGAGATACAGAATGAATCCCACACTCACACACACTACCAATGACTGAGAGATACAGAATGAATCCCACACTCACACACACAGTACCAGAGACTGAGAGATACAGAATGAATCCCACACTCGCACTACCGGAGACTGACACATACAGAATGAATCGCACACTCACAGACACTACTGGAGACTGACAGATACATAATGAATCCCACACTCAAACTACTGGAGACTGACAGATACAATATGAATCCCACACCCACACACACTGCTGGAGACTGAGAGATACAGAATGAATCCCACACTCACACTACCAGAGACTGAGAGATACAGAATGAATCCCACACTCGCACTACCAGAGACTAAGAGATACAGAATGAATCCCACACTCACACACACTACCAGAGACTGAGAGATACAGAATGAATCCCACACTCACACTACCAGAGACAAAGAGATACAGAATGAATCCCACACTCACACACACTACCAGAGACAGAGAGATACAGAATGAATCCCACACTCACACTACCAGAGACTGAGAGATACAGAATGAATCCCACACTCACGCACAGTACCAGAGACTGAGAGATACAGAATGAATCCCACACTCTCACACACTACCAGAGACTGAGAGATACAGAATGAATCCCACACTCACTCTACTGGAGACTGACAGATACAGACAGAATGCCACACTCGCACTACCAGAGAGTGAAAGATACAGAATGAATCATACACT
This sequence comes from Somniosus microcephalus, assembly GCF_052327205.1. Classification (NCBI taxonomy): domain Eukaryota; kingdom Metazoa; phylum Chordata; class Chondrichthyes; order Squaliformes; family Somniosidae; genus Somniosus; species Somniosus microcephalus. Next base: position 44,122,961 of record NW_028225183.1, read on the forward strand.
CACACACAGTACCAGAGACTGAGAGATACAGAATGATTCCCACACTCAAACTACCAGAGACTGAGAGATACAGAATGAATTCCCACACTCACACGCACACTACCAGAGACTGAGAGATACAGAATGAATCCCACACACACACTACCAGAGACAGTGAGATACAGAATGAATCCCACACTCACACACACTACTGGAGACTGAGAGATACAGAATGATTCCCACACTCACTCACACACTACCAGAGACTGACAGATACAGACAGAATGCCACACTCGCACAACTGGAGACTGACATACAGAATGAATTCCACACTCACTCACACACTACCAGAGACTGAGAGATAGAGATTGAATCCCACACTCACATATTAGATACTGACAGATACAGAATGATTCCAACAATTCCGCACAGTACCAGAGACTGTCAGATATAGAATTAATACCAACAGCACACACAGTTCCAGTGAGTGACATGCAGGATGCAATTAAAAGTACAGATAGTTGCAGGATGAGTCTTACCAGTACCAGAAATGGAGAGATAGAAAATTATTGCCACGCATACACATACAGAACCAGAGATTAATAGATACAGAAGGAATCCCACACACTCACACAATACCAAAGACTGATTGATAAACATAGAAACATAGACGATAGGAGCAGGAGTAGGCAATTTGGCCCCTCGAGCCTGTTCCACCATTTAATGAGATCATGGCTGATCATCCAAATTCAGTACCCTGTCCCTGCTTTCACCCCTTATCCCTTGAACCCTTTAGCCTTAAGAAAAATATCTAACTCCTTCTTGAATATATTTAATGGATTGGCCTCAACTGCATTCTGTGGTAGATAATTCCACAGGTTCACCACTCTCTGGGTGAAGAATGGCTCCTCATCTCTGTCCTAAACGGCTAACACCTGATCCTTAGATTGTGACCCCTGGTTCTGGACTCCCCCGCCATTGGGATCATCCTTCCTGAATCTAGTCTGTCCAGTCCTGTTAGAATTTTATAAGTTTCAATGAGATCCCCTCTCATTCTTCTAAACTCCAGCGAGTACAAGCCCAATCGACCCAATCTGTCCTCATACGTCATTCCTGCCATCCCAGGTATCAGCCTGGTGAATCTTCGCTGCACTCCCTCCATGGCAAGAACATCCATCCATAAAGAATGAATCCCACTTTCACAGACAGTGCCAAAGACTGAAATGAATATAATTGACCCACAGTCACACACAGTCCCACTGGCTGACAGATACAGAATGAATCCCAAACTCTCACACTGTACCTGAGACTGACAGATACAGAAAAACGCCTCACCTACGTATACTATTTAAGAAAGGAGGGAGAGAACATGGGGAACTATAAACCTGTTAGCATCACATCAGTAGTTGGAAAAATGCTGGAATCTTTTACAAAAGATGCAATAACTGGGCACTTCGACACTAATAGTAAGATTGGGCAGAGTCAGCATGGATTTATGAAAGGAAAATCCTGTTTAACAAACATATTGGAGTTCTTTGAGGATGTAACTAGTGGAGTAGATAATAGGGAAGTCTTACTCCAATTATATAGGGCCTTGGTGAGACCACACCTGGAGTACTGGGTACAATTTGGACCTCCTTACCTAAGGAAGCATATACTTGCCATAGAGTGATTGCAACAAAGGTTCACGAGATTGATTCCTGGGAGGAGGAACTGTCGAATGAGAAGAGATTGAGTAAATTAGGCCTGCATTCTCTTGAATTCAGAAGAATGAGAGGGGATCTCATTGAAGCATACAACATTATTACAGGGCTTGATAGGGTGGGTGCTGGGAGAATGTTTCCCTTGGCTGCGGAGTCTAGAACCAGGGGCCACAGCCTCAGTATAAAGGGTAGGCCATTCAGGACTGAGGAGGAAGACACAGAAAAACATAGAAACATAGAAGATAGGAGCAGGAGTAGGCCATTCAGCCCCTCGAGCCTGTTCCGCCATTTAATGAGATCATGGCTGATCATCCAAATTCAGTACCCTGTCCCTGCTTTCACCCCTTATCCCTTGATCCCTTTAGCCTTAAGAAAAATATCTAACTCCTTCTTGAATATATTTAATGAAACATTCTCCCAATAACAAACAGAAAACTATTGTCATCCAGACTCGAGTGGTCGTTGGCTTGTTCTCTCTACACAGATGCGGCCGGACCTGCTCTGATTTCCAGCAAAAAAAATAGTTTTTTGTTTTTTTTGTTTTTCATACAGACCCCAGCATCTGCAACATTTGACCCCCTGTGACCCCACCTCATTGTTCTTTGATGTAATGTTTTCCTGACTGACCTGTTTGGACACCATTCACACCTTTGATTGCTGTGATTATCTCTCAGCCGAGGTGTGATAAAGGGCAGTTAGAAAGATTACCTGTAATCATCTGGCAGTATTCTCTGACTATATATGCTGTGCCTATATGCATTTCTTCACTTCACCTGACGAAGCAGCAGCGCTCCGAAAGCTTGTGATTTCAAATAAAGCTGTTGGACTATAACCTGGTGTTGTGTGACTTCTTACATATATAATACGAGCTCGGAACAGCGTTTCCTCAAATCTATTGCTCCCTGAACGAGACAATGGCTGACAAGAAGAAATCAGCTGCCAAGAAGGGCGTTATGAAAATCGTCAAAAAAGCGCCTCCTAAGGGCGGTAAGAAGCACAGAAAGTCGAGGAGGGAGAGTTACTCCATCTACATCTACAAAGTGATGAAGCAGGTTCACCCCGACACCGGCATCTCTTCCAAGGCCATGAGTATCATGAACTCCTTTGTGAACGATATTTTCGAGCGCATCGCGGGTGAGGCTTCCCGCCTGGCTCATTACAACAAACGGCACACCATCAGCTCCCGGGAGATCCAGACCACCGTGCGCCTGCTGCTGCCCGGGGAGCTGGCCAAGCATGCCCTGTAGGAAGGTACAAAGGCGGTGACCAAATACACCAGCTCCAAGTAAAACTCCACGCTGTCCTGAAAGAACAAACTGCAAACACAACAGCTCTTTTAAGAGCCACCCACAATATCTCTGAAAGAGCGACATAAACGCTTCTCCCATTACACTCAAGTTAAACATAGAAACATAGAAGATAGGAGCAGGAGTAGGCCATTCGGCCCTTCGAGCTTGCTCCGCCATTCAATGAGATCATGGCTGATCATCCAAATTCAGTACCCTGTCCCTGCCTTCTCCCCATATCCCTTGATCCCTTTAGACTTAAGAAACATATCCAACTCTTCCTTGAATATATTTAATGAACTGGCGTCCACCGCCCTCTGTGGCAGAGAATTCCACAGGTTCACCACTCTCTGGGTGAAGAAATTCTTCCTCATTTCAGTCCAAAATGGATTACCCCTTATCCTTAGACTATGACCCCTGGTTCTGGACTCCCCGGCCATCATAAACATCCTTGCTGCAACTAGTCTGTCCAGGCCTGACAGAATTTTATAGGTTTCGATGAGATCCCCTCTCAATCTTCTAAACTCCAGTGAGTATAAGCCCAATCAACACAATTTCTCCTCATACGTCATTCCTGCCATCCCAGGTATCAGCCTGGTGAATCTTCGCTTCACTCCTTCCATGGCAAGAACATCCTTCCTCAGGTAAGGCGACCAAAACTGCACATAATACTCAAGGTGCAGTCTCACCAAGGCCCTGTACAACTGCAGCAAGACATCCTTGTTCCTGTACTCGAACCCTCTTGCTACGAAGGCCAACATACCATTTGCCTTCTTAACCGCCTGCTGCACCTGCATGCTTACCTTCAGCGACTGGTGCACAAGAACACCCAGGTCTCTTTGCACTTCCCCTTCTCCCAACCTATTGCCATTCAAATAATAATCTGCCTTCCTGTTTTTGCCATCAAAGTGGATAACCTCACATTTATCCACATTATAGTGCATTTGCCATGTTTCTGCCCAATCACCCAATCTGTCCAAATCATACTGTAATTTCACGACATCCTCCTCACAGCTTACCCTCCCACCCAGCTTTGTGTCATCTACAAATTTGGAGATATTACATACAATTCCCTCGTCCAGATCATTAATATATATAGTGAACAGCTGGGGTCCTCGGACCGATCCTTGCGGTACCCCATTAGTCACTGCCTGTCACTCGGAAAACGACCCGTTTATTCCAACTCTTTGCTTTCTGTCCGACAACGAGTTCTCGATCCAAGTCAATACCTTGCCCCGAATCCCATGTGCCTTAATTTTGCACGCTAATCTCTTATGTGGGACCTTATCGAAAGCCTTCTGAAAGTCCAAATACACCACATCCACTGGTTCTCCCTTATCTATTTTACCAGTTACATCCTCAAAAAATTCCAATAAATTAGTCAAGCATGATTTACCTTTTGTACTGTAATTATTTCATTAACAAGTGTGTTTGAGAACGTTTGAAGTTCCAGCTGTAGATTTAGTTTTGAATTCTCAGATGAGCAGTTTCATTGACCGGATCGACTTTAGCGTCGCTGTTGTATTTCCCGCCCAGCAAACTACAAACACGGTCCTTGGTTGCACTTTGCTCTCAGACACGTTTATTTGTTTTGGGGATGAGACTCGGTTTCAGTCACCTCGTTCTCTGTCAAGACCTTTTCTTTTTTTTAAAGCCAGTTGGGAGTCAATCTGTTTATTCACCGGAGGTTTGCTGCAGTGTAATAACCCAGAATGGGGTTTCTTAGAGACCAGAATGGGGTCAGTTTGAACACTCTGTCCCTCCTCTCTTCTCACAGCAGGACTCCCAGATCTGGTTTCACTCCCGCAGCAGCGCCTGTGCAAAGGATCGATCGATAATCTGTGAATCTCACTTTTACACAGATTGAGCTGGAATGTGTCCCGTTACAGAATCAATGGGGATTGAATCCCGCCAGTGACAAGTTGAAATTGAATCCGAAATTAATCCTGATTGTAACAGCCTGGAATTTGCAAGGGGGAGATGTCATACAAAAGACATTTTAAAAATGTTCAGAAATCGTTGGATAATAGTGAATTTATTAACTTAATTCGCTGGTATACTGGCCTAGGAAAATATTGGCGGGCTGTTTGAAATTAAAAAATGGTTGGCGGGCTGCCTGTTGATGACAGTTATTTTCGCTCTCTTTTCATTGGCGGGAAAAGCCGACTGTGATTGGTCACCGGAAAACACCAATGAAAGTCACCACAGATTGACCAATCACAAGTAGGCTGTCTTCATTCCTCCAGAAGGTAGAAGAAGGGCAGATGTGGAAGGAGACTTTCATTCTTTCTCTGAACGGGCGAATTGTGGAAATGTCTGGAAGAGGAAAAACCGGCGGTAAAGCTCGGGCCAAGGCTAAGTCCCGCTCATCCCGGGCCGGACTGCAGTTCCCTGTGGGCCGTGTTCACAGGCTCCTGCGAAAAGGCAACTACGCTGAGCGTGTGGGTGCCGGAGCCCCGGTCTACATGGCTGCTGTGCTCGAGTATCTGACCGCTGAAATCCTGGAGCTGGCCGGCAACGCGGCCCGTGACAACAAGAAGACCCGCATCATCCCCAGACACCTGCAGCTGGCCATCCGCAATGACGACGAGCTCAACAAGCTGCTGGGAAAGGTGACCATCGTTCAGGGCGGGGTGCTGCCTAATATCCAGGCGGTGCTGCTGCCCAAGAAAACCAGCACTGCCAGCCCCAAGAGCAAGTAAACTGGACAAGATTCAATCTAATAACACAAAGGCTCTTTTCAGAGCCACCCACTGTATCTGTGAAAGGGCTGTTTACTGTAATGTTCTATGGCTCACAATTATCCCAAATCTAATTTAACATGTTAAATCTTAAATTCTACTTTGAATTTCAATTGCAACAGTCTTGTCCAGTAAGTTATCTATCCATCACTCACCTGACAATCAAACACTGTCATACCGTCACCGAGTGACAGATACAATAGCTATCCTGTATTGACGAATATTCCTCACTCACATGCAGTACCTGTGAGTGAGCGCTAGTGCTTTTCCTATACTCACCTGTCAATCCCACACTGACACAGTACCAGAGAGTGACAGATAATGTATCTAGTGTAGCCTCATCAGACATTTAAAAATGTCACGTTGTACTCGACAGTGTCAGATACAGTATCTCATTTTCCACCAGCCAATCAGACACTGACAATACAGGGGGTGACATATGTCTATCATACGCACTTTTGTCAATCCCAGAATGACACATTGTACCAGAGTGACAGAGACAGTGCCTTTCCTGTACTCCCTGTCCGTCCAACACTGACCCACTGTACCAGACAGTGACAGATACAGTATCCCATATTCAGCAGTGAATCTCACATTGGCACCTAGTGCCAGAGTGACAGAGACAGTGTCTATCCCACAATCAATGATCAACCACACTGTTCACACTAGAATCGGGTGAGCGCGTCCATCTGCTTTTAATGGTTGTTTGGAGTTTTCAGCTTGACCAATAAATACTTGGCAATGGTTTTAAGCTGAACATTAGCACGGTGCTGACATATTTTCTCCCCGAAATAAAATGGTTTCTGCTGAATAATTGTCTCATGTTGCAGCACTCGCTTTCAGCCAGGAGATGGCACCAACCTCTAATAGTTTGGAGTGTGCGGATTGTGTCCACACATCCAGACCGCTGTGTGTATGGTGCTGTCCGGGGAGCTGGCCAAGCACGGGGTGGCAAAGTATGCCATCTCCAAGTAAAACTCCACAATTTACTGACAAAATACCCAGATAACACAACGGCTCTTTTAAGAGCCACCCACAACCTATGTCTGTCTTTGTCGAATACAATAATTATAAATAAAAGTCTGTCTTTCAATTTGGTGGAATGTTTAAAACTTAATATAACATTGATCAATTGAGGCCAACAGTTAATTCTGTTAAGGAAATGGATTCCAATCAATCGACCAATCCGAAGTAGCCTCAGGTTATAGCGGGCTCCAACAGTTAGAACTGGAGACATTACAGTCCATCCAATGACTTTACTTAAACCCTTGAATTCCACAATCCCCGACAGTATCTGTGCAGGAAGCAAACTTCAGAAGGAGAATAATCTCACAAGTTGGCCTCTTGCCACAGCAGCTCCGATTAACCTATTGTGATGTTGAAAGCTCCGGTTCCCCGTTACACCACCTGCCTGATATATAAAAGCTGAATGCAAACATAGAAACATAGAAAAATAGGAGCAGGAGTAGGCCATTCGGCCCTTCGATCCTGCTCCACCATTCAAGGTGATCCTGGCTGTCCCTCTATCTCAATACCATATTCCCGTTCTCTCCCCATACCCCTTGATGCCTTTTGTGTTTAGAAATCTATCTATCTCCTCCTTTAATATATTCAGTGAATTGGCCTCCACAGCCTTCTGTGGTAGAGAATTCCAACAGGTTCACCACCCTCTGAGTGAAGAAATTTCTCCTCATTGCAGTCCTAAATGTCCTACCCCGTATCCTGAGACAATAACCCGTCATTCTAGAAGCCCCCAGCCAGGGGAAACATCCTCTCTTCATTCAGTCTGTCTAGCCTGGTCAGAATTTTATAAGTTTCAATGAGACCCCCCCCTCATTCTTCTAAACTCTAGTGAATACTGGCCTAGTCGACCCAATCTCTCCTCACACGACAGTCCTGCCATCCCAGGAATCACTCTGGTGAAGCTTCGCTGCACTCCCTCCATGGCAAGTATATCCTTTCTTAGGTAATATTGTTTGGTGATGCCTTGGATGTTGTCGCGAAGGACTTTACGGTGGCACTTGGCTCCGCCCTTTTCCCAGTCCGTTTCCTTATTTTGCACTTACAGACCTGACAATTCTTATTCAGGCATATAAAATGAATGATAAAGTCTCGCCGTCCTGGTGAATTCATGAAGCCAGCCCGGATCTGATTGAGAAAGGCAGAGTGTGAGAGAGGCTGGGAGGAGACAGAATCAGAGTGACAGACAGAGCAGAGACAGCGTCCTCTGAGCTTCAGCTCCGCCTCCAGCTTTCACGCTTCAGCTCCTCCCCCTTTCCCCACACAGTGGTTCAGCCGACAGGAAGGGCCCCTGCGAGCCCCCCTCCCCCAGCTCTGCCAGCGGGGGCCGTTTCCTCTGTGCTCAGCTGATGATCGTTGAACACATCGCGGAGCGGAGATATCACAGGCCCGAGTAAGCAGCACATCCCACTGGGACTGTGTCCACAGATGGGCATTGAGTCGGGGTAAGTTCAGCAGCAGCCGGGGACTGATGAAAGAGGCTTAGTGGAGCAGGAACTAGTTCCGGAACATGTAGTGAGTGGGGGAAGGGAGAGGGCAATCTCTGGCTGTGTTTGTACTGAGTTAGGTAACATTGAATAAAATCACCTCGCTCTTTCAAATCATTGCTGCTTTCTTCACCCAAAGCAGGAGTGAATGTTCCTGATTCAGTTCCAGTCTCACCGTGTTTGTTGTTCTCGGACAGTGAACAGTGGAAACACAGCCTGAATGTCAGGATGTGGGCAGTTTCACAAAGAGCTTCCATTGCAGGCAGCAGGAGAGAAGTGTGAAAGGAGACATTTCAAAACATCGTTATTTTGTTCCGGTGCGTTGAATTCTCCAGAACCGTGTTGCTGGTGATCGAGAGTTACATTGTCGCTCCACCAGATACATCAGGACCCGGGCTCTGTGGCAGTCTGTTAAATACACAGGCCCTCAACTCACTTTCAATAGACTGAAAACAATTGTTTGTACAGACCAGGTGCCTGTGGTTATATTCCAAGAAGCGTTCCTGAAATTTATATTTCGTCCCTTGGGAATGGGAGATATAAACCTGGACTGTGCCAATCGGATGGTCCCATTCATGGTCCAGTGCTGGGTTTGGGTTGTGTCTGGATGCTGATAACTTAATATTGAACTGTCCTACACAACTGGTGTGGAGAATCTGAGTGCCGCTGTACTGCAGTGAGGTCAGACAATGACACTCTTTGTATCGCGGTTGCCCCTCTACAGATATTTTATTTATTATAAACATACATGTTAATTATAACTTTATTTTCATATTCTACCAGCACCTGTCCATATATTACAACAAATATTGTTCTCTTATTAATCTCGTATCAAAATACTTCAATGAGCCAGAATAAACGTAATCTTTCCTCCACCTGGAACACAAGGAACAGTGCAGGCAGCTCCTTCTCACACACAGTAAGTACATTATCACTCACAGAGCGCAGAGACACAGAACTGGCCTCAATCCTATTATCACAGGCAGCAGAAGCAGTCAGTCCCACAGTAATCCTAATTCCTAGAGTTTCATTATAAATCCCACAGTCACTTGCAGCAGTGGAATAGATGTTGTTTCAATGTCCAAACATATCGCACTGACAGGCAGATCCATTTTCTCTCCCTGACACACACGAACAGAGAGACACTGATATGGAGCCAATGCCCGCTGCTGGCTGTATAGAATCATAGTGAGTTACAGCACGGAAGGAGGCCATTTCGGCCCATCGTGTCTGCACCGGCCAACAGAGTAAAACATACACTCACATAACAGTGACCGGCAGATATGACTAAAATCCACATTTCTGTACAAGAAACTGGCAGGTTCTTATTAAAATCCACAATCACATACTGGAAACTGACAGTTAGAGAGTAACACTCACTCACAAATACCAGAAACTGGCAGATACTGAATAAAACACACATTCCCGTATTGGAAACTGACAGTTAGAGAGTAACACTCACTCACAAATACCAGAAACTAGCAGATACTGAATTATACACACATTCCCATATTGGAAACTGACAGTTAGAGAGTAACACTCACTCACAAATACCAGAAACTGGCAGACACTGAATAAAACAAACATTCCCGTATTGGAAACTGACAGTTAGAGAGTAACACTCACTCACAAATACCAGAAACTAGCAGATACTGAATAAAACACACATTCCCATATTGGAAACTGACAGTTAGAGAGTAACACTCACTCACAAATACCAGAAACTGGCAGATACTGAATAAAACACACATTCCCATACTGGAAACTGACAGTTAGAGAGTAACACTCACTCACAAATACCAGAAACTAGCAGATACTGAATTATACACACATTCCCGTACTAGAAAATGACAGATACAGCATAAAACCCACACTCACATAACAAAGACAGGCAGGTGTAAACATTTACAAGCTCTTCCATAGGAGAAACTGATTGATACAGAATTAAACCCACATTCACGTACTTGAAACTGACAGGTACAGAAAAAAAACCCAAACTCACAAATCAGAAACTGACAGATACAGAGTCAAACCCGCACTCCCATCCCAAAGAGTGGCAACTGTCGAGTAAAATCAACTCTCACATAAAAGACACTGACAGATACAGTGTCAAACAAACACTCACATAGCAGAAACTGAGAGGTAATGATTAAAACACACACTCACAGAACATAAATTGACAGATGCAGTGCAAAACCAAGGCTAACACACCAGAAACTGATAGGTAAAGTATAAAGTACCCCTCAAATACGAGGAAATGAAAGTTGTACTACTCACATCCCAGAGCAAGAACGATACAGAGGAAAACCACACTCACATACAAGAGAATGACAGGTACAGAGTGAAATCCATACTCACATACCAGAAACTCACAGGTATAGGGTAAAATCCACACTCACATACAAGAGAATGACAGGTACAGAGTGAAATCCATACTCACATAGCAGAAACTCACAGGTATAGGGTAAAATCCACAATCAGATAACAGAGACTGACAGGTACAGAGTGAAATCCATACTCACATACCAGAAACTCACAGGTATAGGGTAAAATCCACACTCACATACCAGAAACTGACAGGTACAGAGTGAAATCCATACTCACATACCAGAAACTCACAGGTATAGGTTAAAATCCACACTCACATAAAAGAAACTGACAGGTACAGAGTGAAATCCATACTCACATACCAGAAACTCACAGGTATAGGGTAAAATCCACACTCACATAAAAGAAACTGACAGGTACAGAGTGAAATGCATACTCACATACCAGAAACTCACAGGTATAGGGTAAAATCCACAATCACGTACCAGAGACTGACAGGTACAGAGTGAAATCCATACTCACATACCAGAAACTCACAGGTATAGGGTAAAATCCACACTCACATACCAGAGACTGACAGGTACAGAGTGAAATCCACACTCACATACCAGAAACTCACAGGTATAGGGTAAAATCCACACTCACATACCAGAGACTGACAGGTACAGAGTGAAATCCATACTCACATACCAGAAACTCACAGGTATAGGGTAAAATCCACACTCACATAACAGAAACTGACAGGTACAGAGTGAAATCCACACTCACATACCAGAAACTCTCAGGTATAGGGTAAAATCCACACTCACATAACAGAGACTGACAGGTACAGAGTGAAATCCATACTCACATACCAGAAACTCACAGGTATAGGGTAAAATCCACACTCACATTACAGAAACTGACAGGTACAGAGTGAAATCCATACTCACATACCAGAAACTCACAGGTATAGGGTAAAATCCACACTCACATAACAGAAACTGACAGGTACAGAGTGAAATCCATACTCACATACCAGAAACTCACAGGTATAGGGTAAAATCCACACTCCCATACCAGAAACTGACAGGTACAGAGTGAAATCCATACTCACATACCAGAAACTCACAGGTATAGGGTAAAATCCACACTCACATACCAGAGACTGACAGGTACAGAGTGAAATCCATACTCACATACCAGAAACTCACAGGTATAGGGTAAAATCCACACTCACATAACAGAAACTGACAGGTACAGAGTGAAATCCATACTCACATACCAGAAACTCACAGGTATAGGGTAAAATCCACACTCACATACCAGAGACTGACAGGTACAGAGTGAAATCCATACTCATATACCAGAAACTCACAGGTATAGGGTAAAATCCACACTCCCATAACAGAAACTGACAGGTACAGAGTGAAATCCATACTCACATACCAGAAACTCACAGGTATAGGGTAAAATCCACACTCACATAACAGAAACTGACAGGTACAGAGTGAAATCCATACTCACATACCAGAAACTCACAGGTATAGGGTAAAATCCACACTCCCATACCAGAGACTGACAGGTACAGAGTGAAATCCATACTCACATACCAGAAACTGACAGGTATAGGGTAAAATCCACACTCACATAACAGAAACTGACAGGTACAGAGTGAAATCCATACTCATATACCAGAAACTCACAGGTATAGGGTAAAATCCACACTCACATGACAGAAACTGACAGGTACAGAGTGAAATCCATACTCATATACCAGAAACTCACAGGTACAGGATAAAATCCACACTCACATAACGGAGACTGACAGGTACAGAGTGAAATCCATACTCACATACCAGAAACTCACAGGTATAGGGTAAAATCCACACTCACATGACAGAAACTGATAGGTACAGAGTGAAATCCATACTCACATACCAGAAACTCACAGGTATAGGGAAAAATCCACACTCACATAACAGAAACTGACAGGTACAGAGTGAAATCCATACTCATATACCAGAAACTCACAGGTATAGGGTAAACTCCACACTCACATGACAGAAACTGACAGGTACAGAGTGAAATCCATACTCATATACCAGAAACTCACAGGTACAGGATAAAATCCACACTCACATAATGGAGACTGACAGGTACAGAGTGAAATCCATACTCACATACCAGAAACTCACAGGTATAGTGTAAAATCCACACTCACATGACAGAAACTGACAGGTACAGAGTGAAATCCATACTCATATACCAGAAACTCACAGGTATAGGGTAAAATCCACACTCACATAACAGAAACTGACAGGTACAGAGTGAAATCCATACTCATATACCAGAAACTCACAGGTATAGGGTAAAATCCACACTCACATGACAGAAACTGACAGGTACAGAGTGAAATCCATACTCATATACCAGAAACTCACAGGTATAGGATAAAATCCACACTCACATAACGGAGACTGACAGGTACAGAGTGAAATCCATACTCACATACCAGAAACTCACAGGTATAGGGTAAAATCCACACTCACATACCAGAGACTGACAGGTACAGAGTGAAATCCATAATCACATACCAGAAACTCACAGGTATAGGGTAAAATCCACACTCACATAACAGAAACTGACAGGTACAGAGTGAAATCCATACTCACATACCAGAAACTCACAGGTATAGGGTAAAATCCACACTCACATGACAGAAACTGACAGGTACAGAGTGAAATCCATACTCACATACCAGAAACTCACAGGTATAGGGTAAAATCCACACTCACATACCAGAGACTGACAGGTACAGAGTGAAATCCATACTCACATACCAGAAACTCACAGGTATAGGGTAAAATCCACACTCAGATAACGGAGACTGACAGGTACAGAGTGAAATCCATACTCACATACCAGAAACTCACAGGTATAGGGAAAAATCCACACTCACATAACAGAAACTGACAGGTACAGAGTGAAATCCATACTCACATACCAGAAACTCACAGGTATAGGGTAAAATCCACACACACATACCAGAAACTGACAGGTACAGAGTGAAATCGATACTCACATACCAGAAACTCACAGGTATAGGGTAAAATCCACACTCACATACAAGAGACTGACAGGTACAGAGTGAAATCCATACTCACATACCAGAAACTCACAGGTATAGGGTAAAATCCACACTCCCATACCAGAGACTGACAGGTACAGAGTGAAATCCATACTCACATACCAGAAACTCACAGGTATAGGGTAAAATCCACACTCACATGACAGAAACTGACAGGTACAGAGTGAAATCCATACTCACATACCAGAAACTCACAGGTATAGGGTAAAATCCACACTCCCATACCAGAAACTGACAGGTACAGAGTGAAATCCATACTCACATACCAGAAACTCACAGGTATAGGGTAAAATCCACACTCACATAACAGAAACTGACAGGTACAGAGTGAAATCCATACTCACATACCAGAAACTCACAGGTATAGGGTAAAATCCACACTCACATGACAGAAACTGACAGGTACAGAGTGAAATCCATACTCACATACCAGTAACTCACAGGTATAGGGTAAAATCCACACTCACATACCAGAGACTGACAGGTACAGAGTGAAATCCATACTCACATACCAGAAACTCACAGGTATAGGGTAAAATCCACACTCACATACCAGAAACTGACAGGTACAGAGTGAAATCCATACTCACATACCAGAAACTCACAGGTATAGCGTAAAATCCACACTCACATAACAGAAACTGACAGGTATAGGGTAAAATCCATACTCACATACCAGAGACTGACAGGTACAGAGTGAAATCCACACTCACATACCAGAAACTCACAGGTATAGGGTAAAATCCACCCTCACATACCAGAGACTGACAGGTACAGAGTGAAATCCATACTCACATACCAGAAACTCACAGGTATAGGGTAAAATCCACACTCACATACCAGAGACTGACAGGTACAGAGTGAAATCCATACTCACATACCAGAAACTCACAGGTACAGGGTAAAATCCACACTCACATACCAGAGACTGACAGGTACAGAGTGAAATCCATACTCACATACCAGAAACTCACAGGTATAGGGTAAAATCCACACTCACATACCAGAGAGTGACAGGTACAGAGTGAAATCCATACTCACATACCAGAAACTCACAGGTATAGGGTGAAATCCACACTCACATACCAGAGACTGACAGGTACAGAGTGAAATCCATACTCACATACCAGAAACTCACAGGTATAGGGTAAAATCCACACTCACATACCAGAGACTGACAGGTACAGAGTGAAATCCATACTCACAAACCAGAAACTCACAGGTATAGGGTAAAATCCACACTCACATACCAGAAACTGACAGGTACAGAGTGAAATCCACACTCACATACCAGAAACTCACAGGTATAGGGTAAAATCCACACTCACATACCAGAGACTGACAGGTACAGAGTGAAATCCATACTCACATACCAGAAACTCACAGGTATAGGGTAAAATCCACACTCACATACCAGAGACTGACAGGTACAGAGTGAAATCCATACTCACATACCAGAAACTCACAGGTATAGGGTAAAATCCACACTCACATACCAGAGACTGACAGGAACAGAGTGAAATCCATACTCACATACCAGAAACTCACAGGTATAGGGTAAAATCCACACTCACATACAAGAGACTGACAGGTACAGAGTGAAATCCATACTCACATACCAGAAACTCACAGGTATAGGGTAAAATCCACACTCACATACCAGAGACTGACAGGTACAGAGTGAAATCCATACTCACATACCAGAAACTCACAGGTATAGGGTAAAATCCACACTCACATAACAGAAACTGACAGGTACAGAGTGAAATCCACACTCACATACCAGAAACTCACAGGTATAGGGTAAAATCCACACTCACATACCAGAGACTGACAGGTACAGAGTGAAATCCATACTCACATACCAGAAACTCACAGGTATAGGGTAAAATCCACACTCACATACCAGAAACTGACAGGTACAGAGTGAAATCCATAATCACATACCAGAAACTCACAGGTATAGGGTAAAATCCACACTCACATACCAGAAACTGACAGGTACAGAGTGAAATCCATACTCACATACCAGAAACTCACAGGTACAGAGTGAAATCCATCCTCACATACCAGAAACTCACAGGTATAGGGTAAAATCCACACTCACATACCAGAGACTGACAGGTACAGAGTGAAATCCATACTCATATACCAGAAACTCACAGGTGTAGGGTAAAATCCACACTCACATACCAGAAACTGACAGGTACAGAGTGAAATCCATCCTCACATACCAGAAACTCACAGGTATAGGGTAAAATCCATACTCACATAACAGAAACTGACAGGTACAGAGTGAAATCCATACTCACATACCAGAGACTGACAGGTACAGAGTGAAATCCATACTCATATACCAGAAACTCACAGGTATAGGGTAAAATCCACACTCACATACCAGAAACTCACAGGTATAGGGTAAAATCCACACTCACATACCAGAAACTGACAGGTACAGAGTGAAATCCATACTCACATACCAGAAACTGACAGGTACAGAGTGACATCCATACTCACACACCAGAAACTCACAGGTATAGGGTAAAATCCACACTCACATACAAGAGACTGACAGGTACAGAGTGAAATCCACACTCACATACCAGAAACTGACAGGTACAGAGTGAAATCCACACTCACATACCAGAAACTCACAGGTATAGGGTAAAATCCACACTCACATACCAGAAACTGACAGGTACAGAGTGAAATCCATACTCACATACCAGAAACTCACAGGTATAGGGTAAAATCCACACTCACATAACAGAAACTGACAGGTACAGAGTGAAATCCATACTCACATACCAGAAACTCACAGGTATAGGGTAAAATCCACACTCACATAACAGAAACTGACAGGTACAGAGTGAAATCCATACTCACATACCAGAAACTCACAGGTATAGGGTAAAATCCACACTCCCATACCAGAAACTGAAAGAATTTAATACAGAGAAGTGGGAGGTGAGGCATTTTGGGAGCAGGAATAGAGAGAGGCAATATACACTTAATGAGACAGTTTTAAAGAGTGTGCAGGGTCAGAGGGACCTGGGAGTTAATGTGCATTGGTCCCTCTGAAGGTGGGGGGACATTTTGAGAAAGTGGTTAGCAATGCATATGGGATCTTGGGCTTCATATATAGAGGTATTGAGTACAATAGTAGAGAAGTTATGCTGAACCTTTATAAAACACTGGTTAGTCCACAACTGGAGGACTGCATCCAGTTCTGGTCACCGCACTTTAGGAAGATTGTGAAGGCCCTTGAGAGGGTGCAGAGGAGATTTACCAGAATGGTTCTGGGGATCACGGATCTTAGCTACAAGGACAGGTTGGAGAAGCTGGATTTGTTTTCATTAGAGCAAAGGTGGATGTGGTGTGATTAGATAGATGTGTACAAGATTATGATGAGTTATGACAGGCTAGACGGGGAAAGGCTGTTCCCACTAGTTGATGATACAAGGACTAGGGGAGACAGATTTAAGATTTAAGGTTTTGGAGAAGAGATACAGGGGGGATGTGACCAAAAGCTTTTTTACACAGTGATTGGTGATAACCTGGAACTCGCAGCCGACAGAACTGGTGAAAGCGGAGACACGCAATGTTTTCAAGGGGAGACTGGATAGGCGTTTCTTAATTGGACAATTTACAAATCCTGTGGGAATAATCCACTTGGAGATCTTACAAGGAGCAGGGCGTTTCTCACACAGCGAAATATTTTAATTCTACACGAAAGAGACGCAAACACTGCGCTTGCACTCTAAACAGAAGTCTGCTCCTCCCCCTCTCCCCGCACAGTGTTTAAAGCGACAGGAAGCACCATGCGGGCTCCCCTCCCCCAGCTCTGCCAGCGGGGGCCGTTTCCTCTGTGCTCGGCTGATGATCGTTGAACACATCAGGGAATAAGGGAGCAAACAACAGCACATCACATTGGGTCTGTGTCCGCAGAATGGTTTTGGTTCAGGATAAATTCAGCAGCAGTCGGGAGACTGATTGAAAGAGGCAGAGTGGAACAGGAAGTAGTTCCGGAACATGGAGTGAGTGGGGGAAGGGAGAGGCCATTCTCGAGTTCTGAGACATTCTGTTAACTACTCAGGCCCTCAACTCGTTTTCGATAGATTAAAATCAATTTTTGTACAGCCCAGGTACCTGTGGTTATATTCCAGTAAGCCATCCTTGAAATGTACAGGTAGTTCCATGGGAATGGGAGATAAAAACCTGGACTGTGCCAATAGGGTGGTCCCATTCATGGTCCGGTGCTGGCTTTGGGTTGTGTCTGGATGCTGATAACTTACTATAGAACCGTCCTACACAGCTGGTGTAGAGAATCTGAGTGCCGCTGTACTGCAGTGAGGTCAGACAATGACACTGTTAGTATCACGGTTTCTTCTCTCCAGGTACTTTACTTTATTATAAATAGACACATTAATTATAACATCACTTTTATATTCTACCCGCAGCTGTCCATAACTTATAACTAATATTGTTCTCATATTATTATTCTCGTAGCAAGATACTTCAGTGAGGCAGAATAAATGAGATAATTGCTCCAACCTGAACAAAAGGAGCATTGCAGGCAGCTCCTTCTCACACACAGTAAGTACATTATCACTCACAGAACGACAGATTGAGAATGAAACATAATCACTTCCAGTAACAGATTGATGACTGACAGATGCAGAGGAAAACCCACACTCCCACAACAGAGGTAGAAGGTCACAGAGTAAAATCCACACTCCCAGACTACACAGAGACAGATAAACAGAAACTTACACTCACATACCAGATACAGACAGGTAGAGAGTGAAATCCAGTCATTCACCAGAAACTGAAAGGTACAGATAAAACCCAAACTTGCATCCCGGTTAATGACAGATCCAGAGTGAAATCCACACTCACACACTTGAATAAAACACAAATTCTGACAGAATCTGACAGTTACAGATGAAAATCCGCATGCACATTCCAGAGACTATATTAACAGAAATAAATCTTCTCTCACATCCCAGAGATTGAAAGCTGTAGAGTCAAACACAACCTCACACAGCAGTGATTGACAGACACAGAGTAAAATCCACATTCTTGTAATAGAGATTGACAGATACATAAAAAAACCCACACACACATACCAGAAACTGACAGATAGAGAATAAAACCACACTCACATCCCAGAGTCTGACAGATAGAGAGTAAAACTCTCACGCACATCCTAGAGATGAGCAGAAATGGGATAACACTCACACTGATATCCCAGAGAGTGACAGATAATGACTAAAATCTACACTCCCTTACCAGGAACTGGCTGGTACTGTACTGAATAAAACCTTACTCATATAACACAAACTGAGAGCTACAGCACAAAACCCGCACAAACATACAATAATCAGACAGGTACAGGACAAAATCCACACAGATACCAGAAACTGACAGGTACAGGACAGAACACAATTCACATAGCAGAAATTGACAGGTACAGGACAAAACCCCACTCAGATACCAGAAACTGACAGGTACAGTGTAAAATCACACTGACATACCAGAAACTGACAGGTACAGGTCATAACCCAAATCACACACCAGAAGCTGACAGTCACAGGATAAAACACACTCACTTACCAGAAATTGAGAGGTACATGATATAACCAGACTCACAAACCAGAAACTGACAGGTACTTGATATAACCACACTCACAAACCAGAAACTGACAGGTACATAAGAACATAGGAAGTAAGAGCAGGAGTAGGCCATACGGCCACTCGGGCCTGCTCCGCCATTCAATAGGATCATGGCTGATCCGAATCTAGACTCACGTCCACTTCCCTGCCCTCTCCCCGTAACCCCTAATTCCCTTATGTGCTAGGAAACTGTCTATCTCCATTTTAAATTTATTCAATGTTGCAGCTTCCACAGCTCTCTGGGGTAGCAAATTCGATAGATTTACTACCCTCGGAGTGAAGAAGTTTCTCCTCATCTCAGTTTTGAATGCGCAGCCCCTTATTCCTAGATTATGCCCCCTAGTTCTAGTCTCACCCGTCAGTGGAAACATCCTCCCCGCATCCACCCGATCAAGGCCCCTGACAATCTTACATGTTTCGATAAGATCGCCTCTCATTCTTCTGAACTCCAATGAGTAGAGTCCCAACCTACTCAACCTTTCCTCATATGTCAACCCCCTCATCTCCGGAATCAACCGAGTGAACCTTCTCTGAACCGCCTCGAGAGCAAGTATAACTTTTCTTAAATATGGAAACCAAAACTGCATGCAGTATTCCAGGTGTGGCCTCACCAATGCCCTGTATAACTGCAGCAAGACTTCCCTGTTTTTATACTCCATCCCCCTTGCTTTAAAAGCCAAGATTCCATTGGCCTTCCTGATCACCTGCTGCACCTGCATACTAATTATTGTGTTTCATGCACCAGAACCCCCGATCACTTTGCAGTTTCTCTCCATTTAGATAATAACTTGCTCTTTGATTTTTCTGCCAAAGTGCATAACCTCACACTTTCCAACAGGTACAGGACAATACCACACTCACATACGAGAAACTGACAGGTACAGGGCAAAATACCACTCACATACCAGAAACTGACAAGAACAGGGCAAAATCCCACTAAAATACCAAAATCTTACAAGTACAGGGCAAAATCCCACTAACATACCAGAAACTGACAGGTGCAGAACAAAACCCCACTCACATACCAGAAAATGACAGGTATAGGACAACGCCACACTCACACACCAGAAACTGACAGGTACAGGACAAAATCCCACTCACATACCAGAAATAGACAGGTACAGAACAGAATTTCACTAACTTACCTGAAGCTGGCAGGTAGAGGGAAAAAACACTGTCATACCAGTAACTGACAGGTACAGCACAACATCCCACTCACATACCAGAAACTGACAATACAGATTCAAATAGACACTGACATACAAGAAACTGACAGGTACTGATTAAAACCCACTCTCACATAACATAAATTGACAAGTACAGTGCAAAACCTGGGGTAACTCACCAGAAACTGAAAGGTACAGAAAAAAATCCCCCTCAAATATGAGGAAATAAAAGTTGCAGTGTAAACACTCACATCCCAGAGCATGAACGATACAGAGGAAAACCACACTTACATACCAGAGACTGACAGGTACAGAGTGAAATCCATACTCACATACCAGAAACTCACAGGTATAGGGTAAAATCCACAATCACGTACCAGAGATTAAGAAATAGACAGTAAAAACCAGACTCGCATACCACAGATTGAGAGATACAGAGTAAAACTCATACTTACCGAAAAGAAACTGAGAGATACAGAATGAAACATACACTCACATATCATAAACTTACAGATACAGGGAAATAGCCAATCTCCCATACCAGAAACCGGCATGGACTGATTAAAACCCACATTTCATAACCAAAACTGACAGATACAGAATAAAATCCCACTCACATAGCAGAGTCTGAATGATACAAATGAAAACACCACTCACTTAGCAGATACTGAAAGATACAGAATAAAGCCACACACACAACAAAGACTGACAGATACAAAATAAGATCCACACTCACATGCCAGAATCTGAAAGAATTTAATACAGAGACGTGTGAGGTGATGCATTTTGGCAGCAGGAACAGGGAGAGGCAATATACACTTCACGGCACAGTTTTAAAGAGTGTGCAGGGACAGAGGGACCTGGGAGTTAACGTGCATAGATCCCTCTGAAGGTGGGGGGAGGGGACATTTTGAGAGAGTGGTTAGCAAAGCATATGGGATCTTGGGCTTCATAAATAGAGGTATTCGTACAAAAGTACAGAAGTTATGCTAAACCTTTATAAAGCGCTAGTTAGGCCCAACTGGAGTATTGCGTCCAGTTCTGGTCACCACACTTTAGAAAGGATGTGATTCACTTGCGAGGCTGCAGAGGAGATTTACCAGAATGGTCCCCGGGATGGGGGATCTTAGCTACAAGGACAGGTTGGAGAAGCTGGATTTGTTTTCTTTAGAGCAAAGGAGGTTGAGGGATGAATTGATAGAGGTGTGCAAGATTATGATGGATTTGGACAGGCTAGACGGGGAAAGGCTGGTCCCACTAGTTCATGGTACAAGGACTAGGGGACACAGATTTAAGATTTAAGGTTTTGGGCAAGAGATACAGAGGGGATGTGACTAAAAACTTTTTTACGCAGCGATTGGTGAGGACCTGTTACTCGCTGCCGACGGAAGTAGTGAAAGCGGAGGCACTCAGTGTGTTCAAGGGGAGACTGGATAGGCGCTTGAGGGAAATAAACTTGCAGGGCTACGGGGATAGAGCGGGGGAATGGGACTGACTGATTGCTCTTCAGATAGCCGGCACGGACTCGATGGGCCGAATGACCTCCTTCTGTGCCGTTTTGACTCCATTAATTTATGACAGCTAAAAACCGCATTCACACACCAGAGACTTCCAATACAAAATAAACCCACACTAACATACTAGAGACTGAGAGCTACAGCATTTTACACATTGTTCCATGCCAGAAATAGACAGGTACAGAATAAAACCCACATTCACATACCAGAAACTGAGATACAGAAAAAACCCGCGCTCACATTAATGTTCTGTGATTACGATGGCCCGAATGAATTCTTCGACTAAATTAATGCTGTTTCAGAGCGTTGTGAAATGTATTTGCAATGGCCTCCGGCATTGTCCCTTCCGACACCCCGTGCTTGGCCAGCTCCCCGGGCAGCACCAGACTCACGGCGGTCTGGATGTGTGGACACAATCCGCACACTCCAAACTATTAGTGGTTGGTGCCATCTCCTGGCTGCCAGCCTGTACTGCAACACGATAACCATTCATCAGCAACTATTTTAAATTGGAGAGAAATAACCTGAACATCTTGTTTACGTTCAGATTAAGATGATTGCAAGTGTTATTGGTCCTGACTAAAGCTCCAAAGACCTTTGGCGAGTGATCTGTAAATACAGAGGCTTTCAATTTAAAATTAGAGCGATGGTGGTACAGTGATGAGCCCAGCTGCCCTTCCTAGCGAGCTGACTCGGGTTCGAATTCTCGGTATCATGGGGTGAGGGCTCAGTCCAAGTGGAATGAATCTCACTCTCACACACAGTACCAGAGACTGACAGATACAGAATTAATTTAACTCTCATACACTGGATCAGAGACTAATATATACCGAATGAATCCCACACTTTCATACAACACCAGAGACAGAGAGATACTGAATTAATCTAACTCTCACATATAGAATCATAGACTGACAAAGAGAGAATGAATCTCAGACTCATGTACAGAACCAGAAAATGATCGAGACAAAGTGAATTCCAATCTGATACAGAGTATTAAAGACTTCTGATACAGAATGAATCTCACTCTCAAATATAATACCAGAAACTGACAGACACAGAATGTACCTCACTGTCACATAGAGCATCAGACACTGACTAATACAGAATCAATCCGCACTGAAACAGATTGTCAGAGACTGACAGGTGCAGGATAAATCTCACACTCACATACTGTATCAGAGACAGACACACAGAATAAATCTCACACTCACATACTGTATCAGAGACAGACACACAGAATAAATCTCACACTCACATACTGTATCAGAGACAGACACACAGAATAAATCTCACACTCACATACTGTATCAGAGACAGACACACAGAATAAATCTCACACTCACATACTGTATCAGAGACAGACACACAGAATAAATCTCACACTCACATACTGTATCAGAGACAGACACACAGAATAAATCTCACACTCACATACTGTATCAGAGACAGACACACAGAATAAATCTCACACTCACATACTGTATCAGAGACAGACACACAGAATAAATCTCACACTCACATACTGTATCAGAGACAGACACACAGAATAAATCTCACACTCACATACTGTATCAGAGACAGACACACAGAATAAATCTCACACTCACATACTGTATCAGAGACAGACACACAGAATAAATCTCACACTCACATACTGTATCAGAGACAGACACACAGAATAAATCTCACACTCACATACTGTATCAGAGACAGACACACAGAATAAATCTCACACTCACATACTGTATCAGAGACAGACACACAGAATAAATCTCACACTCACATACTGTATCAGAGACAGACACACAGAATAAATCTCACACTCACATACTGTATCAGAGACAGACACACAGAATAAATCTCACACTCACATACTGTATCAGAGACAGACACACAGAATAAATCTCACACTCACATACTGTATCAGAGACAGACACACAGAATAAATCTCACACTCACATACTGTATCAGAGACAGACACACAGAATAAATCTCACACTCACATACTGTATCAGAGACACTATTCACACCTTTGATTGCTGTGATTATCTTTCTGCCGAGGTGTAATAAAGGGCAGTTAGAAAGATTACCTGTAATCATCTGGCAGTATTCTCTGACTATATATGCTGTGTCTATATGCATTTCTCCTCTTCACCTGACGAAGGAGCAGCGCTCTGAAAGCTTGTGATTTCAAATAAAGCTGTTGGACTATAACCTGGTGTTGTGTGACTTCTTACATTTGTATCAGAGACAGACACACAGAATAAATCTCACACTTACATACAGTACCAGACAATGACAGACAGAATTAAACTGATATTCACATACAGCATCAGAGATGACAGATACTCAGCATGAATCTCACACTCTCATACATAGAAACTTAGATTTTGGAGCAGGAGTAGGCCATTTGGCCCCTCGAGCCCGCTCCGCCATTTAATGAGATCATGGCTAATCATCCAAATTCAGTACCCTGTCTCTGCTTTCTCCCCATATCCCTTGATCCCTTTAGCCTCAAGAAATATATCCACCTCCTCCTTGAATATATTTAATGAATTGGCCTCAACTGCCCTGTGTGGCAGAGAATTCCACAGGTTCACAAGCTCAATCCCTCCTCAGCTCAATCCTAAATGGCTTACCCCTTATCCTTAGACTGTGACCCCTGATTCTGAACTCCCCTGTCATCAGGAACATCTTTCCTGCATCTAGTCTGTCTAGTCCTGTTAGAATTTTATAAGTTTCAATGAGATCCCCTCTCATTCTTCTAAACTCTAGCGAATATAAGCCTAATCGACCCAATCTCTCCTCATACATTACCAGATAATGACAGAGACAGAATTAATCTAAATCTAGCATACAGTACAGAATAAATCCCAAACTCACATGCCATACCAGGAAATGACAGGTATAGAATAAATCTCAAACTCACATACAGTATCACAGATTGGCAGAGAAAGAGAATGAATCTCACACTGACACAGATTATCAGACGGTGACAGACCCAGAATGAATATACACTCGTACACAGTACCAGCAAATGATAGAGACAAAGTGAACCCCACATTAAAGACTGATTGGTGCAAAATGAATCTCACTCTCACATACAGTACCAGAGATTGACAGATATATAATACTCTAGCACACACATACAGAACAGAGACTGACAGACAGTGCATCAGAGGGCCTGGCAGATACAGAATGAGGCCACAATTACATGCAGTACAATTGATTTACATGTAGATTTAGTCCCACACTCACATACAGTACCAGGTACTAGCAGAAATGGAATGAATCTCAAACTAACATCAAGTGGCAGAGACTGATAGATGCAGTACGATTCCCACTTTCATAATCCGAGTGAGTAGCAGATTCATGCAGAATTCTTCGCTGAAAGACAGTACAAGAGACAGACTGATTCCGAACTAATTGGACACTAACATCCAGTACCAGAGACTGACAGATCCAGAATGACTCACACACTCACAATCAGTACCAGAGACTGACAGATACAGAATGACTCACACACTCACAATCAGTACCAGAGACTGACAGATACAGAATGAGTCCCACACTCACAATCAGTACCAGAGACTGAGAGATACAGAATGACTCACACACTCACAATCAGTACCAGAGACTGACAGATCCAGAATGTCTCACACACTCACAATCAGTACCAGAGACTGACAGATCCAGAATGACTTACACACTCACAATCAGTACCAGAGACTGACAGATCCAGAATGACTCACACACTCACAATCAGTACCAGAGACTACAGATACAGAATGACTCACACACTCACGATCAGTACCAGAGACTGACAGATACAGAATGAGTCCCACACTCACAATCAGTACCAGAGACTGACAGATCCAGAATGACTCCCACACTCACAATCAGTACCAGAGACTGACAGATACAGAATGACTCACACACTCACAATCAGTACCAGAGACTGACAGATACAGAATGACTCACACACTCACAATCAGTACCAGAGACTGACAGATCCAGAATGACTCACACACTCACAATCAGTACTAGAGACTGACAGATCCAGAATGACTCACACACTCACAATCAGTACCAGAGACTGACAGATCCAGAATGACTCACACACTCACAATCAGTACCAGAGACTGACAGATCCAGAATGACTCACACACTCACAATCAGTACCAGAGACTGACAGATCCCGAATGACTCACACACTCACAATCAGTACCAGAGACTGAGATACAGAATGACTCACACACTCACAATCAGTACCAAAGACTGACAGATACAGAATGAGTCCCACACTCACAATCAGTACCAGAGACTGACAGATACAGAATGACTCACACACTCACAATCAGTACCAGAGACTGACAGATACAGAATGACTCACACACTCACAATCAGTACCAGAGACTGACAGATCCAGAATGACTCACACACTCACAATCAGTACCAGAGACTGACCGATCCAGAATGACTCACACACTCACAATCAGTACCAGAGACTGACAGATCCAGAATGACTCACACACTCACAATCAGTACCAGAGACTGACAGATCCAGAATGACTCACACACTCACAATCAGTACCAGAGACTGACAGATCCAGAATGACTCACACACTCACAATCAGTACCAGAGACTGACAGATCCAGAATGACTCACACACTCACAATCGGTACTAGAGACTGACAGATACAGAATGACTCACACATTCACAATCAGTACCTTGACTGACAGATACAGAATGACTCACACTCACAATCAGTACCAGAGACTGACAGATCCAGAATGACTCACACACTCACAATCAGTACCAGAGACTGACAGATCCAGAATGACTCACACACTCACAATCAGTACCAGAGACTGACAGATCCAGAATGACTCACACACTCACAATCAGTACCAGAGACTGACAGATACAGAATGAGTCCCACACTCACAATCAGTACCAGAGACTGACAGATCCAGAATGACTCACACACTCACAATCAGTAACATGAGACTGACAGATACAGAGTGACTCACATACTCACAATCAGTACCAGAGACTGACCGATCGAGATTGACTCACACACTCACAATCTGTACCAGAGACTGACAGATACAGAATGACTAACACACTCACAATCAGTACCAGAGACTGACAGATCCAGAATGACTCACACACTCACAATCAGTACCAGAGACTGACAGATACAGAATGACTCACACACTCACAATCAGTACCAGAGACTGACAGATCCAGAATGACTCACACACTCACAATCAGTACCAGAGACTGACAGATACAGAATGACTCACACACTCACAATCAGTACCAGAGACTGACAGATACAGAATGACTCACACACTCACAATCAGTACCAGAGACAGACAGATACAGAATGAGTCACACACTCACAAGCAGTACCAGAGACTGACAGATACAGAATGACTCACACACTCACAATCAGTACCAGAGACTGACAGATCCAGAATGACTCACACACTCACAATCAGTACCAGAGACTGACTGATCCAGAATGACTCACACACTCACAATCAGTACCAGAGACTGACAGATCCAGAATGACTCACACACTCACAAGCAGTACCAGAGACTGACAGATACAGAATGAGTCCCACACTCACAATCAGTACCAGAGACTGACAGATACAGAATGACTCACACACTCACAAGCAGTACCAGAGACTGACAGATACAGAATGACTCACACACTCACAATCAGTACCAGAGACTGACAGATACAGAATGACTCACACGCTCACAAGCAGAACCAGAGACTGACAGATACAGAATGACTCACACACTCACAATCAGTACCAGTGACGGACAGATACAGAATGAGTCCCACACTCACACACAGTACCAGAGACTGACAGATACAGAATGACTCACACACTGACAATCAGTACCAGTGACAGACAGATGTCGAATGAATCTCAGATTTGCACACCGTCCTAGTGACAGGCAGATGTAGAATGAATCTCAGACTCACACTCTACCAGAAAATGACAGATTCAGAGTCAATAACAACACTGACACACGGTACAAGATAGAATACCACCCTGACACTTAGTCATAGTCATAGAGTCATAGAGTTATACAGCACAGAAAGAGGCCCTTCGGCCCATCGTGTCCACGCCAGCCATCAAGCACTGTCTATTCTATCGCCGCTCCTTCATCATCACTGGCTCAAAATCCTGGAACTCCCTCCCTAACAGCACTGTGGGAGTACCTTCATCACACGGACTGCAACGGTTCAAGAACCTGTCTCACCAAAAGCTTCTCAAAGGGCAATTAGGGATGGGCAATAAATGCTGTCCTTGCCAGCGATGCCCACATCCCATGAACGAATAAAAAAAAAGTGACGGACAGGAAACTAAAGGATTCCACGCTCACATACCGTAACAGAGACTGAGATTGAGAATGATTCCTACACTTACATAAATCAATTCTATTTCAGTTTCAATTTTATTTGTCACATAACCAAATACAACAAGTGAAATCCAGTCAGTGAAATGTTTTTTTCTTAACGAGCCGAGCGCACCAATCAACAAAGGACACTTAGCTGCCTGGGATGCACGGAGCCCGCAAGGACGGCAGAGACTGAGTGATACAGAACTATCCCCACACACACAGTATTAGAGATTGGCAGATGCAGAACTAAAGTGGCGGAGACCACACCGCAATGCGTGAATATAGTGCACAAATTGGAGGAAGTCTATCTAACTGGCTGTCCCGTCCGGAAGGAGTGTTTGCGGCCCTGGAAGATGGTCTGGGAAATGGTGAATGGGCAGATGTCACACACGCACTTGCAGGGGGAGTACTGGTGGCAAACACTCAGTCTGATTGGATACCTAAAGAAGCCAATCAGAGATATGCAGAAGAATGGAAATTGACATCATTCCTAACCAGCCAATCACAATCATTGCCTTCACCCATCCCTCATTAGCATAGGACTGTGGGGGTTGCCTATATATTCCGAGCGCGGAGCAAGTTTGAGTCATTTTGTTGCTGAAATCGAGCTTAAGAATGGTGGACGCAAAGAAGACAGCTGCTAAGAAGGGCGCTAAGAAAACCGTCACTAAACCGGCAGCGAAAGGCGGTAAGAAGCGCAGAAAGTCGAGGAAGGAGAGTTACTCCATCTACATCTACAAAGTGATGAAGCAGGTTCACCCTGACACCGGCATCTCCTCCAAGGCCATGAGCATCATGAACTCGTTTGTGAACGATGTTTTCGAGCGTATCGCGAGTGAGGCTTCCCGCCTGACCCATTACAACAAGCGGCACACCATCAGCTCCCGGGAGATCCAGACCGCCGTGCGCCTGCTGCTGCCCGGGGAGCTGGCCAAGCACGCCGTGTCGGAAGGGACAAAGGCGGTGACCAAATACACCAGCTCCAAGTAAAACTCCACGCTGTCCTGAAAGAAGAAACTCCAAACACAACGGCTCTTTTAAGAGCCACCCACTATCTCTCTGAAAGAGCTACACAACGCATCGCCTTGTAGATTCAATTTACTGTAATTATTAAGAACGTTTGAAGTTCCAGCTGTAGATGTAGTTTTAATTCTCAGATAAGTAGTTTCATTGACCGGATCGCCCTTAGCGTCGATGTTGTATATCCCGCCCACTAAAACACAAACACGGTCCTTGGTCGCGCTTTGCCTTTGGTCTCAGACCCGTTTATTTGCAGCGCCAGCCGACTAATTAAAAGTTTGTTTTAGGTGTGAGATTCCTATTTCAGTCACCTCGTTCTCTGTCAAGACCTTTGCATTTTTCTAAAGCCAGTTGGGAGTCCATCCGTTTATTAACCGGAGATTTGCTGCATTGTAACAACCCGGAATGGGAGTTATTCGAGATTAGAACGGGGTCAGTTTGAACACTCTGCCCCTCTTTTCTCACAGCAGGACTCCCAGATCTGGTTTCACTCCCGCAGCAGCGCCTGTGCAAAGGATCGATCGATAATCTGTGAATCCTCACTTTTACAAATTTTGAGCTGGAATGTGTCCCGTTACGGAATCAATGGGGAGTTAATCCCGCCCGTGAAAGTGCGATATTCAACCCGAAATTAATCCTGATTGTAACAGCCTGGAATTTGCAAGGGAGAGATGAAATAAGATAAAATGAATTTTTAAAAACATGGTGAAAACTTTGGCTAATGGTATATTTATTAACTTAATTCGCTCGTTTAGGAAAATAATTGGCGGACTTTTCGAATTTTAAAAATGGTTGGTGGTCTGACTGTTGGGGACAGTTATTTCCACACACTTATCATTGGTGGGAAAACCAGACTGTGATTGGTCACCGGAAAACACCAATGAAATGCACCACAGAGAGACCAATCACAAGTAGGCTGTCTTCATTCCTCCAGAAAGTATAAGAAGGGCCGATGTGGGCGGAGACTTTCATTCTTTCTCTGAACGTGTTGATTGTGAAAATGTCTGGCAGAGGAAAAACCGGCGGTAAAGCTCGGGCCAAGGCCAAGTCCCGCTCATCCCGGGCCGGACTGCAGTTCCCTGTGGGCCGGGTTCACAGGCACCTCCGAAAGGGCAACTACGCTGAGCGTGTGGGTGCCGGAGCCCCGGTCTACATGGCTGCTGTGCTCGAGTATCTGACCGCTGAAATCCTGGAGCTGGCCGGCAACGCGGCCCGCGACAACAAGAAGACCCGCATCATCCCCAGACACCTGCAGCTGGCCGTCCGCAACGACGAGGAGCTCAACAGGCTGTTGGGAGGGGTGACCATCGCTCAGGGCGGGGTGCTGCCTAATATCCAGGCGGTGCTGCTGCCCAAGAAAACCAGCACTGCCAGCTCCAAGAGCAAGTAAAGCGGACAAGATTCAATCTGATAACCCAAAGGCTCTTTTCAGAGCCACCCACAGTTTCCAGGAAAGGGCTGGTTCCTGTTCTGTTCTATGGCTCACAATTATCTCATCTAATTTAACATGTTAAATCTTAAATTCTACTTTGAAATTCACAGATTTGCCCATTAAGTTATCTATCCACCACTCACCTGACAATCAGACGCTGCCACACAGACAGAGTGACTGATACAATTGCTGTCCTGTATGAACGAACACTCCCTCACTCACATGCAGTACCAGTGAGTGAGCGCTTGTGCTTTTCCTATATTCACCTGTCAATCCCACACTGATACAGTACCAGTGAGTGACAGATAAACTTTCTAGTGTAGCCTCACCAGACAATTAAAATTGTCACATTGTACTAGACAGTGTCAGATACAGTATCGATCGTTTTTCACCAGCAACCTGCCACTGACAATACAGGCAGTGACAGAGGCGTTGTCTATCATAGGCACTTTTGTCAATCCCACTGCCACACTGTACAAGAGAGTGACAGATATAGTATCCCATATTCAGCAGTGACTCTCACATTGGCACCAAGAGCCAGAGTGACAGATACAGTATCTATCCCACAATCAAAGATCAACCACACTGTTCACACCGGAATCGGGGGAGCGCGTCCATCTGCTTTTAATGGTTGTTTGGAGTTTTCAGCTGGACCAATAAACTATTTGGCAATGGATTTAAGCTGAACATAAACACGGTGCTGAAGTATTTTCTCTCCAAATTAAAATGGTTTCTGCTGAATTATTGTCTCTTGTTGCAGCACTCACCGTCAGTCACTAGATGGCAGAGACCTTTAATAGTTTGGAAAGTGCGGATTGTGTCCACTCATCCAGACCGCCGTGAGTCTGGTGCTGTCCGGGGAGCTGGGCAAGCACGGGGTGACCAAATACCTCAGCTCCAAGTAAAACACTACAATTTACTGACAGAAATATAGAAAACACAACGGCTCCTTTAAGAGCCACCCACAGCCTCTCTGAAGGAGCCGCCAGTTTACTTCACTGATTTCGTCAGTTTATTCATTCCAGCTAACGTCCTTTCAATCTGGTGAGGAAATTATCAGAACAATAGTATAACTGCTCCAAATTAATGTCTGTCTCAGATGAATTTTATAATTATAAATAAAAGTCTTTAATTTTAAATTTGGTGGAATGTTTCAAACTTTATTTTAGAATTGATCAATAGAGGCCAATAGTTAGTTCTGTTAAGGAAATGGGATTCCAATCAAGCGACCAATCCGAAGTAGCCTCAGGATAGAGCGGGCACCGACAGTGAGAACTGGAATCTTTACAATCTATATTAACGATTTGGAGGAGGGGACCAAGTGCAACATATCCAAGTTTGCCGACGATACAAAGATGGGAGGGAAAGCAGTGAGTGAGGAGGATATAAAAAACCTGCAAAAGGCCATAGACAGGCTAAGTGAGTGGGCAGAAATTTGGCAGATGGAATATAATGTTGGAAAGTGTGAGGTTATGCACTTTGGCAGAAAAAATCAAAGAGCAAGTTAATATCTAAATGGAGAGAAAGTGCAAAGTGCTGCAGTACAAAGGGGTCTGGGGGTCCTGGTGCATGAAACACAGAAGGTTCGTATGCAGGTACAGCAGGTGATCAGGAAGGCCAATGGAATCTTGGCTTTTATTGCAAGGGGGATGGAGTATAAAAGCAGGGAAGTCTTGCTTCAGTTATACAGGGTACTGGTGAGGCCACACCTGGATTACTGTGTACAGTTTTGCTTTCTGTGAAAAATCCATTAAATGGAACAAGGACTCAAACAGACGATATCGTAGAATTAACACAAGTACTTTATTAACAACTGGGAAACACGTTTACAGACAGCCTGCATCAGCATCCTGGCATTCCACCTTGTGCTGACCTAACAGGAAGCAAACCTCTGACCTTAGAAGAAGCATTGGCTACAGCACCACCTGGTGGATAACCTTAATCATAACATCCCAGATTACTATATCCCTCCCCCCTTAACATTTCAGTATGAATTTCTTAACAAACAACCATTCCTGAGGGTCACATAAGGAGTCTCCATTCATCACGTTCCATACTTGACGAATCTAACAGTTCAGTATCAATCTCTCTGGTGGCTTGTGAGCCCTTTGTGAACATCTAACAGTAAAGTCCCTGCTTGTTTGTGGTGAAGCCACCAGCTGCTCCTGAGCAGTGCTCAGAGTATCTGACTCTGCAACAATGGTTTCCTCTTGACGGATAGGTTCCTGTGGAATTATCTCTGTCCCTGGTGGTGGCACCACAGATGCACTTGGATAACTGGGGGCAACCCTGTCTTCAGTCGTTGCATCTGGAACCTTCATTTCAATTTCCCCTTGTCTGGGAAGTATCTGATCTACATATCTGCATATCTACCATCTCCCAACAAAACCTTGTATGATACTGGACCTGTCATTGAGTCTATGAAGCCAGGAATCCACTTTGGTCCATAACTGAAATTCCTGGTAAGGACCGCATCTCCTTCTCCAAAACTTCGGCTCTTTGTTCTTTTGTCACGGTTCTCTTTTTGTTTGTTTTGTCTGTTTTCCATTTTCCTTTTTAGGTCTGGGTGGACAAGGTCAAGAGTGGAGCGTAGTCTACGACCTAATAACATCTCAGCAGGAGAGAGTCCTGTGGTGGATTGAGGTGTTATTCTGTAGCTGAACAGAACCCGTGACACTTTGGCTGCTAAACTCCCTTTTGCACTTTTTTTCATCAGCTCCTTAAATGTTTGTACGGCTCTCTCCACAAGTCCATTCGAGGATGGATGATATGGAGCAGAGGTCACCTGCACTATGTCATTTTTTCCCAAGAACTATTTTGTCTCTGTACTCACAAAACAAGTGGCATTGTCACTCACCACGATCTCCGGTAGCCCTTGATTACCGCAGCTCCAATGCAGGCAGTCTATAGTAGTAGTGGCAGAAGCGGAATTTACAGGATAAACATCCATCCACTTGGAATGTGCATCAATGACTATGAGGAACATCTTCCCCATGAATGGACTCGCATAATCTAAGTGCAATCTTCTCCATGGTTTATCCAGCCACTCCCAGGGGTGGAGAGGAGCCGCTGCTGGTGCCTTCCGGTGTTCTCGACAAGTGCTGCATGTCTAGACTAGATTTTTTATCTCCTCATCTAGCTTTGGCCACCACAAGTAACTCGTAGCCTAGGCTTTCATATGCGAGACCCCAGGATGACACTGATGTAGTTGCTCTAGAATAGACTGTCGTGCTGGCCGTGGAATAATCACTTGTGCTCCCCACAACACGCAACCATGCTGCACACTCAGCTCTGTTTTCCTGACACTGTAGGATGTGAAGTCAGCCCCTTCCAGATGCTGTGGCCATCCCCTCACCACATATTCTCGAACTCCAGACAGTACTGGATCTTTACCTGTCCATGTTCTTATTTGCTCTGCAGTCACAAGTGCCGTGTCAGTGTCCTCCAACATCAAAACTCTGTCCTCTGGAGCTGCATGGGTAGGTGTGCCTGGCAGTGGAAGATGGCTCAAGGCATCTGCGTTCCCATGGTACTTGCCTGCCTTGTAGACGATGACATACTCATATGCCCTCAGCGTCACTGCCCACCTCTGGATCCGGGGTGACACCATCTGTGGAACTGCTTTCATTTCATTGAAAAGAGAGAGAAGAGGTTTATGTTCGGTGCATATGGTGAACTTCCTGCCATATATGTACTTGTGGAACCTCTGTAACCCAATCATGACTGCTAACCCCTCTTTGTCTAACTGAGAAAAAAAATTTCCGCTGCTGTTAGAGTTTGGGACATAAACCCTATTGGTCTTTCAGTTCCATCTTCCACGCAGTGTGAAATAACTGCCCCCACCTCTTAAGGTGAAGCATCACAAGAGAGAATAATGTCTTTCTCTGCATTGTAGTGAACCAGCACATCCGACGACAGCATCAGTTGCTTGGACTGTACAAATGAAACCCCCTGCTCCTCTCTCCACTGCCACTGTGTCTCCTTGCACAGTAGTTTGTGAAGAGGTGCTAGCACAGTTGACAAGTTTGGTAAAAATCTCTTATAATAGTTCAGCAGTCCCAGGTAAGCTTTTAACTCAGCCACATTTGTAGGAGCAGGGGCGTCCTGCAGCGCTTGTACCTTCTCCTTGAGTGGATGGAGCCAGGTGGCACCCATTCTGTGTCCCAGGAACACTGCCTCATTCCCCAGGAAAGTGCACTTACTCCTCTTCAGCCGGAACCCTGCCCTCTCCAATCACTGTAGTACCTATCTCAGAGTGCTCAGATGCTCCTGGCCGGTTCTTCCCTTCACCAGAATGTCATCCAGATAGATGGAAACATGTGGAATCCCTTGCAGTACAGCTTCGATTGTCCTCTGGAAGATAGCTGGACAGATGAGACACCAAACGGTAAGCAGTTATATGTAAACAAGCCCTTGTGTGTATTTATGGTGACATACTTCTTTGATTCGTCATCCAGTGTAATCTGCAAGTAGGCATGACTCATATCCAACTTTGTGCATATCTTTCCTCCAGCCAGATTTGCAAAGAGATCCATTGTTTTGGGAATAGGATACTGCTCTAGTTTGGACACCCGATTGACAGTCAATTTATAGTCTCCACAGAGTCTTACCAAATTGTCCGGTTTTAACACAGGTACTATGGGAGGTGCCCATTCCAAACATTTCACCGGCTCCAGTATGTTCTCTCTCAATAGACGGTCAAGCTCAGCCTCTACCTTTGGCTTCCTAGCATAAGGCACAGGTCATTGTTTAAAAAACCTTGGCAGTGCCTCCTTGTCTACATAAATCTTAGCTGGGGGCCATTAAATGTGCCAAGTTCCTCCTTGAACACACTCTCATGTTCACTCAACACTTCTTGCAAAGTCAACTGTTTGCCCGCATCTATTTGATGTACTGCTTCCCAGTCTAATTTAAGTTCTTTTATCCAGCTCCGACCTAACAGGTTTGGTCCGGTACCCAATACTATAACTACAGGTAGCTGTTCCACTGTGTCTCTGCGTTGCACAGCTACCCTAGCTGTACCTAATCTCGCTACTCATTCACCTGTATATGTTTTAAGATGCAGGGAGCAAGGCTTTAACTCTGGAACTTTTGCATGGTTCCATAATTTTGAGTACTCTGCCTTGTTCATTTATTCACGCCACACCCTGTATCCACTTCAAAGTTCACCTTAGATTCATTTACTCTCAGTTGCAATGTGATAGGAGCCACTTTTGGAAAGTTCGCTAACATGCTATACATTATGAACATGTCCTCTTCTTCCTCAGCATCCCCGCTGATGTGGTGTGCTCCATGTATTTTCACTTCTCTCCCTTGGTTTTGCTGTCTTCCCCCTTTTGGTTTGGATTCCACCACAGGTGATTTCACCCTGCAAGCTGGTTTTATGTGTCCTCGTTTCCCACACTTGCAGCACTTTTCCTCCAGAAAACAGCATTCAGTCGCCAGGTGATCGCCCTTGCATCTATAACATGCCTTCACAATTTCACATTGTGGTCTCTGACGCATGTTCAACTTGTGCACAACAACCTGACCTGCAACATGCGTAGCATTAGCGCTTTCTGAACCCTGTACTTCTTTTACATCTCGGTTCACTGTCTCTATGGCTTGTGCAAGTCCCAATGCTTTTTCATAAGTAAGTCCAGTCTCAAATAATAATCTACGTTGCATTCAGTTGTCCATAATTCCGCAAACTAGCCTATCTCACAGCATTTCCTTCAGGTTGTTCCCATAATTGCAATCTTGTGCTAATTTACACAACACCACTACATAGTCGATTATGCCCTCTTCCTCTTTCCTGTTCCTTGAATTAAACTTGAAACACTGTACAATCTCACTAGGCTTAGGGTTGAAATGTTATTTTAGCAAAACCACTAATTCACCATATGGTTTGTCTCCAGGCTTTTCAGGACTGAGCAGATTTTTTATCAAACTGTAGGCTTGGCTTCCCACTGAACTAAGCAGAATGGCTTTCCATTTTCCGGCATCATTTATTTCATTTGCTTCGATAAAATAACCCAACACTTCACAGTATTCTTCCCAGGTTTGAGCTTGAATATCAAAAGCAGAAACCGTTCCTATCATGGCAGCCATGCTCTCTTCCAGCTTGTAGCTAACTTTAGCTCGTGATTTTGTTGTTTAAATATCCCGGCAGACTTTTCTTCTTTATGCAGCATCCTTAAGTTGCCTCGTCGCCAAATGTGATAAATCCATTAAATGGAACAACGACTCAAAGAAACGATATCGTAGAATTAACACGAGTACTTTATTAACAACTAGGAAACACGTTTACAGACAGCCAGCATCAGCATCCTGGCATTCCACCTTGTGCTGCCCTAACAGGAAGCAAACCTCTGACCTTAACAGGAAGCAAACCTCTGACCTTAACAGGAAGCAAACCTCTGACCTTAGTAGCAGCATTGGCTACAGCACCACCTGGTGGATAACCTTAATCATAACATCCCAGATTACTATACATTCCATATTTAAGTAAAGATATACTTGCTCTCGAGGCAGTTCAGAGAAGGTTCACTCAGTTGATTCCGGAGATGAGTGGGTTGACTTATGAGGAAACGTTGAGTAGGTTCGGCCTCTACTCATTGGAATTCAGAAGAATGAGATGCGATCTTATCAAAACATATAAGATTGTGAGGGAACTTGATCGGGTGGATGCGGTGAGGATGTTTCCACTGATGGGTGAGACTAGAGCTAGGGGGCAGACTCTTAGAATAAGGGGCTGCCCTTTCAAAACTGAGATGAAGAGAAACTTCTTCAGAGGGTAGTAAATCTATGGAATTTGCTACCACAGAGAGCTGTGGAAGCTGCGACATTAAATAAATTTAAAACGGAGTTAGACAGTTTCCTAGCTGATAAGGGAATTAGGGGTTACGGGGAGCGGGCAGGGAAGTGGACGTGAGTCTAGATTCGGATCAGCTATGATCCTATTGAATGGCGGAGCAGGCCCGAGGGGCCGTATGGCCTACTCCTGCTCCTACTTCTTATGTTCTTATGTTATGTTTATCATTACAGTCCATCCAATGACTTTCCTGAAACCCTTGAATTTCACAATCCCCGACAATATCTGTGCAGGAAGCAAACTTCAGAAGGAGAATAATCTCACAAGTTGGCCTCTTGTCACAGCAGCTCGGTTTAACCTATTGTGAGGTGGAAAGCCCCGGTTCCCCGTCACACCATCTGTCTGATGTATAAAAGCTGAATGGAAACAGGACACTGGGCGCGTGGACACCCAGGAAGACTAAAAGAGCATTTCACTGTGAGGGGAGAATACAGGGTCCGGGCCAAAGAGTCACTTGTAACCCCATAGTCCTCATAATTCTGAAGCTATTCCCCACCCCAATATATCCCCGCTCCCGGTCCCAGGGCCCTGTTCTCTCTCTGAGGCGGTGGGTGGCTCTGAGAAGAGCCTTTGTTTTGTGCCCTGGATGTTGTCACTAAGTACTTTACGGTGGCGCTTGGCTCCGCCTTTTCCCAGTCCTTTGCCTCCTCTCCCTCTTCCAGCTATGACGATTCCTCACAGGAATATAAACTGAATGTATTTATGAAGCCAGCCCGGATCTGATTGAGAAAGGCAGAGTGTGAGAGAGGCTGGGAGGAGACAGAATCAGAGTGACAGGCTGAGCAGAGACAGCGTCCTCTGAGCTTCAGCTCCGCCTCCAGCTTTCACGCTTCAGCATTTAAATATTTGCCTGCTCCTCCCCCTCTCCCCGCACAAGCGACAGGAAGGGCCCATGCGAGCTTCCCTCCCCCAGCTCTACCAGCGGGTGCTGTTTGCTTAGTGCTCGGCTGATGATCGCTGAACACATCATAGAGCGGAGATATCACGGGCAGAGTATGGGAGCAAACAGCAGCCTCTTCACAGCAACACATCGCATTGGGACTGTGTCCGCAGATGGGCTTTGAGTCGGGGTAATTTCAGCGGCAGATTGGAACAGGAACGAGTTCCGCAACATGGAGGGAGTGGGGGAAGGGAGAGGCCATTCTCGGGCTGTGTGTGTACAGTGCAAGGTAACAAAGAAAGTAAATCACCTCGCTCTTTCAAATCATTGCTACTTTCTTCCCACAAATCAGTAGTGAATGTTCCTGAATCGGTTCAAGTCTCACCGTGTCTGTTGTTCTAGGGCAGCGAACAGTGGAAAGTCAGCCTGACTGTGAGGATGTGGGCAGTTTCACAAAGTGCATTTATTTCAGGCAGCAGGTGAGATGTGTGAAAGATCACATTTCAAAAATCGGTTATTTTTTCGGTGCGTTGTGTTCTCCAGAAACGTATTGCTGGAGATGGGGAGATACATTGTGAATCCCCCAGATACACCAGGATCCGGATTCTGTGGCAGTCTGTTAATTACACAGGCCCTCAACTCGCTTTCAATAGACTAAAAACAATTGTTTGTACTGACCAGGTGCCTGTGGTTATATTCCAAGAAGCGTTCCTGAACTTTATATTTCGTCCCTTGGGAGTGGGAGGTATAAACCTGGACTGTGCCAATGGGATGGTGACATTCATGATCCAGTGCTGGGTTTGTGTTGTGTCTGGATGCTGATAACTCACTATAGAACCGTCCTACACACCTGGTGTGGTGAATCTGAGTGCCGCTGTGCTGCAGTGAGGTCAGACAATGTAACTTTGTATGGCGGTTGCACATACAGAAACTGACAGGTACATGACAAAACCCCATTCACGTACCAGAAACAGACAGGTTCAGGAAAAAACACAACTCACATACCAGAAATTAATAGGTACAAGCAAAATCCCACTTACATACCAGAAACTGACAGAAACAGGACAAAATTCCAGTCATATTCCAGAAATTGACAGGAACAGGGCAATACCCCTTTGACGGACAAGAAAATGACAGGTACAGGACAATATCCTATTCACATACCAGAAATTGACAGGCTCAGCACAACCCCACTCACATATCAGTAACTGGCAAGTTCAGGACGAACATTCACTCACATATCAAAATCTTATAGTTAAAGGTCAAAACCCCACTCATAACAGGTACAGATAGGTACAGGGCAAAACTCCACTCATATCAGAAACTGACAGGTACACAAGAAAACCAGTCACATACCTGAAACTGCCAGGTACAGGACAAAGCCCCAATCATATACCAGTTACTGATAGGTACAGGACAAAACTCTACTCACATATCAGAAATAGAGAGGTTCAGGACAAAACTCCACTCACTTAACAGCAACTGACAGGTACAGGTCAAATCCTCACTCACATACCAGAAACTGACAGGTACTGAAAAAAATCCCACTCACATATCAGAAACTGAAAGGTACAGGAGAAAACACCACTCATATAACAGAAACTGACATGTACATGACAAAACCCCATTCACGTACCAGAAACAGACAGGTTCAGGACAAAACACAACTCACATACCAGGAACTGATAGGTACAGGACAAAAAACCACTCAGGTACAAGAAACTGACGTTAACAGGTAAAACACCAATCACATACCAGAAACTGACAGGTACTGGACAAAAGCCCATTCACATACCAGAAACTGACAGGTTCAGGACAAAACACAACTCACATACCAGGAACTGATAGGTACAGGACAAAAAACCACTCAGGTACAAGAAACTGACGTTAACAGGTAAAACACCAATCACATACCAGAAACTGACAGGTACTGGACAAAAGCCCATTCACATACCAGAAACTGACAGTTACAGGACAAAGCTCCACTCATATACCAGGTAGAGGACAAAACCCCACTTAAGTACCAGAAACTGACACAAACTGGATAAAATACCTGCATATACCAGAAGCTGACAGGTACAGGGCAAAACCCCTCTCACATATCAGATACTGAGGGGTACAGAGCAAAACCCCACTCACATATCAGATACTGAGAGGTACAGAACAAAACCCCACTCACATATCAGATACTGAGAGGTACAGGACAAAACCTCACTCACATATCAGATACTGAGAGGTACAGAGCAAAACCCCACTCACATATCAGATACTGAGAGGTACAGGACAAAACCCCACTCACATATCAGATACTGAGAGGTACAGGGCAAAACCCCTCTCACATATCAGATACTGAGAGGTACAGGACAAAACCCCTCTCACATATCAGATACTGAGATGTACAGGACAAAACCCCACTCTCATATCAGATGCTGAGAGGTACAGGGCAAAACCCCTCACATATCAGATACTGAGAGGTACAGGACAAAACCCCACTCACATATCAGATACTGAGATGTACAGGACAAAACCCCACTCTCATATCAGATACTGAGAGGTACAGGGCAAAACCCCTCTCACATATCAGATACTGAGAGGTACAGGGCAAAACCACACTCACATATCAGATACTGAGAGGTACAGGACAAAACCCCACTCTCATATCAGATACTGAGGGGTACAGGACAAAACCCCACTCACATATCAGATACTGAGAGGTAAAGGACAAAGGCTCTCTCACATATCAGATACTGAGAGGTACAGGGAAAAACCCCACTCACATATCAGATACTGAGGGGTACAGGACAAAACCCCTCTCACATATCAGATACTGAGGGGTACAGGGCAAAACCCCTCTCACATATCAGATACTGAGAGGTACAGGACAAAACCCCACTCACATATCAGATACTGAGAGGTACAGGACAAAACCCCACTCACATATCAGATACTGAGAGGTAAAGGACAAAGGCTCTCTCACATATCAGATACTGAGAGGTACAGGGAAAAACCCCACTCACATATCAGATACTGAGGGGTACAGGACAAAACCCCTCTCACATATCAGATACTGAGGGGTACAGGGCAAAACCCCTCTCACATATCAGATACTGAGAGGTACAGGACAAAACCCCACTCACATATCAGATACTGAGAGGTACAGGACAAAACCCCACTCACATATCAGATACTGAGATGTACAGGGCAAAACCCCACTCACATATCAGATACTGAGAGGTACAGGACATAACCCCTCTCACATATCAGATACTGAGAGGTACAGGACAAAACCCCTCTCACATACCAGATACTGAGAGGTACAGGGCAAAACCCCACTCACAAATCAGATACTGAGAGGGACAGCACAAAACACCTCTCACATATCAGATACTGAGAGGTACAGGACAAAACCCCTATCACATCAGATACTGAGACGTTCAGGACAAAAGCCCACTCACATATCAGATACTGAGAGGTACAGGGCAAAACCCCACTCACATATCAGATACTGAGAGGTACAGGGCAAAACCCCACTCACATATCAGATACTGAGAGGTACAGGACAAAACCCCTCTCACATATCAGATACTGAGAGGTACAGGACAAAACCCCTCTCACATATCAGATACTGAGAGGTACAGGGCAAAACCCCACTCACATATCAGATACTGAGAGGTACAGGACAAAGACTCTCTCACATATCAGATACTGAGAGGTACAGGACAAAACCCCTCTCACATATCAGATACTGAGAGGTACAGGACAAAACCCCACTCACATATCAGATACTGAGATGTACAGGGCAAAACCCCACTCACATATCAGATACTGAGAGGTACAGGACAAAACCCCACTCACATATCAGATACTGAGAGGTACAGGACAAAACCCCACTCACATATCAGATACTGAGAGGTACAGGACATAAGCCCTCTCACATATCAGATACTGAGAGGTACAGGACAAAACCCCACTCACATATCAGATACTGAGAGGTACAGGACAAAACCCCACTCACATATCAGATACTGAGAGGTACAGGACATAAGCCCTCTCACATATCAGATACTGAGAGGTACAGGACAAAATCCCACTCACATATCAGATACTGAGAGGTACAGAGCAAAATCCCACTCACATATCAGATACTGAGAGGTACAGGGCAAAACCCCTCTCACATATCAGATACTGAGAGGTACAGGACAAAACCCCACTCAAAAATCAGATACTGAGAGGTACAGGACAAAACCCCACTCACATATCAGATACTGAGAGGTACAGGGCAAAACCCCTCTCACATATCAGATACTGAGAGGTACAGGACAAAGCCCCTCTCACATATCAGATACTGAGAGGTACAGAGCAAAACCCCACTCACATATCAGATACTGAGAGGTACAGGGCAAAACCCCACTCTCATACCAGAAACAGTTAGGTACAGGACAAAAAAGCCACTCACATACGAGTTACTGAAAGGTACAAGACAAAACTCCACTCATACCTCAGAAACTAACAGATACACATGAAAACCACACTCATACCAGGAACTGCCAGGTACAGGACAAAGCCCAACTCACATAACAGGAACGAATTGATACAGGACAGCACCACACTCAATTATCAGAAACTGACAGGTACAGAACTAAACCACACTCAATTATCAGAAACTGACAGGTACACCAGAAAACCCTACTCACATACCAGAAACTGACAGGTACAAAATAAAGCCCCACTCACATAACAGAAACTGACAGGTACAGGTCAAAACCTCACTCACATACCAGAAACTGACAGGTAAAGTACAAAACTCCACTCACGTACCAGAAACTGACAGGTACAGGACAAAATCCCACTCACACTCCAGGAAATGATAGATACAGGACAAAACCCCACTCAACTACCAGAAAATGAGAGGTACAGAGCAAAACCCCACTCAATTAACAGAAACTGACCGGTACCGGACAATACCACACTCACATACCAGAAACTGACAGGTACAGGACAAAGCCCCACTCTTATGCCAGGACAAAACTCCACTCACATATCAGTAATTGAGAGGTACAGGACAAAATCCCACTCACGAAACAGAAACTGACAGTTGCACCATGGGTGGCTCTGCTGCACAGGCTGGGAGGAAAAAGAGTGGAAGAGCTATAGTGATAGGGGACTCCATTGTAGGGGAATAAATAGGCGTTTTTGCGGCCGCAATCGAGACTCCAGGATGGTGTTTTGCCTCCCTGGTGCAAGGGTCAAGGACGACTCGGAGCGGCTGCAGAACATTTTGGAGGGGGAGGGTGAACAGCCAGTTGTCGTGGTGCACATAGGCACCAACGATATAGGTAAAAAACGGGATGAGGTCCTAAATGCAGACTATAGGGAGTTAGGAGGTAAATTAAAAAATAGGACCTCAAAGGTAGTAATCTCAGGATTGCTACCAGTGCCACGTGCTAGTCAGAGTA
This sequence comes from Somniosus microcephalus, assembly GCF_052327205.1. Lineage (NCBI taxonomy): Eukaryota > Metazoa > Chordata > Chondrichthyes > Squaliformes > Somniosidae > Somniosus > Somniosus microcephalus. The sequence continues at coordinate 44,167,069 of NW_028225183.1, forward strand.
GAAATAGGAGGATAGTTCAAGTGAATACATGGCTAGAGGAATGGTGCCAGGGGGAGGGATTGAAATTCATTGGACATTAGAACCGGTTCTGGGAGAGGTGGGACAAGTGCAAATCGGACGGTTTCCACCTGGGCAGGGCCGGGACTGATGTCCATGGGGGAGTGTTTACTAGTGCTGTTGGGGAGGGTTTAAACTAAAGTGGCAGGGGGTTGGGACCCTGAGCAGGGAGACAGAGGAAAGGGAAACAAGGAAAAAAGCAAAAGACAGGAAGGAGAAAAACAAAATTAGAAGGCAAAGAACTCGACGGTTTAAATCAAACAAGGTCACAGTAAATAAGAATTCATATAGGTCTGAGAGCATTATTAAAACAAGCCTGAAGGCTTTGTGTCTTAATGCAAGGAGCATTCGGAACAAGGTGGATGAATTAGATGTGCAAATAGAGGTAAACGAATAGGATTTGATTGGGATTACAGAAACATGGCTCCAGGGTGGCCAAGGCTGGGAACTCAACATCCAGGGGTATTCAATATTTAGGAAGGATAGGCAAAAAAGAAAGGGTGGTGGGGTAGCATTGCTGGTTAAAGAGGGTATTAACACAATTGAAAGGAAGGATATTAACTCTGATGATGCGGAATCTGTATGGGTAGAACTGAGAAATATCAAGAGGCAGAAAACGTTAGTGGGAGTGGTATATTGACCTCCAAACATTAATACGGAGGTTGGGGATGGCATTAAAAGGGAAATTAGAGAAGCATGCAGTAAGGGCACAGTAGTCATCATGGGTGACTTTAATTTATATATAGATTGGGCTAACCAAATTAGTAAAAATACTGTGGAGGAGAAATTCCTCGAATTTTACGGGATCGTTTTCTGGAACAATATGTCGAGGAACCAAACAGAGATCAGGTCATCTTAGACTGGGTATTATGTAATGAGAGAGGGTTAATTAGCAATCTTGTTGTACGAGGCCCCTTGGGTCAGAGCGATCATAATGTGATAGAATTCTTCATTAGGAAGGAGAGTGAAGTAGTTGACTCGGAGACTAGGGTCCTGAATTTAAATAAAGGAAACTACGATGGCATGAGGTGCGAGTTGGGTTGGATTGATTGGGGAATGTCACTCAAAGGGTTGACGGTGGATAGGCAATGGCGAACATTAAAAGACCGCACGGATGAACTACAGAAGTTGTTCATCCCAGTTTGGGATAAGAATAAAACAAAAAGGGTGGCTCAACCGTGGCTAACAAGGAAAATTAGGGATAGCATAAGATCCTAGGAGAGGGCTGGAAAAAGCGGTAACCCTGAGGATTGGGAGCAGTTTAGAATTCAACAAAGGAGGACAAAGGGATTAATTAAGAAGGGGAAAATAGAATATGAAAGTAAGCTTGTAGGGAACATAAAAACTGACTGTAAGAGCTTTTATAGATATTTGAAGTGAAAAAGATGAGTGAAATCAAGTGTAGGTCCCTTGCAATCAGAAGCAGGGGAAGTTATAATGGGGAACAAAGAAATGGCTGACCAATTAAATGCATATTTTGGTTCTGTCTTCACAAAGGAGGACACAAATAACCTCCCAGAGATGTTGGAGAACATAGGGTCTGATGAGAGGGAGGAACTGAAAGAAATCAGTATTTGTAGGGAAATGGTGTTAGTGAAATTGACGGGATTGAAGGCCGATAAATCCCCAGGGCCTGATAATCTACATCCTAGGGTAATTAAGGAGGTGCCCCTAGAAATAGTAGATGCATTGCTGATCATATTCCAAAATTCGCTGGAATCTGGAACAGTACCTATGGATTGGAGGGTAGCTAATGTTACCCCACTATTCAAAAAGGGTGGTAGAGAGATAGCAGGGAATTACAGATCAGGAAGCCTGACATCGGTCGTGGGGAAAATGCTAGAGTCCATTATGAAGGATGTAATAGCTGAACACTTGGAAAACAGTGACAGGATCGGACAAAGTCAACATGGATTTACAAAAGATAAATCGTGCTTGACTAATCTACTGGAATTTTTTGAGGATGTAACTGGGAAAATAGATAAGGGAGAACCAGTAGATGTGGTGTATTTGGACTTTGAAAAGGTTTTTGATACGGTCCCGCATAAGAGATTAGCATGCACATGGGATTGGGGGCAAGGTATTGACTTGGATAGAGAACTGGTTGGTGGACAGAAAGCAGAGAGTAGGAATTAACATGTCTTTTTCCAAGTGGCAGGCAGTGACTAGTGGTGTACCGCAAGGATCGGCCCTTGGACGCCAGCTATTCACAATATACATTAATGATCTAGATAACGGAACTAGATGTAATATCTCCAAATTTGCAGATGACACAAAGCTGGGTGGGCGTGTGTGCTGCGAGGAGGATACCGAGAAACTCCAGGATGATTTGGACAGGTTGGGCGATTGGGCAGAAGCGTGGCAGATGCAATATAATGTGGATAAATGCGAGGTTATCCACTTTGGTGTCAAAAACAGAAAGGCAGACTATTATCTGAATGGCAACAGATTGGGAGAAGGGGAAGTGCAACGAGACCTGGGTGTCCTTGTGCACCAGTCGCTGGAGGTAAGCATGCAGGTGCAGCAGGTGGTGAAGAAGGCAAATGGTATGTTGGCCTTCATAGTGAAAGGGTTTGAGTACAGGAGCAAAGATGTCCTACTGCAGATGTACAGGGCCTTGGTGAGGCAACACCTTGAGGACTGTGTGCAGTTTTGTTCGCCTTATCTGAGGAAGGATGTTCTTACCATGGAAGGAGTTCAGTGAAGATTCACAAGGCTGATCCCTGGGATGGCAGGAATGATGTATGAGGAGAGATTGGGTCGATTGGGCTTATACTCGCTGGAGTTTAGAAGAATGAGAGGGGATCTCATCGAAACTTGTAAAATTCTGACATGTCTGGACAAACTAGATGCAGGTAGAATGTTCCTGATGGTCGGAGAGTCCAGAACCAGGGGTCATAGTCGAAGGATAAGGGGTAAGCCATTTAGGACAGAGATGAGGAAGAATTTCTTCACCCAGAGAGTGGTGAACCTGTGGAATTGTCTACCACAGAAGGCGTTTCAGGCCAAGTCTTTAAATATATTCAAGAAGGAGTTACATATATTACTTAGAGCTAAACCTATCAAGGGATATGGGGAGAAGGCAGGTACGGGGTACTGAGTTTGGATGTTCAGCCATGCTCACATGGAATGGCTCGAGGGGCTGAATGGCCTACTCCTGCTCCTATCTTCTATGTTTCTATGAAACACAACTCACATAAAAGAAACTGAAAGGTAGAGCCAAAATCCCACTTACAAAGCAGAAACTGACAGGTACAAGACTAAAGCCGACATACAGACAAGTAAATGATATGTACAAGACAAAAACCTTTTCATATACCAGATAATAAAAGGTACAGCACAAGCAGAATCACATACCAGTAGCAGGCAAGTACAGGACAAAACCCCACTGACATATCAGAAACTTACAGTTACAGGTCAAAACCACATTCACATACCAGAAACTGACAGGTACAGGACAAAACCCCACTCACAAATCAGAAAATTACAGTTACACGTCAAAATCGCACTCACATATGCAGGGCGGCATCTTTTACCTGGTTTACGGTAATTTACCTGACCAGCAGCCTTTGCCTGCACTGTGAACCAATTCCAAACAGTGGTTTCGAATCGCTAAACCCACCCTTCCAGTTCTGACTGGAGGAACTTATAATTAATGATATATAAAAAAGGACAAAATGGTCTCGATGCGAGAAAATCAAACTTTATTAACTAAAGAATACAACACCACACGATCAAAGGATTAAAGAAACTACACCACACGATCAATGTAAATTTGCTTAACAGGGGAAGGCAGACGGCAAAAACGAGGGATAAATGGCTACAATGTAAGTCTTACAATCTTAGCAATTTCCCTTAAATTACCACCCCTCTAACTCCTTACTAGATTGCCTTGTTGAGGAGTCAGAAACGTGCTCACCTGTGGTCCAAAGAGTAAGAGCGAGAAGAGCTGACCTGCAGTCCAAGGAATAAGAGAGAGATATGCTTCTGAGAAGCTATCTTAATACCTGGGAGCTCCTGCTGTTTTGGCGCTGAAAAGGTCTGTGTGCAAATTCGCGCTGAAAAGTTCGAATACACAAGAGAAAGGCCATGATTGGCTGATTCAAACGGGCTATTTCCCAGTCGCCATACTGCTCCCATTGTCTGGAATGGCTGATTCAAATAAAGCTTGGAGTGGTTTGAATGTGTCTTCATTCTGGGGCCGAAATGTTCCCGCCCACATCCGGAGTTTTCTGGGCTAAAACAAAGGGATTCTACCGTCCCATTGTCGAGTAATGGGTGATTGAAATCCATTCAGTTTAAACTGTTCCCTTCCTCAGTTTAATTGTCTTTTTCAACAGTCTGTGCTGAGCCTTCGAACCATCTCCATTCACCCTGATGGGTTTTGAATGGGGTTGGATTACTATGTAAACAGAAACCGATTCTCTTGTGGTCACTCGAAACCGCAGCCTAAGTGATTAATCCTTTATGTCAACAAGGCAGTGGTTTCAGTAAACAAACATCGATTGTCAGCAGGGAAGGGAAACTCCCTTTTTGATTGACAGAATCTGACTGCCACTGCTTGATCCTCCCACTTTTGACAGACCTGCACGAGCTGCTTCCAAGCCTCTTTGTCCTTGGACATGCTTTTCTGACGGCCATTTTTAAACCCCTTTCCAATTTACCAAACTCGAGGGTACAAATTTTAATAAAATGTACTGTCTTAAATTGTGCAAATTTTTCCACAACATTCCTTGTTGTCCACGTGCCGCCCATCTCAAAGCAGCCTTTTGCGGTTCTGGGCACATTTTAAAACATTGTCCAACCCAGAGGCAATTTAAAAGCACGCACAGTCTCCATCCACGATGTGGATTAATATCTCCAGTATCTTCGGGGCTGAGGGATTTTGCAAATCCTTACGCACACCAAAAATTGACAAGTACAGCACAAAACCCCACTCACATACCAGAAATTGAGAGGTACAGGATAATACTCCACTCACATACCAGAAAATGACAACTGCAGCACAAAACCCCACTCACATACCAGAAGCTGACAAGTAGAGGACTAAACCACACTCTCATAACAGAAATTGAGAGTTAAAGGACAAAACCCCACTTACATATCAGAAATGGACTGGTACAGGAAAAAAACCCACACACATCCCAGAAGCTGACAGGAACAGGAAAAAAACACATTCACATAACAGAAACTGACATGTAAAGGACAAAAGCCCAATCACATACCAGAAACTGACAGTTACAGGGTAAAGGCCCATTCACATACAAGAAACTGACAGGTACAGGACAAAGCTCCACTCATATACCAGGTACTGATAGGTTCAGGACAAAACCACACCCAGGTACCAGAAACTGACAGTAACTGGATACAATACCTCACACATATCAGAATCTGAAAGGTACAGGGCAAAACCACTCTCACATATCAGATATTGACAAGTACAGGACAAAGACCCACTCACATACCAGAAACTGAGAGTTAAAGGACAAAACCTCACTCTCACACCAGAAAATGACAGGTACAGGGCAAAGCCCCATTCTCATACCAGAAACTGTTACATACAGGACAAAAAACCAACTCACATACCAATTACTCAAAGGTAGAAGACAAAACTCCACTCTTATATCTGAAACTGACAGGTACACGCGAAAACCACACTCACATACCAGAAACAGCCAGGTACAGGACAATGCCCAACTCACATACCAGGAACTGATAGATACAGGACAAAGCCACACTCAAATACCTGAAACTGAGAGGTAGAGGACTAAACCACACTCAATTATCAGAAACTGACAGGTACCAGACAACACCACATTCACATAGCAGAACCTGACAGGTACAGGACAAAACATCACTCACATAACAGAAACTGACAGGTAAAGGACAAAAGCCCACTCACGTACTGGAAACTGACAGGTATGGGACAAAACCCCATTCACGTACCAGAAACAGACAGGTTCAGGACAAAACACAACTCACATAACAGAAACTGAAAGGTACAGGCAAAATCCCACTTACAAAGCAGAAACTAACAGGTACAGGGCAAAATCCCAGTCAAGTACCAGAAGCTGACAGGTACAGGACAATACCCCACTCACATACCAGAAGCTTGACAGATACAGGAGAAAACGCCACACACATAACAGAAACTGATACGTATAGGACATAGCCCCACTAACTGATAGGTATAGGACAAAGCCCCAATCACGTACCAGAAACTGATGGGTACAGACAGACCCCTGCTGACCCATGAGAAACTGACAGGTACAGGACAAAATCACAATCACATACCAGAAACTTACAAGTACAGGACAAACCCACCACTCACACACCAGAAACTGGCAGGAACAGTAAAAAAACACACTTATATACCAGAAAATTACAGGTACAGGAAAAATCACAAATAACATAAGGGAAACTGTCAGGAATAGGTAAAAACCTCACTCACATTCCAGAAGCTGACAGGTACAAAACAAAACTCCACTCACATAACAGAAACTGACAGGAACAGGACAAAATCCCACACATTACAAGTCAGAAGCCCACTTACAGACAAGTAAATGACATGTACACGACAAAAACCTTTTCACATACCAGATACTGAAAGGTAGAGCACAAACACAATCACATATCAGTAACAGGCAAGTACAGGACAAAACCCCACTCACACATCAAAAACTTGCAGTTACAGGTCAAAACCGCACTCACATACCAGGAACTGATAGGTAAAGGACAAATTCACACTCACATACAAGAAACTGACATTAACAGGTAAAACTCCAATCACATAGCAGAAATTGAGAGGTACAGGACAAAACCCCATGCACGTACCAGAAACAGACAGGATCAGGACAATACACAACCCACATACCAGAAACTAACAGGTACAGGCAAAATTCCACTTACATACCAGAAACTGACAGAAACAAGTCAAAATTCCAGTCATATTCCAGAAACTGGCAGGAACAGGGCTATACCCCACTTACAGACAAGAAAATTACAGGTACAGGACAATATCCTATTCACATTCCAGAAATTGACATGTTCAGCACATACCAACTCACAGATCAGTAACTGGCAAGTACAGGACAAAACCTCACTCACATATCAAAATCTTACAGTTACAGGTCAAAATCCCACTCATATACCAGGTACTGATAGGTACAGGAAAACAACCCACACTAATCTATCGGAAACTGACTGGTACTGAATAAAACCAGATAGCATACAAGAGATCGATGGGTACAGAATAGAACCAACATTCACAGACCAGAGACTGACTGGTAGAGTAAAACCTAAAATTCACGTATCAGAAGCTGCCAGTTACAGTGTATCACCCACACTCTCTCATCAGAGACTGACAGGTACAGAGTAAAACCTACATTCACCATCCAGAGACTGACAGGTGCAGGTTGAATTATAAACTGACACAGAGTATCGGAGTGTGACAGACTCAGAATGAATCCCACATACACGTGCAATACCAGAAAATGATAGACACAATTAATCCCACACAGACATTGATTATTAAAGACTGACTGGTTAGGAATGAATCTCACTCTCACACAAAGTCCAGAGACTGACAGAGAATTTACCTCACTGTCATATAAAGGACTAGACATTGAGAAATACAGAATCAATCACACAATGACAGGAGTTTCAGAGACAGATATACAGAATGAGAGGTACAGAATTAATTTAACTCTCACACACTGTATCTGAGACTGAAATATACAGAATGAATCCCACAATTAGATACTCCACCAGAGAGTGACAGATACTGAATTAATCTAACTCTCGCATACAGAATCATAAACTGACAAAGAGATAATTAATTTCACACTAACTCAGGGAATCAGAGACAGACAGATACAGAATGAATCCCGCACTTTCATACAACACCTGAGACTGACAGATACGGATATACTGAATTAATCTAACTCTCACATACAGATTCAAAACGGTAACACTAACTTATTAAATGATCGAGTCAAAAGGATACTCACACTGACAGAATGTAGAACAGACTGACTGATAATCAATGAATCTCACTCTCTCACATAGTATCAGGGACAGACAGATAAAAAAATCTACCTCATTTTCACTTACAGTACCAGACACTGACAATACATAATCAATCACACACCAGCACAAATTTTCAGAGACGGACATACAGATTGATTCTCAGTCACACACATTACCCAGACTGACAGATACAGATTTAATCTGAATCTCAAATGTTATCCAGAGATTGACAGTTCCTGAATCAATCTCTATCTCACATACAGTATCAGACTCACAGGTGCATAATACATCCCAATCAAAGATACCGTACCAGAAACTGCCTGTCTTTGGTATTGTTATGTGATTGTTATATGCAATCTTTATCTCTTAGACTTTGATACACTTTGTCAGTGTTTGTTAAATTCTGGATTTGTCAGTTTCTGGTTCAGTATGTGACAATGAGGTGCATTCAGTATCTGTCAGTCTCACGTAATGAGTGAGAATGAGAATAATTTGTTACTTCAATCTCTGATACTGTGTATCGGTGTGTGATTGATTCTGTATTGTCAATGTCTGGTGCTGTATGTGACAATTAGGTAGATTTTGTATCAGAGACAGGCAGTTATAGAATGATTCCCAAATTCATATGCCGTGCCAGAACTGAATGATATTGAATATATCTCAGTCTCATATACAGTATCAGAGACTGACAGATACAGAATTAATCTGACACTAACAGAGTATCAGAGTCAAACAGATACAGTACCAGAAAATTATAGAGAAAAATGATCCCCACTCTGACACAGAGTATTAAATACTGACTGATACAGAATGAATCTCACTCTCAAACATATTACCATGGACTGAGAGATACAGAATATATCTCACTGTCACATAGAGTATCAGACACTGACTAACACAGAATCAATCCCACACTGACACAGATTATCAGAGACTGACAGCTATAGAATTTCATGCTCACATATGGTATCGGAGACTGACAGATACATTGCATGAATCACACACTCACATACTGTACCAGATAGTGACAGAGACAGAATAAATCCCCAACTGACAGATATAGAATAAATCTCAATCTCACATACAGTATATCAGATTGGCAGAGAGAGAGGATGAATCTCACACTGACAGCGTATCAGATGGCGACAGACCCAGAATTAATACACACTCGCTCACAGCATAAGAAAATGATAGCGACAAAATTAACCCCACATTAAAGACTGATTGGTACAGAATGAATCTCCCTCTCATATACAGCACCAGAGATTGTCAGATATATAATTACTCTAACTTGCAATTACAGAACAGAGGCTGACAGGCAGAGATTGAATCTTACAGTAACACAGAGCATCAGAGGGCCGGCAGATACAGAATGACTACACGATCACATGCAGTATAATTGATTTACAGATAGATTCAGTCCCACACACAGATACAGTAGCAGATACCAGCAGAAATGGAATTAATCTCAGTGCCAGAGTCTGATAGATGCAGTAAGAATCGCACTTTCATAAACCGAGTAAGTAGCAGATTCATGCGGATTTCTTCGCTGATAGACAGTACCAGAGACAGACAGGTTCAGCTCTAATCCAACACTAATATGCAGTCCCAAAGACTGACAGATACAGAATGAATCTCACACTCACACTCAGTACCAGATACTGACATCTTAGACTTAGACTTGCACACCATCCCAGTGAATGACAGATATAGAATGAATCTCAGACTTGCACATCCCAGTGACAGACTGACACAGAATTAATGTCACACACTCGTACACTACCAGAGAATGACTGATTCCAAATGAATTCCAACACTGACACATGGTACCAGAGTCTGACCGTAACAGATGGAATCCCGCACTGACACATGGTATCAGTGACGGACAGGAAACAAATGGGTCCCACACTCACATACTGTAACAGAGACTGAGATTGAGAATGATTCCAACATTTACATAAATCACCAGAGAATGAATAATACAGAACTATTCCAATACACACATTCACAGTACTAGAGACTGGCAGATACTGAACTAAAGTGGCGGAGACCACACCGCAAGGCGTGAATATAGTGCACTGGTTGAAGGAAGTACAATTAATTGCTGTCACGTCCGGAAGAAGCGCTTGGGACCACGGATAATGGTCTGGGATTTGGTTAATGGGAAGATGAAGCTTCCTCTGCTCTTGCAATGACCTTTCTGACTGCAGGGGGCGTGCTGGTGATAAAAACTCAATCTGATTGGTTAAATAAAGAAGCCAATCAGAGACCTGCAGAACAATGGAAATTGACAGCATTCCTAAGCAGCCAATGACAATCATTGCCTTCACCCATCCTTCATTAGCATAGGGTTGTGGGGGCAGCCTATTTAAGCCGAGCGCGGAGCGGGATTGCGTCATATTTGTATTTGAAATCGACTTTGAGAATGGTTGACGAAAAGAAACCAGTTGCCAAGAAGGGCGCCAAGAAACCTGTCACTAAACCGGCAGCGAAGGGCGGCAAGAAGCGTAGAAAGTCGAGGAGGGAGAGTTACTCCATCTACATCTACAAAGTGATGAAGCAGGTTCACCCTGACACCGGCATCTCCTCCAAGGCCATGGGCGTCATGAACTCGTTTGTGAACGATATTTTCGAGCGTATCGCGGGTGAGGCTTCCCGCCTGGCCCATTACAACAAGCGGCACACCATCAGCTCCCGGGAGATCCAGACCGCCGTGCGCCTGCTGCTGCCCGGGGAGCTGGCCAAGCACGCCGTGTCGGAAGGGACAAAGGCGGTGACCAAATACACCAGCTCCAAGTAAAACTCCACGCTGTCCTGAAAGAACAAACCCAAAACACAAAGGCTCTTTTAAGAGCCACCCACAATCTCTCTGAAAGATCTACACAAACGCATCTCACTTTGGAATCAATTTACTGTAATGTTTCTCCTTAACAAGTGTGTTTGAGAACGTTTGAAGTTCCAACTTTAGATTTGAGTTTGAATTTTCAGATAAGCAGTTTCACTGCCCAGATCGACCTTAGCGTCGTTGTTGTATTTCCCGTCCAGTAAACTACAAACACAGTCCCTGATCGCTTTCCCTTTGTTCTCAGACCCGTTCAATTGCAGCGCCTTCCGACGAATTAAAAGCTTGTTTTCGAGATGAGACTCAGATTTCATTCCCCTCAATCTCTGCAAAAACATTTTCATTTTTTTCAATGCCAGGTGGGAGTCAATCCTTTAATTTACCCGAGAATTACTGTAATCTAACAACCCAGAATGGGGTTTCTTAGAGACCAGAACGCGGTCAGTTTGAACACTCTGTCCCTCTTCTCTTCTCACAGCAGGACTCCCAGATCTGGTTTCTCTCCCGCAGCAGCGCCTGTGCAAAGGATCGATCGATAATCTGTGAATCCTCACTTTTACACAGATTGAGCTGGAATGTGTCCCGTTACAGAATCAATGGGGATTTAATCCCGCCCGATACAGTTTGAAATTGAACCCGAAATTAATCCCAATTGTAACAGCCTAGAATTTGCAAGGGAGAGATGGAATAAGACAAAAGGAATAAAAAACTGTCCGGAAATCTTTGGCGAATAGTTCATTTATTAACTTAATTCGCTGGTTTAGGAAAATATTGGCGGGCTTTTTGAAATTAAAAATCGTTGGCGGTCTGACTGTTGAGGACAGTTATTTCCGCACCCTTGCCATTGGCGGGAAAAACAGACTATGATTGGTCACCGGAAAACACCAATGAAATTCCCCACAGAGCGACCAATCACAAGTTCGGTCTTTTCATTCCTCCAGAAGGTATAAGTAGGGCAGATGTGGGCGGAGTTTATCATTATTTCTTTGAACGAGTGAATTGCGGAAATGTCTGGAAGAGGAAAAACCGGCGGTAAAGCTCGGGCCAAGGCCAAATCCCGTTCATCCCGGGCCGGACTGCAGTTCCCTGTGGGCCGTGTTCACAGGCTCCTGCGAAAGGGCAACTACGCTGAGCGTGTGGGTGCCGGAGCCCCGGTCTACATGGCTGCTGTGCTCGAGTATCTGACTGCTGAAATCCTGGAGCTGGCCGGCAACGCGGCCCGCGACAACAAGAAGACCCGCATCATCCCCAGACACCTGCAGCTGGCCATCCGCAACGACGAGGAGCTCAACAAGCTGCTGGGAAAGGTGACCATCGCTCAGGGCGGGGTGCTGCCTAATATCCAGGCGGTGCTGCTGCCCAAGAAAACCAGCACTGCCAGCTCCAAGAGCAAGTAAACTGGACAAGATTCAATCTAATAACCCAAAAGCTCTTTTCAGAGCCACCCACTTTATCTGTGAAAGGGTTGTTTACTGTTCAGCCATTCTCGGTTACAAACAGGACATGTAGAACTGTAAATCCACAAACATTACAGCGGGTTTGTTGTTACCGAATATTCAGATCAGCGATTCAATACAGGGGGGCTGGCTTCAGAGAAAAACAAAACACACGGAAACTTAACGTGAGACCGGCCCTATTTAAACACATTGGGAGAGCCGAATATGAACGCATGTTAAGAAACGATTATTAAGCCAGTGAGCGGTTGATGGGCGAACCGTTCCTTATTGGGCCAATAATTCCATATACATCCTGAGCACATTGATCCATACTAACTTTTCCCCTTTTAATTTGCAAACATAGAAGATAGTAGCAGGAGTAGGCCATTCGGCCCTTCGAGACTGCTCCGCCATTCAACGAGATCATCGAACCAGAATTACAGCTCTGGTTAATATAAAATATTCCAAATAGTAACTACCTCCCCGCAGTAAGAGTTGATTTTAAAAGTGAGCTTCAGATTTCAGGCACCTCGTTCTCTCTCGATGATCAATCCCGGTATGTGGAGTTGGATCAGTGCTCCCACTTATAGTTTCCTACTGGGCGGGTGCAGTCAGTTTACTGGGCAGATCACTCACATTTAAACCTAGACCATACCCAGACATTCACTGCCCCCACTTTATAAATCTCAATTACATTAACACTGCAAGAGCAGCACGGTGTGTGCACAGTCCAGTTTCCCTTGCGCTGATCGCAGCTCTTTCCTTTGCTGATTTGGTGGCTCTTAAAAGAGCCGTTGTTGTATTTGGTGCTAAAGTCTAGAGCCGGGCAGGGTGAGTTTAGGCGCGCTCCCCGCGGATGCGGCGGGCCAGCTGGATGTCTTTGGGCATGATGGTGACTCGCTTGGCGTGGATGGCGCACAGGTTGGTGTCCTCAAAGAGCCCCACCAGGTAAGCCTCGCTGGCCTCCTGCAGGGCCATGACGGCCGAGCTCTGGAAGCGCAGGTCGGTCTTGAAGTCCTGAGCGATCTCCCGCACCAGGCGCTGGAAGGGCAGTTTGCGGATCAGCAGCTCGGTGGATTTCTGGTAGCGGCGGATCTCCCTCAGAGCCACAGTGCCTGGTCTGTAGCGATGGGGTTTCTTCACTCCGCCCGTGGCTGGAGCGCTCTTCCGGGCCGCTTTGGTCGCCAGCTGTTTGCGAGGAGCTTTCCCTCCGGTCGATTTGCGCGCTGTCTGTTTGGTCCTGGCCATTTTCTGAACCGATCTAAGCACAATCTGCAACACATGGACTGTTAATGCGGAGGCTGCTGTGTGTCCGCCTTGTTATACTCAGTGAGGGAGCGACCGCCCCGAGCACTGATTGGTCAGAGTTGATCTTCAGCCAATCAATGAAAAGCTGGATACTCAGGCCCCGATTGGCTGAGCTGTGATTAATCGGCCATTTCAAAAAGTCCGCCAATTTTAGTGCAGGAAATAACCGTTTTGAGACAAATCGATTTTATTCTGCACATATTGAGACGATCATTACCAGAATCATTGAAGGTTTTAAATGTTCCTTCCTGGGCTTGGTGCTTTAGGGTCCTTCCCATTGCCCGCACTCTGGGCTGTTGATGCTGACAGGAGCGGGGAAAGGGCCCCGCGCCAATCTCCCGCTCTTCCACTCGATTCCTCTCCCTCTCCTCTCCAGCCCATTCAGAATTTCCCCCCGCCCGTCCCATTGTGACGTTAGCCGCCGCTTTCAGGGGAGAGGATCAGAATTCAGTTGCTTCTCTCTGTCCCCGTGGAGCCTGTGAGAAGGCCTTGGCCAATAATCTGTCATTGGGTAACTGTGCAGTCAGCGATCTGATACTCGGCACATTTTAGATTGCTGAATGGAGACTTATTGGCGCCGGTTACAGATAAGAGGCTGCCAAATTAAACCTGTTCGTAGAACAGCGCCAGGAATTACTGACGCTGAACGCAGAATAACCGAACAAAATGACGTAGATTTTAAAATCATTCCATTGAAACTAGACTTTAGATTAATTCGCTTCTTTCCGGCACTGGAATTGGCGGGCTTTTTCAAAATAAAAAAAAAATTCAAACATTTCGACAGGACGACAATGTCAACCAATGATGTGCTTACTTTCTAATCTGTGGCTCTGTGATTGGTTACGAAATGGGATTGTGGAGCGGACCCCCAATCAGAAGTAAGGTCGGGTTAGAGCGGCTCAAACTGCGGTAATTTCAGGTCCCCGAATGACTGAACTGAAATTTCACAATTTCACAAACCCTGTCAGTATCAGGGCCGGACACCACCGTCTGGCTGCAAATTCACAAGTTGGACTCTTTTCAGTAACCCACTCAACGGCTTATGGCCGACCAGCCAACTAATTATTAAATTATAATCATTACAGTATAACTGCACAATGGAGAAATGTGTAGACGCGATGTGGCTTTACACGGAGAGGGAATGTTCCGTCTGAGGAAATAACTCCATAAACCTGGTGCAACCGAAAGCGAAATTCAAACATTACAGAACACATCACATATCTGTTAATAATATTTCTGACCACAATCTATTTTTGAGAACAATCTACACCAGCTCCCGTTCCCAGGTCACTGCTCTCTCTGTGAGGCTGTGGGTGGCTCTTAAAAGAGCCTTTGTGTTGTGTTTGGTTGAAAGGGTCGAGTTGTTCAGCCGCCGAATCCATAGAGAGTGCGGCCCTGCCGTTTCAGAGCGTACACCACATCCATGGCAGTGACCGTCTTGCGCTTGGCATGCTCAGTGTAGGTGACCGCATCCCTGATCACATTCTCCAGGAAAACTTTCAGCACCCCACGGGTCTCCTCGTAGATCAGACCCGAGATTCGCTTGACACCGCCACGGCGAGCCAGGCGGCGGATGGCTGGTTTGGTGATGCCCTGGATGTTGTCACGGAGTACTTTACGGTGGCGCTTGGCTCCGCCTTTGCCCAGTCCTTTGCCTCCTTTACCTCGTCCAGTCATGATGATTCTTCAGTCAAACTTCTGCTGAATGAGAAACGAACTGTTTCTGGCTGCTCTTATATACAGCCGACTCCGACCTGACTGAGAAAGTGCAGAGTAAGAGAGGCGGGGAGGGGAGGAGACAGAGTGAGAGATTAAACAGAGAGAGCGGGAAGGGAGGAGACAATTTCAAGAGTGACAGACAGAGCAGAGAGCGGCCTCTGATCTTCCAGCTCCACCTCCAGCTTTCTGTACCCGCCAATTTCAAACCGTTTATCGACAGTAGAACAGAAGCACAGCGCTCCGCACAAACCCTTACAGACTCGGACTTCATATTCAAGGGTTTCCTGAAACCAGAATCTTTTAAATAAGTTCCGGTTACAATTAACAATCAGTAATAGTCCCGCCTATATACAGTACCTTCTATCACAAGTCGACCCGTCTCCTTCCATGTCAATCTCGGACCTTATTCCATCTCCCCACACTTCCCCACACAGACGGGTTCAGCAGTTTACAAACACCTTATTCCAGCTGATTTGGAGAATCTCATGTGTTGGGGTACGAGTTGTGACGCAGGGTATCTCCGCCAGTGTCAGAGTCTCACAGAGACTCTCACCCTGAACCTGCGAACTGAAAATGACCCTGAACTGAGACTGGAGCCGAACACCCCCCAGTTAGAGTGAGGCCCGGCCCGGACATCCCATTCTCTCTGTGGGGGAGGGGTGGGTGCAGCGAATGTCAGCGAGTCACCAGGAAGCCGGGGTTCATTTGAAATGATTTCAATCTGGAATCTGAGCCCGGCCCCGGGACATGGATCATCTGATTCCGCGATCAGCTCTTTTTGGAAAGACGTGCTGGCTCTGAAAAGAGCCTTTGGGTTCAGATGTTTACAAGTTGTCCTTTTTACTTTCTTTTGCTCGCTGCTTTGGGAGACTTTGCTGATTTGGGCTTGGCCTTCGGTTTTTCCAACTTCTTGGCCGCCTTCACCATTCCGCCTGTGGCCTTCTTGGGGCTCTTGGGCTTCTTCACCGCAGCCTTCTTCCCAGCCGCCGCTTTCACTGTCTTTTTTGACGTTGCTGCCTTCTTGGTGCTCGTTTTCTTGGCTGCTGGTTTCTTGGCTGGAGATTTCGTGGCTGGAGATTTCCTGGCTGCTGGTTTCTTCACCTTCTTTCCCTCTTTCCGCTGGGATTCCTTCGTAGCGAGCCTGAAGGAACCCGAGGCGCCCGTGCCCTTGGTCTGCTCCAGGGAGCCGTTTTCCACTTTCCTCTTGATACTTAACCTGATCTGGGAACTTAACTTCAGCACATCGACGCCGTTGGCAGCCAGAGCCTTCTTTATCGCGACCAGCGACATCCCCTTGCGATCGCTACCACTCGCCACAACCTTGAGGATCTGCTCGCCCAACGTGGGACCGGCTGGCTTGGAGCGGGGAGCCGCCTTCTTCTTCTTGCTGGGAGCCTTGGTTTGAGCGGCGGCGGCAGGAGGAGCTGTTTCGGCGGCTGCAGTCTCAGACATGTCGGCGACTCTGTAGAAAATCTCTCTGACAGTCAGAGCTGGGTCAGGAATGAAACGAGAGGCGGCGGGACAGAGCAACTTAAAGGCAGCGAGCGGACGGGGCGGAGACATCCTGCTGTCAGCTCCCGGCCCTCCAGCCTCTCTGTGTTTCTCTCTCCTCATTAACTCTCCGATTCCAATTAAACTCGGGCACTCCAGATTCCCAGACTGGCCTCTTTCTGTCTCGAAGACCGGGATGTCTGCTGTCGGGAAAGTTTCATCAGAAGTAAAGGCAGCAATTTCCATTCAAAGCCGTTTCATTGCTGCACTGATCGCTCTCTCACCCCATCGCCGACATGTTCTCTGTTTTCCGGCTGAAATTTGAAATCAAATAAAGCTTCACGTTTAATTCCCACTGCAGGGCTGAGCAGGGGAGCAGGGCGATCCTATGACAGGGAAATCTTTGAATTTTACGCAAGAGTGCCTCTGAAATCCGGCAATGAGAGCGGACACACAAACACAGTGACATTAGTCTAACCCACCCGTCCCTTTAACACACTCTCGCTGACACAATGTTCACTCTGCTCATTCACAGCACAATCTGTTCCCAGATTTACAGTTCACAGGACAGGTTTTCCTCTCCGCTCGGCCTGTGCTGCCGATTCTTGGGGTTAGTTGGAGTTCCTCACAGTGTCTGTTCCCCAGATTCAGGGGCAGGAGCCAATCACAGCTGTGAATGTGTTCACTCTTATCTGGTTTGAAGGTACTATATTGTTTGCAGCCAGAAACATGTTTGATTTATATGAAAATAGAAATGATGATCTCACCGCCCCTCTAGCCTCTCTCTGTCTCTACTCCGAAACTGAGGAACTGAACAGAGCAACTGGTGTCTGATGCATTCCATTCTCAACACCCGGAGACAGCAATGAGAGAGAGAGAGAGAGAGAGAGATGGTGTCAGTCTTAATGTTCGTACTCTGATACAGGCGGCCCAGGCACTCTCAGTTAGAGAGATTTAGGGGCAGGAACGTGTCACAGTTTGTCTGTGTGTATCCTAGCCTGCTTTTAGAATATAGTATTATTCACAGAAATAGTGAGACATTCTGTTTACCACACATGGCTTAAACTCGGATTCAATGGACAGAAAACGGAGAGGTTCAGCATCGATCCAGATATAACTGGCAGGGCTGGGGGATTTGCTGACTGGGGATTGATCCTGTGCACAAGTCACAGAGACAGACACATGGGGTGACAGTCTCACCAGCCCGGGAACTTGTCTGGGTGTCCTTGTGCACCAGTCGCTGAAGGTAAGCATGCAGGTGCAGCAGGCCGTTAAGAAGGCAAATGGTATGTTGGCCTTCATAGCGAGAGGGTTTGAGTACAGGAACAAGGATATCTTGCTGCAGTTGTACAAGGCCTTGGTGAGACCACATCTTGAAAATTGTGTGCAGTTTTGGTCGCCTTATCTGAGGGAGGATGTACTTGCCATGGAAGGAGTTCAGCGAAGATTCACCAGACTGATAACTGGGATGGCAGGAATGATGAATGAGGAGAGATTGGGTCAATTGGGCTTGTACTCGTTGGAGTTTAGAAGAATGAGAGGGGATCTCATTGAAACTTATAAAATTCTGACAGGACTGGACAGACTAGATGCAGGAAGGAAGTTCCCGATGGTCGGGCAGTCCAGAATCATGTGTCACAGTCTAAGGATAAGGGGTAGGCCTTTTAGGACAGAAATTAGGAGAAATTTCTTCACCCAGAGAGTGGTGAACCTGTGGAATTCTGTACCACAGAAGGCATTAGAGGCCAAAACATTAAATATATTCAAGAAGGAGTTGTATATATTTCTTAAGGATCAAGGGGTATGGGGAGAAAGCAGGGACCGGGTACTGAACTTGGATGATCAGCCATAACCGCACTGAATGGTGGAGCAGGCCCGAGGGATCGAATGGCCTACTCCTGCTCCTATCTTCTATGTTTCTATGTCTGGCATCTGTTGCCTACTCACCAAACAGAGACAGGCAGAGACTGATTAAACTCCCCACTTGTAGTGTATGTGCTTTAAGTCAGAACTACTTTTTACAGCTCCTGTATACTG
>NW_028225183.1:44186486-44415349 GCF_052327205.1 Somniosus microcephalus
TCCAGCCTTCTCAAAGATGGCAGCGATCGGGGGCCGCTTGTTGACTGGGGCCGGGAGGTGCCTAGCTCGGGCGTGGGTGTGGAGGAGAGGCCGAGGCTTCGAGGCCTACCTGGGAAAAATGGGGAAAGGTAGGAAAATTAATGAGATTAGATAAAAGATTTAGAAAGTAATTAACTTTTTAAAAAAACAATATGTGTTTTAAAAGCAACTTTATTTTTAAAGACGCAGAAAGCGTGAAAAAGAAATGAAAAGCTTGGAATCAAGATGGCGGCGACTCACCTCGGCTCAGAACGATAAGGCCCGCCCACAAACGCACCGATTGGTCGACCGTCAAGTCACCGAAGCGTAGGATTGGTCAATCGTACAATCACTCAACTGTAGGAGGGCCCGACCGCACGTGCCAGGCACCCGGCGTACGATTGGTCGACCTCGACGTCACTCTATTGCTAATGAGCGGATAATGAGATGCTAATGAGCGGAATTTTGAACCGTTTTTTGGACACCACGGGCGCAATTTTTGTCCGGCCGTAACGTAAATATGCTTACGACCGTTTGTAATTGTAAGCTTATTTTGATGTAACGCAGTTGTAGGAATGCTCTATAACTTGAGTGTATAGCCGGACAGACACACACCGAAGGACAGACAGACAGACAACAGACAGACAGACAGACAGATGTATCCGTTTATATATATAGATATATTCAATAATCTGAACAGCAAACTCACTGCTGTGTATGTCGATCTAAATTTCTAAATGTTTAACAGACATTGACCGTTCTATGACCGAAATTGCCTGAGGGTCACTTCTAATCAGGACATTTCCAGCTTAACAACTGTAGGGATTTAATATTAAAACACAGCTGGGATAATTGTGATCAACAGGTCAGTTTCTTCAGACAGTAAATAATCCTTTCACAGATACAATGGGTGGCTCTGAAACGAGCCTTTATGTTATTTGATTAAATCTTTTCCCCTTCACTTGCTCTTGCGGGGCCCCAGCCTGAATTTCTTCGGCAGAAGCACCGCCTGGAACCTAGGCAGTTCAGCAATGATCTTAGTGAATGGTGCAGCAAACTCGATGGCCTTATGGCATGCTCCTGTTAGTCTCTGGTATGTGAGCGTTGTTTTTTACTTCAGCTTCTGATTTGGGTTTTATTACACACCCTGACAGCATCTGGGCTCTAAGTGTGTGTTTCACTCTATATCTGTCAGTTTCTGGCATGTGAATGTGGGAATTACTCTGTACCTGTCAGTTTCTGGTATGTTATTTTGGCTTTATTCTGTACTTGTCAGTTTCTAGTATGTCATTGTGATTTTATTCTGTACTTGCCGGTTTCTGATATGTAAGTGTGGGTTTCCATCTGTTCCTGACATTTTCTCTATGTTAGTGTGGTTTTTATTCAGTATCTGCTAGTTTCTGGGATGTGAGTATGGATTTTACCCTGCATCTGTCAGTCTCAGGTTTGTGAGTGTATGTTTTCTTCTCTATCTGTCTGTCTCTGGGATGTGAGTGTGGGTTTTACTCTGTATCTGTCTGTCTCTGGGATGTGAGTGTGGGATTTACTCTGTATCTGTCCGTCTCTGGGATGTGAGTGTGGGTTTTACTCTGTATCTGTCTGTCTCTGTGATGTGAGTGTGGGTTTTACTCTGTATCTGTCTGTCTCTGGGATGTGAGTGTGG
Source organism: Somniosus microcephalus (assembly GCF_052327205.1). Classification (NCBI taxonomy): domain Eukaryota; kingdom Metazoa; phylum Chordata; class Chondrichthyes; order Squaliformes; family Somniosidae; genus Somniosus; species Somniosus microcephalus. The sequence goes on from NW_028225183.1 coordinate 44,188,168, forward strand.
AATTTACTCTGTAGCTTTCAGTCTCTGGGATGTAAGTGCATGTTTCACTCAGAATCTCTCAGTATCTGTGATGTGATTGTGTATTTTACTCAGTATCTGTCTGTTTCTGGGATGTGAGTGTGGGTTCCACTTGTTTTTGTCAGTCTCTGGAATGTGAGTGTGGGTTTTATGCTGTATCTGTTAGATTAATGTATGTGAGTGTGTATTTTACTCAGTATCTGTCTGTTTCTGGAATGTGAGTGTGGGTTTTACTCTGTATCTGTTAGATTATTGTAAGTGAGTGTGTATTTTATTCAGCATCTGTCTGTTTCTGGGATGTGAGTGTGGGTTTGGCTATGATTGTTAGTCTCTATACAAATGTTCTGGCTAATCTGGATGTCTGGGGAACCCACGTACGCTGCTCACCGGCTCTTCAGTGGAAGAAACCATGCATGTGCCAAAACTTGAATGGGCCGCACACCCAGTTAAAGGGGCTGCACACCCAAAATAATAGAGGGAACATTGTTCTGTACCTGTCAGTTTGTTGTATTTGAATGGGGTTTTCTTATACATCTGGCAATCTCTGGAACGTGTGTGTGTGATTTATGCTATAACTGTCAGTTTATCTTATATGGGTGTGTGCTTATTTGGTACCTATCAATTTCTGGGTTGGGAGTGTGGAGTTTAGTTTCTATCTGTCAGTTTGTGGTATGAGTGTGGGTTTAACTCTGCATTTGTCAGTTTCTGGGTTCTGAGTGTGGGTTTGACTCTGCATCTGTAATTTTCTGGTGTGTGAGTGTGGGTTTGAATCGACATCTCTCAGTCTCTGGTATGTGAATGTGTGTTTTATTCTGCACCTCTCACACTCTTTTATGGGAGTGTTGACTTTGTTCTGCATCAGTCTGTCTCTCGTATGTTAGTCTGGGTTTTACTCTGTATCTGTTAGTCTGTGGTATGTGAATGTAGGATTTACACTGTATCTGTTAGGCTCTGGGATGTGAGTGTGGGGTTTACTCTGTATTTGTTCGTCTCTGGTATGTGACTTTGTGTTTTACTCTGTATCTGTTAGGCTCTGCTATGTGAGTGTTGCTTTTACTCTGTCTTTTAGTCTCTGGTATGTGAATATGGACTTTATTCTGTATCTGCTATTGTCTGGTATGTGAGTGTAGGTTTTACACTGTATCTGTTAGTCTCCAGTATGTGAGTGTGGGTTTTACTCTGTATTTGTTAGTCTCGGGTATGTGATTGTAGGTTTAACTCAGTATCTGTTAGTCTCTGGTATGTGAATGTGGATTTTCCTCTGTATCTGTTAGTCTCTGGTATGTGAGTGTGTGTTTTACTCGGGATCTGTTAGTCTCTGGTAAGTGAGTGTGGCTTTTACTCTGCATCTGTTAGTCTCTGGTATGTGAGTGTAGGTTTTACTCTGTATCTGTTAGTCTCTGGTATGTGACTGTGGATTTTACTCTGTATCTGTTAGTCTCTGGTATGTGAGTGTGTGTTTTACTCTGTATCTGTTAGTCTCTGATATGTGAGTGTTGGTTTTATTCTATAGCAAGTGTTCCCTTTAAGCAGCAGGTCCTGTACAGCAGATCCTACGATGTTCTAATGGCAACAACTGCACATGCATGTTAATCTGAATGGGTCATGCAGCCCCCACAATAAATAATCTCTGGGAATTGAGTGTGGGTTTTACTCTGTATCTGTCTGTCTCTGGGATTTAAGTGTGGATTTCACACTGTATCAGTCAATCTCTGGGAGGTGAGTGTGATATTTACTCTATATCTGTATGTCTCTGGTATGTGACTGTGGGCTTTATTCTGTACCTTTCAATTTATTCGATGTGTGTGTGGCTTTCTCTCTGTCCCTGACAGTCTCTGATGTGTGAGTGCGGGTTTCATTGTGTATTGTTCTGTCTCTGGTAGCTGAGTGTGGGTTTTACTCTGTATTAATCTGACATTAAGATTAACATGCATGTGTGTGTGTGTGTTTTTTACTTTATAGGATTGAAAATATGTAATTTTTTTTGCAGGTGAAAGCCGAGTAAAAGTTCATATTCAGAGGGATTTGTGTGTCCTTCTACATGAATCACAGAAAGTAAACAGCAATCAATTGGGAATTAAATTTTATATTTGCCCTTATTGCAAGTGGTTGGAGTATAAGTGTATGGTAGTGTTGGTTCAATTTTATAGGTCTGGGATGAGCAGAAATGTATTCCCTCGGAGGGTTATAAATCTTCTCAAATCTACCCCAGGGGTCTGCAGATGCTCAGTCGGTGGGTATATTCAAGATTGAGATATGTAGATTTTTGGGCACTTAGCATATCAACGGAATCAATTTCTGCTAATTACATCTGGGGTTCTCTCTAACTGTCAATCCCCGGTGTCTGAGTGTATGTTTACTCTGTGTCTCTCAGTCTTTGGTTTGTGAATGTGGGTTCTACTCTATACCCGTCATTTTCTGGTATATTAGTATAGATTTATCTGTACCAGACATATTTATGATATGTGAATATTCGTTTTACTTTCCAAGTTCATTTGAATTTCGAGCAGGGGTTGGCCATTATGCCCCTCGAGCCTGCTCCGATATTCAATAAGATCATGGCTGACCTTCGAACTCAACTCGGATTTCCTGTCCTTTCCCGATATCTCTTAATTCCTTCGCAGTACAAGAATCTATATCAGCCTTAAACATAATCAACGACTGGGCATCCACAGCTCTTTGTGGCAGCGAATTCCAAATATTCGGAACCCGCTGAGTGAAGAAATTCCTCCTTATCTGAGTCTTAAAAGGCCAGCCATTTTTCTGGAGCCTTTGCCCCATAGTTCTAGATTCTCCTGTGAGGGGAAACAATCTCTGAAATGTGAGTGTGAGTCTTACTCTTTACCTGCCAGTTTCTGCTAAATTGTGGGTGGCTTTTCATTGTACCTGTCAGTTTCTGGTATGGAAGAGAGCTTTTCACCCTGTACCTGTCAATTACTCGTAATTGCGTATGGGCTTTACTCTGTATCTGCCAGTTTCTGTCGTGCGAGTGTTTGTTTTGTTCTGTATCTGTCAATCTCTGATACATGACCTTCCCCTGCAGTATCCATAGCACTGTTTGTGACCTGAAATCTTCTCTCTTTTTTCATCCCCATTTTTAATGTTGTTTTAAAACTCATTTTTATTTCTATGGGAGACGCATGGAATTCCATGGAAGATCAAAGTATTTTGTCAGTTGCCATGGACATTTCTTTTTCTCTTAAAATCCTACTGCAACGTTCCATAAGTCAGTTCTGACCTGCGAGGGGTATTAAAAGTATCTCGGCTGCGATGGCAGGGAATCGAACCCAGGTCAACTGCTTAGAAGGCATCTATGTTCACCACTATACCACCATCGCTCACATCTTAATTAATATATTTACGGACTTCTTTGGCCCCTAAGTGGGCCAAGTGAGAGACACAGCAATCATTTAAATCAGAACATCAGCACTATGCTGAGGCACTTTCCCTCCAATTAAAAATGTCCACTGTGAATTGTTATATCGCTAGGATTGAGCCCTCACCCCATTTATTATTTTAAAATCTTTTATAGGTTATAAAATAATAATCCACATTGCTGGAAGGCATTAAACTGCGATAGGGAGACCTAAACTGTATCAAACATATCAAAGTTTGCAGGTGATACTAAGATGGGAGGGAAAGTAGTGAGTGAGGAGGACATAAAAAACCTGCAAGGGGACATCGACATGCTAAGTAAGTGGGCAGAGATTTGGCAGATGGAATACAATACTGGAAAGTGTGAGGTTATGCACTTTGGCAGGAAAAATCGGAGAGCAAGTTATTATCTTAATGGCTAGAAACTGGAAAGTACTGTAGTACAAAGGGATCTGGGGGTCCTGGTGCACGAAACTCAAAAGGTTAGTCTGCAGGTGCAGCAAGTGATTAAGAAGGCCAATGGAATGTTGGCTTTCATTGCAAGGGGGATAGAATATAAAAATAGGGAGGTATTGCTTCAGTTGTACAAAGTTTTGGTGAGACCGCAACTGGAATACTGAGTACAGTTTTGGTGTCCATACTTAAGCAAGGACATACTTGCTCTCGAGTCAGTACAAAGAAGGTTCACTCGGTTAATCCCGGGGATGAGGGGATGGACATATGAGGAGAGGTTGAGTAGATTGGGACTCTACTCATTGGAGTTCAGAAGAATAAGAGGCGATCTTATTGAAACATATAAGATTGTGAAGGGGTTGGATCGGGTGGATGCGAGGAAGATGTTCCCGATGATGGGTGAAACTAGAACTAGGGGGCATAGTCTTAGAATAAGGGGCTGCTCTTTCAAAACTGAGATGAGGAGGAACTATTTCACTCAGAGGGTGGTAGGTCCATGGAATATGCTGCCCCAAAAAGCTGTAGAAGCTACATCATTACATAAATTTAAAACAGAAATAGACAGTTTCCTAGAAGTAAAGGGAATTAAAGGTTACAGGGAGCGGGCAGGAATTTGGACATGAGTCTAGGTTCAGATCGGTCATGGCCCTGTGGGCAGCGGAGCGGGCCCATGGGCCGTGTAGCCTGATCCTGCTCCTATTTCGTGTGTCTAATTCTGTTAGATTCAGGAGATGGTTCTGTGATAGTGGATTGGCAGTTAGGCTCAGTTCAGCCATGATCTTATTGAATGGCGGAGCAGGCTCGAGGGGCCGATTGGCCTACTCCTGCTCCTATTTCGTGTGTCTAATTCTGTTAGATTCAGGAGATGGTTCTGTGATAGTGGATTGGCAGTTAGGCTCAGTTCAGCCATGATCTTATTGAATGGCGGAGCAGGCTCGAGGGGCCGATTGGCCTACTCCTGCTCCTATTTCTTATGTTCTTATGTATCAACAGGAGCCTGGTTGCGATGCCGCGAATTCGAACCCCAATCAACTCGCTCGAAAGAGCAGCTACAATCACCACTCTCCAACCATCGCTCTAATTTTAAAATGTAATCCTCTGTATTTACAGATCGCACGCAATGGATCATTGGAGCTTTAGTCAGGACGAGTAAAAGACTTTGCAATCATTTCAATCTGAACATAAACAAGGTGTTCAGATTATTTCTCTCCAATTCAAAATAGTTACTGATGAATGGTTATCTTGTTGCACTCCTAGCTGGCGGCCAGGAGATGGCACCAAACTCTAATAGTTTGGAGTGTGCGGATTGTGTCCACACATCCAGACCGCTGTAAGTCTGGTGGTGCCCGGGGAGCTGGCCAGCACGGCGTGTCGGAAGGGACAATGCCGGTGGCCATTGCAAATAAATTTCACAATGCCCTGAGAAAGCATTAAGCAAAGCAACGGCTCTTTTAAGAGGAAACCACACCATTAATTTCGTCGAATTATCCATTCGGGATATTGTCCTTTTAATGAATCAGAGAAAGGTACAGCACATTTGTTTGTGGCTTTACTCTGCCACTGTCATTTACTGCTATGTGAGTGTGGGTTTAACTCTGTACCTGTCTGTATCTGGAATGTGAGTGTGTGATTTAATCTGTACCTGTTGTTTTCTGGTAAGTGAGTGAACATTTTTCTTCGTATCTGTCAGTGTCTTGATGTGAGAGTGTGTGTATCAGTCTACATGTCCACCTCTGGTATGGAAGTGTGTTTTTTATTTTGTACCTGTTATTTTCTTGCATGGAAGAGAGGCTTTTCTCTGTACTTCTCAAGCTCAGTTATGTGTGCGTGGGTTATACCCTCGATTTCTGATTCTCTGTTATGTGACAGTTCATTTAATCTAAGTCAGCCAGTGTCTGATATAATACTGTGGGTTTTACTCTACTTGTCAGTTTCTGATACGTGAGTGTGGCTTTTCTGCTGTCACGCTCAGGTACTGATATGTGAGTGTGGGTGTTTCTCTGTACCTGTCAGTGTCTAGTATGTGAGTACAGGCTTTATTCTGTACCTCTTGATTTCTGATATGAGAGTGTGTGGTTTACTCTTTATCATTCACTCTCTGGCATTTGAATGTAAGTTTAATTTTGCATCTGTCTGCCTCTGGTATGTGAGTTTGTGTTTTACTCTTCCTCTCAGTTTCTGATATGTGAGAGTGGCTTTTACTCTGCACCCGTCAATATCTTGTATGTGAATGTGGATGTTGCTTTGTACCTTTCAGTGTCTAATGTGTGAGTGTCTGTTTCACTCTGCCTGTAAGTTTGTGACATCGTAGTGTGGTTATCACACTGTAACTCTCAAAATCTGAAATTAGAGTTTGAGTTTAACTATCTTTATTTCACTCTATGGTGTGAGTGTGGGTTTTCCTCTGCATCTCTCGGTCTCTTGTATGTGAACTTGGCTTTTACTCAAAACCATCAAATTTGTGAATTTATTCCATATCAGTCAGTTTCTGATTTATCAGAGTGGGGTTTCCTATCTTCCTGTCAATGTCTGCTATGGAAGAGAAGGTTTACTCATAACCTGTCAGTTTCTCGATTATGAATGTGGGTTTTGAGTCTGTATCTATCAGTCTCTGATGTGTGATATTCACTCTGTATCTATCAGGCTCTGATATGTGAGTTTCACTCTGTATCCATCGGTCTCTGGTATGTGAGTATGCGCCTTACACTGTATCTGTCAGTTTCTGTTATGGAAGTCTGGTTATATTCTATACCTGTCTTGTTCTGCTATATGAGAGTGGGTCTTACTCTATACCTGTCAGTTTCTGCTCAGAGATTGGGTTTTCCGTTGTACCTGTCAGTTTCTGGTATGGAAGAAAGGATATTACATTGTACCTCTCAATTACCGCTAAGTGAGTATGGACTTAACTATGTATCTTTCAGTTTCTGTTATGGATGTGTGTGTTTTATTGTGTACCTGTCAATTTCTGATATATATGTGTGGGGTGTCTTCAGCTCATGTTATTATTTGTTATTAATCAATAATTTAAAGTTAAATGTAGGGGACCTGATTAAGAAGTTTACAGATGATACAAAAATGGTCGTATGGTTGACAGTGAGGAAGATAGCTGTAGATTGCAAGAAGATATCAGTAGACTTTCAGCTGGGCAGAAATGTGGCAATTTGAATTCAATTCTGAGAAATATGAGATAATGCATTTGGGGAGGGCTAACAATGCGAGGGAATGTACAATAAATGGTAGGATGCTCGGAAGTGCAGAGGGACTGAGGGACCTTTGAGTGCATGTCCACAGATCCCTGAAGGTAACAGGACAGGTAGATAAGGTGGTTAAGATGGCAAAAAGGAAAGTTCCCTTTATTAGTTGAGGCATAGAATATAAGAGCAGGAAGGTTCTGCTGGAACTGCATAAAATACTAATTAGGCCACAGTTAGAGTGCTGTGCACAGTTCTGGTCACCAGGTTACAGGAAGGATGTGATTGCACTGGAGAAGGTACAGAGGAGATTAACGAGCATGTTGCCAGGACAGGAGAATTTTATATATGAGGATAGATTGGCTAGTCTGGGGTTGTATTCTATGGAACAGAGGAGCCTGAGGGGACTTGTGGAGAATTGTTTTCACCCTGTGGTTGGTCGGGGTCTGGAACACACTGCCTGAAAGGTTGGTGGAGGAAGGGAACCTCATCATTTTAAAAAGTACTTGGGTATGTACTTGAAGTTCTGTAACCTGCAAGAATAATGAGCTAGAGCTAGAAAGTGGGATTTGGCGGGATAGCTATTTTAAGGCCGAAAGGCCTCCTTCTGTGCTGTAAATTTCTATGATTCTATGATCTGGTATGAAAGAGTGGGTTTTATTCTGAATCTGTTAGTATCTGGTATGTGAGTGTTGGCTTAATCCTTCAGCTGTGGATGCGAGTATGGATTTTACTCTGTACCAGTCAATTCCTGATAACAGAGCATTTGTTTTCCCTTCTACCTCTCAATGTCTGCTGTGGAAGAGAGGGGTTACTCTGAACCTGTAAGTTTCTGGTACTTGAGTCTTTATCGGTCTGCTTCATTAAGTACCTGTCAGCTTCTATTATGTGCATGCGAGTTTCAATCTGTATCTGTCAGTCAATGGAATGAAAGTTTGTTTTTTTCTTTTTAACTGACAGTGTCTGGTATGTGACTTTGGAATTAATTCTGTATCTGTTTGTTTCTGGTATGTGCAGGTGGGTTGCAGTCTGTACCTACCAGTTTCTGTTATGTGAGTGAGGATTTTAATCAGTACCTACCAGTTTCTGGTATGTGTGTGCGTTTTACTTTATACATGTCTGCTCTGGGATGCAAGGGTGGGTTATGAAATGTATCTGTCAATCTCTGGGCTGTTATTAGGGCTTTGCTCGTTGTCTGACTGTTTCTGGTATGTGAGTATGGGTTTGCTTCTGTAACTGTCAGTTTCTGGTATGCTGGTTGGGTTTTAGGCTTTACCTGTCAGTCTCTGTGATGTGAGTGTGGGCTTTTCCATATCTGTCAGTCTCTACAAATACAGAGTAAAGTCCATACTCACATCTCAGTTACAGATGTGTCAGTGTTGATTTTACCCTGTACCTGTCATGTCAGTCTCAGGTACGGTAAGTGAATGTGATTCTTCTCAATCTATTATTCTCTGTGTCTCTCGGTCTCTGGTAATGTTTGTGAATGTGAGATTATTTCTGTATCTGTTAAGTTTCTGCTACTGTTTGCGAGTGTGGTGTTGATTATGTATCTGTTACACTGGTAATGTGAGTGAGTTGGAGATTCGTTATGTAATTGGCAGTCTCATGTACTGGACTATTCTTGCTCTGTGTAACTTTTGGACTCCATTCCTTCTCCACCTTAAGTAGGCCAATGCTAGTTTGATTTTATCTGTGACTGTCTCAGGAGGAGGTTTGGTTCAGTCCATTACCTCTGATTGTCTGGTCTTGTATGTTGGCTGTTGGGTTTGATAGTCTGTGTACAGCCAGCAGTGTGGATTGACACCGTATCAGTGTCTATCTGTTCGTGTGTGTGAGTAAAGGAGTGAAAATATATCTGCCTGTCAGAGCGATATGTTTGGACTTTGAAACAACATCTTATTCTACTGCTGCAAGTGACTGTGAGATTCATAATGTATCTCTGGGAATTCGGATCACTGTGGGACTGATTGCTTCTGCTGCCTGTGATAATAGGATTGAGGGCAGTTCTGTGTCTCTGCACTCTGTGTGTGAGAAAGAGCTTTCTGACTGTCCCTTGTGTTCCGGATGGAGGAAAGATCACACTTATTTTGGCTCGTTGTAGTAGTTTGCTACGAGATTAATACAAGAACAATATAAGTTATAATATATGGATTGGTGTCGCTAGAATATAAAAATAAAGTTATATTAATGTGTTTGTTTATAATGAAGTAATGTATCTTCAGAGGGGAAATCGCGATACAAACATTGTCTGACCTCACTGCAGTACAGCGGCACGCAGATTCTCCACGCCAGGTGTGTAGGACGGTTCTATAATAATTATCAGCATCCAGACACAACCCAAACCCAGCTCTGGACCATGAATGGGACCATCCGATTGGAACAGTCCAGGTTTATATCTCCCAGTCCCAAGGGACTATATATAAAATTCTGGATCGCTTCCTGCAAGATAGCCAGAGGTACCTGGTCTGTACAAATAATTGTTTTCAGTCTATTGAAACCGAGTTGAGGGCCTGTGTAGATAAAAGACTGCCACAGAACCCGTATCCATATGAATTTGACAGAGTGTATCCATATGTATTTGCCGGAGCGACAATGTATCTTTCGATCACCAGCAACACCTTTCTGGAGAACACAACGCACCGAAACAAAATAACCGATCATTGAAATGTATTCTTTCACACTTCTCACCTGGTGCCTGCAATAGATGCACTTTGTGAAACTCCTCACATCCTCACAGTCAGGCTGTGTTTCCACTGTTCCCTGTCCTAGAACAACAGACACGGTGAGATTGCAAATGATTCAGGAACATTCACTCCTGATTTGGGGGAAGAAAGCAGCAATGATTTGAAAGAGCGAGGTGATGTACTTTCTCTGTTACCTTACACTGTACGCAGAGCCCGAGAAAGGCCTCACCCTTCCCCCTACTCTCTCCATGTTCCGGAACTGGTTCCCGCTCCAATCTGTCTCCTACAAAGAGCCCCCGGTTGCCGCTAAACTTACCCCGACTCAAAGCCCATCTGTGGACACAGTCCCAATGCGATGTGCTGCTGTGAGGAGGCTGCTGTTTGCTCCCTTACTCGGGCCCGTGATATCTCCGCTCCCTGATGTGTTCAGCGATCATCAGCCGAGCACAGAGGAAACGCCCCCTGCTGGCAGAGCTGGGGGAGGGGAGCTCGCAGGACACTTCCTGTCACTTTAAACACTGTGTGGAGAGGGGGAGGAGCAGGCAAGTGTTTATCACGCATGCTCAGACCTGTCTTCCTGAACCTCAAATTAAATAAAGCACCAACAACAACTTAAATCTATATAGCGCATCTAACGCAATATATCGTCCCAACTAGCTTCACAGGAGCGTTATCAAAGAAACATTGACACCGAGACAGATAAGGAGATATTAGGAGAGTAGGAAGTGACTCTGGACACACGTCAGTTGCAGCGGGTGAGTGTGAGAGCGACGCGAATCCTGTCCCTTAGAGCGATTTGTTCCCCCAATACTGTATGGAACAATGGAGAGGAACAGGCTCTGTCAATCTCAGACACTGAACTGCTGGTGAGTGGTGTTAGATCCGTGGTTCAGTGGATAAATAATTACATGGATGCTGTACATAAACAAATCACAGGTCTTTACTGGAGGAGGGTCATCTCTAGACTGGGGTACAGAGGCATGCGCACAGCTTATATACCGGTGTGGTTACTGCCGGTACTACAGTATACAGGAGCTGTATAAAGTAGTTCTGACTTAAAGCACATACACTACAATTCCTCCCTTTTTATATTAATAATACCCCCTTAATATTCAAATAACAATTTCATTTTTACATGTACATTCAATAACAAAAGTCGATTTATAGATTCAGTCTTTGGTGCGGCTTCCTGACCCTTTCAGGATAGTGCCTTTCCGGAGGTTCTTGTTCTTGGTGCAGAGGTGATTCTGACCCCTTTCAACGGGTAGTTCATCGGGTTCCACTGCTACTGGGTCTGAAGTAGATGCTACCGGTATGTCGGGTTCATCCCCAGGTACTCGAGACATGGGGTTGACGCCTTCCTGGGACGCTCAGATCTGATCGACGTGACTTCTCACAATGTTCTCCCCGACATCCACTGTGTACATTGATGGCCGCTACCTTGTACATATCATTCCGGGTTGCCACTTCTCTGTTCGATAGTCATGGGCCAAGACTGGCTGCCCTAGATTGAAGCTTATTGTTGGCTTCTCGTTGATGTGCTGGATTTGTTTGTCGTCAACATTTCTTCGCACATTTGGTCTGAGCAAGTCCAGACGAGATCACAACCTTCGATTAAAGAACATCATGGCCGGGGTCTGGTTGGTAACTGCATGTATCGCGTTTCGGTAGGCTGATAAGAAATTGTCCATCTTATGCTGTAGTGGAATTTCCTCATCGCACATGGCCTTTATCGCCTTCTTAAAGGTTTGTACGAACCTCTCAGCCAATCCATTTGTGACTGGATGATACGGGGCGGATGTGTAATGCCTTACCCCATTCCTTTTCATGAATTTTTGGAACTCGTCGGACACAAACTGTGGTCCATTATGAGAGCAGATCTGCTCTGGCAAACCGTTTCTGGCAAATATGGTCCGTAGGACTGCAATCGTTTTCTCTGTAGTGGTTGAAGACATCTTTATCACCTCAGGCCACTTTGAATGAGCATCCACTGCTATTAAGAACATTGAGTCCATGAATGGACCAGCGAAATCAATGTGCACCTGTTGCCATGGAGAGGAGGGCCACTCCCATGGGTGTAGAGGGGCATGTGGTGGTGCATTTTGGACCTTTTGGCATCCTAAGCAGCTCTTAGTTAGGTCTTCGATTTGCTGATCGATTCCTGGCCACTGCACATAAGCCCTAGCAAGGCTTTTCATTTTCACTCCCCCCAGATGACCTTCATGTAGCTCCTTTAGCACTCTCTCCCTTAACTTGGGTGGAATCACCACTCTGGATCCAAAAATCGCTGTCCCCTGGCATACTGACAGCTGTTCTCTTCTGGATGAGAATGCTGGCAATAGTGAGTCACCAAGTGTTGGCCATCCCCTCACCGTCAATTCATATACCCGTGACAGTGTCGGATCATTGCTGGTCACCTTCTCTAAATCCGCATTTCTTACTGGCAATCATTCAATTATCGACGAATAAAATATCTCGATCGGGTCCACTGCTGGTGCTTCCTCAACCATAGGCAGTGGCATGCGCGATAGCCCATCAGCGTTCCCATGCTGTTTCGTGCCTTTATATTCTATTTCATATTGATTCGCCCCTAGAAACAGGGACCATCTTTGTAACCGCTGTGAAGTCATTACTGGCACGCCCTTCTTAGGATTAAAGATGGAGACAAGTGTTTGGTGGTCAGTCAGCTAGGTGAACTTCTGCCGATGCAGATAATGGTTGAATTTTTTTACTCCCCATATTAGGCTGAGGGCCTCCCTGTCAATCTGGGCGTAGTTGCGCTCGGCTGAAGTTAGGGACCGAGACGCAAATGCTACTGGCCTTTCCAACCCGTCTGGGAATTTGTGTTACAGCACCGCTCCAATGCCGTAGGGGGATGCATCACATGCCGAACGAATTGGTAGTACTGGGTTGAAATGGGCCAGCACCTCTTTTGATGTGATCAAATCTTTACACTTCTAGAAAGCTCGTCTACGTTCGTCATTCCACTTCCATGGTACCCCTGTTTGCAGTAGGATGTTCAGTGGGTGTAATACTGCAGACAAATTTGGTAAGAACTTGTGGTAATAGTTTACCAGCCCGAGGAACGACTTCAGTTGTGACACATTTTCCAGTGCTGGAGCCTTGACTACTGCCTCAATCTGGTCAGGGGACTTATGTAACCCCTCTTCATCGATGACGTGGGCACAATACGAGATCTGTTTCTGGAAAAACTCGCACTTGTGGCGATTAGCTCGTAGCCCATATTTCTTTAATCTGGCGAGCACCTTCTCCAAGTTAGCAAGGTGATCACCGTCATTTTCGCCCGTGACCAAGATGTCGTCCAAATAACACTGGGTCCCTGGAATCCCTTGCAGGACCTGATCCATCGCCCTTTGCCAGATAGCCGGAGCCGAGGCTACTCCAAACACCAGCCGATTGTATTGATAGAGACCTTTATGGGTGCTGATCATAAGGTAATGTTTTGAAGCTTCTTCTACCTCCATTTGCAAGTACGCCTGGGCTAGATCAATTTTGGTGAAGCGTTTACCACCAGATAGCGAGGTGAAAATATCCTCGATTCGTGGAAGCAGATATTGCACCGTGTGAAGGACTGGGTTCACTGTCACCTTAAAATCCCCACAGATGCGGACATTCTTTGGTCCCCCAGGCATATTACTCAACGACCTCTTCATTACAGGAACGATGGGTGTAGCCCACTCGCTCCAGTCCACTTTGGACAGTACTGCTGAACGTTTCAACCCTTCCAGCTCTGCTTCAACCGCTGGTCTGATCGCATAAGGCACTGGTCTGGCCTTCAGAAACTTTGTACTTGCATTATCCTCTATTTTAATTGTTGCTGTTATTCCTTTTAGTGTTCCTCGTCCCTCCTGGAACACTTCTTTTGCGTCAGTTAGCATTTTTGACAGTTGTCCAGATGTGACATCGTCATCCTTTTTGGCCTCCACCTTCAGTGCATGTATGGAATGCCAATCTAAATGTAGCTTCCGGATCCATTCACGTCCTAGCAGTGGTGGTCCTCCATTTGGCAATACATATATAACCATTTCAAATATTTCCTGACATTTATATGTCACTTTCACCCTTATTTTTCCTTTGGGGTAGACTTTTTGCCCCGTATATGTCTTCAAGACAATCTCTGTAGCTTTCAAGGGTATGTGTGAAAATAGCTGCTTGTAGTCTCTTTGATTTATGACTGTTAGAGCTGACCCTGTGTCCAATTCCATTTCCACTTGGACTCCGTCTATCTTGAGTGTAACCCAGATAGTCTGGTGATCCTCCATTTCAGTTACATTATGTAGTTTCAGACAACCCAGCTCCTTGCTTCCGGAGTCTGTGTCACTTTTCTGTTCGTCTGAACCACTGTCCATCACCTGGTGTAACTTTTTGTACTTCTCCTGTGGAGATTTCTTACTGTTGGTTTTCTTCCCAGACCTGCAGACTCTTGCTATGTGCCCTGCTTTCCCACACTGTCTGCACACTTGGTCCTTGAACCAACAATCTTTCTGGTCATGTGTTGTTCTGCCACAGCGATAGCACTTCCCTGTTCCATAGGTCATTTCATTGGTGCCATGTTCTTGCGGTCTCCGTTGTACCTCTGCAGTGCCCCTTGCGGCTGCTTCGTGTGATACTGCCATATTGAAAGCTTTGTCCAGCGTAAGGTCCTTTTCTGATAGAAGCCATTTCTGGGTTCCTTCACTTTGTAGCCCACACACAAACTTGTCCCTTAACGTGTCTGCTAGTCCCGCTCCAAACTGGCAGTATTTCAATAGCTTGCGCAGTTCCGTTAGGTACTCAGCATTGCTTTCGCCTTTGTGTTGGTTCCTTTTATGCAACTTAAATCGTTCTGCTATCAGCAGCGGTGTGGGGTTTAAGTGGTCCTGTAGGATTTCTACTATGCTTTCAAAATTCTTGTTTACCGGCTTTTCTGGGGTTATTAGATTTCGCAGTAACCCATAAGTTTTTGCACGCATGGAATTTAACAGAACCAATGCTTTATTAGCACCTGGCACTTCATTCGCCCTGCAGTACACCTCAATACGTTCCACATATGTCTCCCAATCTTCGACTTCATTATCGAATGTAGAGATACTGCCACTCTTCGGCATCCTTGGCTGTGCGTTAACTATCCCCAATGGCGCCTCCCGTGCTTCCCCTTCTTCTCCGCTGGCAAAAATGGCGTCTCCCGTGCTTTCCTTCATTCCCGCGCTCGCCTGTCTTCTCCGCTGCGGCTTCGCAAAATGGCGTCTCCCACGCTCTCCCTGCTTCTCTACAGCTCAATGGCACATCCCGCGCTCTCCATGCTTCTCCGTGTCTCAATGGCATCTCCCCTTGCTTCGCCCCGCAGACCCTGATCAGCCCGTGATCCCTGGCTCTGCTCTGCGCAATCTTCTCTTGATATTTGTCGACGCTGCTCAGCCTAGAACCCAGCTGTTTCTTACCCTCTCTCTCTCTCCAGTTTGCAGTATTTTTCCTCGACGCCACTCGGTGATCAATCCCCGGCTGCGCCCTGCTCTCTTCACCCTCTTTCTTACCCCGTCGACGCTGCCCGGCTCTCTCTCTCTGCCATCGGTCGGCTCCAGCCGCCACTGCTCGGGAAGGGTCTGCTCTGCACCTGTCGTTCTCTTACTGCTCGTTGTGGCTGGGGAACCACAGCCTCCCCAGCGAAGTTGGATCTCTGCCTGACTGCTGGGCGGTTGCTTGCGGTCGACGCCCATGTTCCTGGACTCAACTATTTTTTTTATGTTGCAGGTAGATTCGCATGAACACTCGTCACCACTGTTACATCCGTTGTTCAGTGGATAAATAATTACAGAGATGCTGTACATAAACAAAAAATAGGTCTTTACTGGAGGAGGGTCATCTCTAGACTGGGGTACAGAGGCATGCGCACAGCTTATATACCAGTGTGGTTACTGCCGGTACTACATTATACAGGAGGTGTAAAAAGTAGTTCTGACTTAAAGCACATACACTACAAGTGGGGAGTTTAATCAGCCTCTGCCTGTCTCTGTTTGGTGAGTAGGCAACAGATGCCAGACATAGAAACATAGAAGATAGGAGCAGGAGTAGGCCATTCGGTCCCTCGAGCCTGCTCCGCCCTTCAATGCGATTATGGCTGATCATTCAAGTTCAGTACCCAGTCCCTGCTTTCTCTCCATACCCCTTGATCCTTAAGAAATATATACAACTCCTTCTTGCATATATTTAATGTATTGGCCTCTACTGCCTTCTGTGGTAGAGAATTCCACAGGTTCACCACTCTCTGGGTGAAGAAGTTTCTCCTCATTTCTGTCCTAAAATGCCTACCCCTTATCCTTAGACTGTGACACCTGATTCTGGACTGCCCGACCATCGGGAACTTCCTTCCTGCATCTAGTCTGTCCAGTCCTGTCAGAATTTTATAAGTTTCAATGGGATCCCCTCTGAAGTAAGATTTAAAAATGAGCGTAACAGGGCACGTTTAGTAGAACGCAATTGCGCAGCAAAATGTTTAAAGATGAAATGTACTAATTACTCGTATGTTTAATTGCAGAAATGACCATACCAGTTTAGAGAGATGAAACTTACAAAAAGAGACAATGACATAACCCTTTTCTGGAAAAACGAAACTCAGTAGTGGTCAAGAGAGAGAGGGTCTCGTTTCTCAGAAATCACATGACCTGATGACTCATTTCCAAGAAATCAGAGGGGCCACAGGCCCATACAGTGAAAAGTGAAACTTATGTTATTGGTTACCTTGTAGAAGTTAGGCACACCTAATTAGTGATTAATGTATAGACTTTTAAATCGATTGGACCTCTGGAGTAGGAGGTCTCGGAATATGTGTATAACTGTGTAAACCTCAAGAGATTCGGTGGAGTTGGAGCCTTGTGTTGGGACGCAAGAGCCATAGCTCCCCAGGCCTGAATAAACCGTTTTTACTTCAATTATTGGGTCTGTCTTTCGTACAACAAGCCAGTGTTGTCGACTGTGTATATCACTCAGTCCACACTTTGGGGGCTTACATCAATTGGCGACGAGGATGGGATGCGCGTTCTGAACCAGACTCTCGGACAGCGTTAACCTAAGACGGGTGAGTATGTTTTAATTACCACCTGTAAAATTAGGGGTTAACTGCTGGCGAGACGTTGAGTCAGAATCGACGTATAAAAGAACTATAAAAAGAAAGACACCTTTAATTGAAGGCGGTTAAAAAGTAAACTGCAGTAGGGGTAGGGACAGGTAGTTCCCTACCAACCTTTGGGACAGGTAGTTCCCGAAGGACCGTGAGGCGGGAAAACCTCGGTAGGGACAGGTAGTTCCCTACCAACCTTTGGGACAGGTAGTTCCCGAAGGACCGTGAGGCGGGAAAACCTCGGTAGGGGCAGGTAGTTCCCTACCAACCTTTGGGGCAGGTAGTTCCCTAAGGACCGGTGAGGTGGTGATACCTCAGTTAGGGGCAGGTAGTTCCCTAAAATCCGTGAGACGGCAAAATCTCAACAATTGAATGAATGGGTGCACCGTGGTGAGTGAATGAGATAAAACCCTACGGTCATAAAGAGGTTAGAACGGACAAGGGTGAGGTCTGTCCCAAGCACCTAGCCTGAGCCTGAATTAAGAGGACAGTAGTCCCACGTGACGGCCAGGATCAAGTAGGATGCCGGGAGCTACAGACCCCACAGTACCGAAACCTCGGGACTAAAGGGTTGGTGTGTGTCTAACGAAACGAAGTGACTAATAGAAAGCAAGAAACTAATGAAGGTGATGCTATGGGGCGAACAACGTAGCGTACAAACCTAATTCCTCAACATCGTGAATTATGCGTGAAACATAGCAGTTAGTTATGACTAAGAGGGTGGAAGAAGAATCCTCAAGGGACCTGGATTCTATAACCCGACTCCTGGAAAATAAAAAGAAACAGTGCAGAGAGCCAAAGGCTTGGTGGGGAGGAGCTAAAGATAAAGAGGCAACAGATAATGTAAGGAATTGAAACAGAAGGGAGAGATAAAGAAGGAAAAAGATCTAATTTGCAGGCGAACCAATTTGAAACCCCAGCAAAAAAAACAAACAAACAAACAGGGATTTGGAAACTAGGGAAAGCTGTTGAGTCAGATTTAAAAAGGAAGGAAAAGATAAACTTAAAGCTTTACCAACATGGAAGTTATTAGCATCTGTACCAAGACAAGTAAAACACGAGATTTGCTGAGTGAAAGGAACCTTAGACATATGCTGGAATTACAGTTTGTATAAAAATGTGTGAGTGTGGATGTTTTCCTGATTAGGAATGTTTAAGAGGATTCAATATTCCTTTGTCTGAAAATCTGTCCGTTAAGAAAAAGAACTGTCTGCTGTGTGTTGTAGCTCCACCCACTTCTCTGTGTTAAAGTAAAAGCATTTAACCCCTTTGTCTTGTCGGGGATTTTGGAAGTTTAAGAATGTGCAAATAAGATTGTGCCCTTAGAATGAAAAAAAAAACCTATTACAATTTGAGTTAAGCTGAAGTGTAAAAACTGAGAAGAGCAACAAAAAGTTTGTTTAATGAAAGATTAAGTTCCAGTGTAAGATCTAACCTTGGAGTTATGAGGTAAATTAACCTATTAAAACCAGACTTTCATTGTGGCCACAGTGAAATTCTGGTTGATGTAAATTGGTGTAGTCCGAATTGAATAAGATAACTCCACTCTGCAAGAATATCTGATAGTGGCAGGTCCCTCTACAATATTTAATTGACTATGGTACTGGAAGCCTTATAGAAGGCGGGACTAGAGTTAAACCTTAGAGAGGTATAGGTAGGGAAGGATGAAGTAGTCTACCTAGGATACATAGTGACACAAGGGAAGAGACAAATGCCCAAAAACAGATGGGAGGGGCATTAGGACTGGCTGCGTGCTTTGATTGCTCGCAAGCTTCTAGGGATGGCAGCAGGAAGGGACCGCGCCAGAGAGGGGAGGGGGATCCGAGGATGTTTGTTGATGCATTGGTAGGGGGCCGACAGTGCAAAATGTTAATAGACACAGGAGCCACAATCTCATTGACAGACTTACCCTTACCCCGAACGAAACTTTCAGTTAGTATAGCAGGAACCGGTGGACGAAGAATCAGGGCTTATAAGAGCGAAACAGTCTCACTAGAAATTGGCTATAATAATAATACCTACACAGTTGTGGGTATGCGAGAACACCGAAGGAGCAATCCTAGGGATAGATATACTGCGAGAAGTAGGAGCTTTAGTCGACCCGAAAGCGAATGAAGTGTACTGGCCCCCAGATTATAAGTCAAACAAACAGGCAGGCCCGGGAAACAAAGTAGAAATGGCCCAGCCTATACAGGATTTGATCAAAGGGGGGTAGCCAAAGGAAAATGTGTAAACCTATATAGATAGTCGGAATGCCTTTGGGGTGGTGTCTGATTACATGATAGCGGGAGTAGGCAGGGATATATGACACCAGTAGAAGACCCGTAAGAGACAAGAATATAATCAAAGAATTAGTAGGAACCTCTCTCCTACCCAAAGAGTCCGTAATAATAAATTAAAGCACACAAGAGGATGGGCAGCTAAACGATCAACTGAGAGAGGGAATCTGACCAATGAAGCCCAAATGTTCATGTTGAATCAAAGTGTGAAACCACAACTGTCTTTCAGTCAGGGATGTTTTTTTGGGTTGCGTGAAGTGACGCAATAATGTTTAGCTCCACCTTCAAAAGCCTGCGAAGGAGTTAACCCTTTCCACTGACAGCTGTTTGAGTTCACGAAGCAACAACTTCAGTATTACTGAATAGAATTTAAAGATATTGGACATTATTAAATTTAAGTTTCTTAATGTTGAGCTGATATTTACCCACAGTGATAGAAGGATAATGTTAAGCTGATATTTCCCCACAGTGATAGAAGGAAAATTAGGATTTGATAAATGGAAGTTATCTTATAAACTAATTGCAGCACCGTCTCAAACGGCCGGGAGACTGCTGGGGAGGCTGTCCTGTTACCCAAAGATAAATCTGGACAGATAGTTAGAGACATGAGGCCAAAGACCAACAGATTATACGGGATCGAGAACAGGATACACGGGACGACCAGAAGGAGGTCTTTGCAATAGACAGCAAAGTGATAGCAGAAATAATACCAGCCAAACC
Source organism: Somniosus microcephalus (assembly GCF_052327205.1). Lineage (NCBI taxonomy): Eukaryota > Metazoa > Chordata > Chondrichthyes > Squaliformes > Somniosidae > Somniosus > Somniosus microcephalus. Next base: position 44,208,008 of record NW_028225183.1, read on the forward strand.
AGGGCTAGCACCCAGATGGTCAGGACCTTATGAAGTATTAATGAATAATGACACGTGCTCATGTAGATGGGTCTGGAACGGGTAAAGGAAGGTGGAAACACTGGACCCAGTTAAAAATATATAAGAAAGACAATGAGTAAACCAGAGATGGTGCCCTTTTTGACAGAGTGAGGAGTATACTAGAAGATATAAAGAATGGGAAGGGGAGTTACTGCATATATCAATGATAGGGCTGTGTATGATGATATTATATGCCATAGTTTGCATCTTCAGGTATGTCTGGGGACAGAGCCACAGAACAAGAAATGAACCAGATGTACAGCATTTTGAACTGATAAAATGTATAAGAGCAGAATAATTCTAACTGGCTGGTGACGACCAGCCCCCTTTTTGTAATTACAGGAACATTGGACGTCCGGAATGAGATGGAGCGTCCTCGCCTTGATTCTAGGGATGAACGTAAGTTTTGCCATTATCAAGGGGGATTAGTAATAAGGAGAACACAGGATGAGGTGTATTCTAGTGTAGCACATAGAGTTACTAAGCTTGCCATTAATATGAGTACTTTTGAGATACAAAACAAACCTGGAACTCCCTGTGGGTAAAACAATTAGAGGATCCACAGGAGAAAAAAATCTATCTTACAAAGATGTAAGAAACGGGGAGTATTGGAAACGACCGGAGCAGGGTATGCGGCCGGGTTAGCAACAGTTAATAGCTTGGACATAGAAGGAGTAAACGAAGGAGTAGAAGAATTACAAGCAAAAATAGAGAAGTTACTAAAACAAGCTACTGGAAATAGCCAGCAATTGGCACTGGCAGGGAAACCAAACAATAATGCAATTGTCGGGGGTGGAAGAGATAGTAGCCCCCCATGCAGAAACAATCAATACAATTATTAATAGACTTAATAATGCTTCTCGCCAAACCGATAAGGAGCTAATATGTGCCACGTAGGGCTCATGGCTATTGTCGAATGCTCAGCATAACATGAGGCAAATAAATAATGGACAGATCCCTGATTGGATTACTAATAAGGATCTGGAACCTTGGATTGACACAAATAAAAGCCTATGTAAGGAATGTAAAATGGGACAAGTACACCGGGCAGGTGATTGTCTGACCCCATGGACTAAGATGATTGGCTTTGTACTGGCCATCCCACAATTCCCAGAAGGGGGACAACCCCGATATGATGTGATTAATATAGGAGAAGTACAAAGGGAAAGTGGGTTAAATATCATGATGTCCCTACCAAGGTGCTTTGGGAAAGGGATGAAGATAATAAACAGAAGAATGAAACCTAAAGGGGGGTGGTAGTGGACGGGTGCCACCACAAGGGAAGGACATGGGTGTGCACACCCCCCCCCCCCCACCGAGGGAGACACATCCGAGTACGGATTTACGAAAATTACCAATTGCACCCTCGAGGTTCACCCAAGGGGATACACCAGACCTGGGTAGCATCAAGGAACAATGGGACCTGTTGTGTCACCACAATTGAACAGAAATATGAATATCAAGATATGGCTCATACCATTCCCCAACCAAACCGTTGTATTGGTCTAAAGATACCTACACAGATAGGAAAACCTGGTCATTTGATAATATGGGACTTACTAAAAAGGGTTGAAACTTATGTCATACCAGAGCCCAAGGCAATTCCTAAGTTAGAGGAAGCTTGGCAGAAGTTACGGCAGGAAACGAAGGAAATTTTAAAGTACTATCATAAAATAGAAGAAGGCTTAAAGAAACAACAGAAAGACATTAGTACAACATTAGAGGAAACTCACCCACTTCCTCATATTTTGATAATTGGGGACCAGGATGGTCGGGGACTGTGGGCGCCTCGGTGGTACAAGGCATAATGATATTCCTCTTGATTGTTATTCTGATATATTGTGTATTTTTATTTCTCCAGTGCCTTTGTGCCAGAATGAGTAAGGCCGAAATTGGTGCGGTGAAAGAAGTAGAGCCTGAGGAGGGGCAGGTAGCGATGTTAAGAATGGACAACTCCCCCGCCTCTCCAAGGCAAATGGTGTAAGACGCGATGGGAAGCCCTGAAATTATATGGGATTAATTGGGCATGGTAATTAAAGACCGGGCCGGCCAACCGTAAGATGGAGGTGGCAGAAGGAGAGTGGCAGAAGGAGGGTGGTGAATGAGGACTGGTGTGTGATGACAGTCTCGAATTGGCACGTCACACACCCCACGTGGGAATGAGGGACAGGCTTGAGCAGAAAAGCCTCAACCATTAGTGCAGGGTCTAAGGGGCCCCGGGAATGGTTACACCAGAAGGAGTGCATAAAGGAAAGCCCACCCTAAAGGAAAGCCCACCGTAGAGGAAAGACCACCATACCACAGAGGGGGGAAGTCGGCCTCCAAATTGATAAGATATATATACATGTATAACCTAGACTGGTAGAAGGCCAGGGAGTGCACGCTCTGGCAGACACCAGGCAGTGGACATACATGTTGACCTGTTTTGGAACAATTGTCCAAAAGGTCAAAAGGAGGGACTGAAGTAAGATTTAAAAATGAGCGTAACAGGGCACGTTTAGTAGAACGCAATTGCGCAGCAAAATGTTTAAAGATGAAATGTACTAATTACTCGTATGTTTAATTGCAGAAATGACCAGTTTAGAGAGATGAAACTTACAAAAAGAGACAATGACATAACCCTTTTCTGGAAAAACGAAACTCAGTAGTGGTCAAGAGAGAGAGGGTCTCGTTTCTCAGAAATCACATGACCTGATGACTCATTTCCAAGAAATCAGAGGGGCCACAGGCCCATACAGTGAAAAGTGAAACTTATGTTATTGGTTACCTTGTAGAAGTTAGGCACACCTAATTAGTGATTAATGTATAGACTTTTAAATCGATTGGACCTCTGGAGTAGGAGGTCTCGGAATATGTGTATAACTGTGTAAACCTCAAGAGATTCGGTGGAGTTGGAGCCTTGTGTTGGGACGCAAGAGCCATAGCTCCCCAGGTCTGAATAAACCGTTTTTACTTCAATTATTGGGTCTGTCTTTCTTACAACAAGCCAGTGTTGTCGACTGTGTATATCACTGAGTCCACACTTTGGGGGCTTACATCACCCTCTCATTCTTCTACACTCCAACGAGTACAAGCCCAATTGACCCAATCTCTCCTCATACATTATTCCTGCCATCCCAGGTAACAGTCTGGTGAATCTTCGCTGAACTCCTTCCATGGCAAGTACATCCTCCCTCAGATAAGGCGACCAAAACTGCACACAATACTCAAGATGTGGTCTCACCAAGGCCCTGTACAACTGCAGCAAGATATCCTTGTTCCTGTACTCAAACCCTCTCGCTATCAAGGCCAACATACCATTTGCCTTCTTAACCGCCTGCTGCACCTGCATGCTTACCTTCAGCGACTGGTGCACAAGGACACCCAGACAAGATCCCGGGCCGGTGAGTCTGTCACCCCATGTGCCTCTCTCTGTGACTTGTGCACAAGATCAATCCCCAGTCAGTAAATCCCCCAGCCCTGCCAGTTATATCTGGATCGATGCTGAACCTCTCAGTTTTCGGTCTATTGAATCCGAGTTTAAGCCATGTGTGGTAAACAGAATGTTTCACTATTTCTGTGAATAATACTATATTCTAAAAGCAGGCTAGGATACACACAGACAAACTGTGACACTTTCCTGCCCCTAAATCTCTCTAACAGAGAATGCCTGGGCCGCCTGTATCAGAGTACGAACATTAAGACTGACACCATCTCTCTCTCTCTCTCTCTCTCATTGCTGTCTCCGGGTGTTGAGAATGGAATGCATCAGACACCAGGTGCTCTGTTCAGTTCCTCAGTTTCGGAGGAGGAGAGAGAGAGGCTAGAGGGGCGGTGAGATCATCATTTCTATTTTCATATAAATCAAACATATTTCTGCCTGCAAACAATATAGTACCTTCAAACCAGATAAGAGTGAACACAGCCACAGCTGTGATTGGCTCCTGCCCCTGAATCTGGTGAACAGACACTGTGAGGAGCGCCGGCCTCAGAGTGTTTAACACTGACTGAGCTGGGAAACTCCAACTAACCCCGAGAATCGGCAGCACAGGCCGAGCGGAGAGGAAAACCTGTCCTGTGAACTGTAAATCTGGGAACAGATTGTGCTGTGAATGAGCAGAGTGAACATTGTGTCAGCGAGTGTGTTAAAGGGGCGGGTGGGTTAGACTAATGTCACTGTGTTTGTGTGTCCGCTCTCATCGCCGGATTTCAGAGGCACTCTTGGGTAAAATTCAAAGATTTCCCTGTCATAGGATCGCCCTGCCCCCCTGCTCAGCCTTGCAGTGGGAATTAAACGTGAAGCTTTATTTGATTTCAAATTTCAGCCGAAAAACAGAGAACATGTCGGCGATGGGGTGAGCGCGATCAGTGCAGCAATGAAACGGCTGTAAATCGAAATTGCTGCCTTTACTTCTGATGAAACTTTCTCGGCAGCAGACATCCCGTTCTTCGAGACAGAAAGAGGCCAGTCTGGGAATGTGGAGTGCCCGAGTTTAATTGGAATCGGAGAGTTAATGAGGAGAGAGAAACACAGAGAGGCTGGAGGGGCCGGGAGCTGACAGCAGGATGTCTCCTCCCCTCCCGCTCTCTCTGTTTAATCTCTCACTCTGTCTCCTCCCCTCCCCGCCTCTCTCACTCTGCGCTTTCTCAGTCAGGTCGGAGTCGGCTGTATATAAGAGCAGCCAGAAACAGTTCGTTTCTCATTCAGCAGAAGTTTGAGTGAAGAATCATCATGACTGGACGAGGCAAAGGAGGCAAAGGACTGGGCAAAGGCGGAGCCAAGCGCCACCGTAAAGTGCTCCGTGACAACATCCAGGGCATCACCAGACCAGCCATCCGCCGCCTGGCTCGCCGTGGCGGTGTCAAGCGAATCTCGGGTCTGATCTACGAGGAGACCCGTGGGGTGCTGAAGGTTTTCCTGGAGAATGTGATCAGGGATGCGGTCACCTACACTGAGCACGCCAAGCGCAAGACGGTCACTGCCATGGATGTGGTGTACGCTCTGAAACGGCAGGGCCGCACTCTCTATGGATTCGGCGGCTGAACAACTCGACCCTTTCAACCAAACTCAACACAAAGGCTCTTTTAAGAGCCACCCACAGCCTCACAGAGAGAGCAGTGACCTGGGAACTGGAGCTGGTGTAGATTGTTCTCAAAAATAGATTGTGGTCAGAAATATTATTAACAGATATGTGACGTGTTCTGTAATCTTTGAATTTCGCTTTCGGTTGCACCAGGTTTATGGAGTTATTTCCTCAGACGGAACATTCCCTCTCCGTGTAAAGCCACATCGCGTCTACACATTTCTCCATTGTGCAGTTTTACTGTAATGATTATAATTTAATAATTAGTTGGCTGGTCGGACATGAGCCGTTGAGTGGGTTACTGAAAAGAGTCCAACTTGTGAATTTGCAGCCAGACGGTGGTGTCCGGCCCTGATACTGACAGGGTTTGTGAAATTGTGAAATTTTAGTTCAGTCATTCGGGGACCTGAAATTACCGCAGTTTGAGACCGCTCTAACCCGACCTTACTTCTGATTGGGGGTCCGCTCCACAATCCCATTTCGTAACCAATCACAGAGCCACAGATTAGAAAGTAAGCACATCATTGGTTGACATTGTCGGCCTGTCGAAATGTTTGAATTTTTTTTGATTTTGAAAAAGCCCGCCAATTCCAGTGCCGGAAAGAAGCGAATTAATCTAAAGTCTAGTTTCAATGGAATGATTTTAAAATCTCCGTCATTTTGTTCTGTTATTCTGCGTTCACCGTCAGTAATTCCTGGCGCTGTTCTATGAACAGGTTTAATTTGTCAGCCTCTTATCTGTAACCGGCGCCAATAAGTCTCCATTCAGCAATCTAAAATGTGCCGAGTATCAGATCGCTGACTGCACAGTTACCCAATGACAGATTATTGGCCAAGGCCTTCTCACAGGCTCCACGGGGACAGAGAGAAGCGACTGAATTCTGATCCTCTCCCCTGAAAGCGGCGGCTAACGTCACAATGGGACGGGCGGAGGGAAATTCTGAATGGGCTGGAGAGGAGAGGGAGAGGAATCGAGTGGAAGAGCGGGAGAATGGCGCGGGTCCCTTTCCCCGCTCCTGTCAGCATCAACAGCCCACAGTGCGGGCAATGGGAAGGGCCCTAAAGCACCAAGCCCAGGAAGGAACATTTAAAACCTTCAATGATTCTGGTAATGATCGTCTCAATATGTGCAGAATAAAATCGATTTGTCTCAAAACGCTTATTTCCTGCACTAAAATTGGCGGACTTTTTGAAATGGCTTTTCATTGATTGGTCAGAGTTGGTCTTCAGCCAATCAGTGCTCGGGGCGGTCCCTCACTGAGTATAACAAGGCGGACACACAGCAGACTCCGCATTAACAGTCCGTGTGTTCCAGATTGTGTTGAGATCGGTTCAGAAAATGGCCAGGACCAAGCAGACAGCGCGCAAATCGACCGGAGGGAAAGCTCCTCGCAAACAGTTGGCGACCAAAGCGGCCCGGAAGAGCGCTCCAGCCACGGGCGGAGTGAAGAAACCCCATCGCTACAGACCCGGCACTGTGGCTCTGAGGGAGATCCGCCGCTACCAGAAATCCACCGAGCTGCTGATCCGCAAACTGCCCTTCCAGCGCCTGGTGCGGGAGATTGCTCAGGACTTCAAGACCGACCTGCGCTTCCAGAGCTCGGCCGTCATGGCCCTGCAGGAGGCCAGCGAGGCTTACCTGGTGGGGCTCTTTGAGGACACCAACCTGTGCGCCATCCACGCCAAGCGAGTCACCATCATGCCCAAAGACATCCAGCTGGCCCGCCGCATCCGCGGGGAGCGCGCCTAAACTCACCCTGCCCGGCTCCAGACTTTAGCACCAAATACAACAACGGCTCTTTTAAGAGCTACCAAATCAGCAAAGGAAAGAGCTGCGATCAGCGCAAGGGAAACTGGACTGTGCACACACCGTGCTGCTCTTGCAGTGTTAATGTAATTGGGATTTATAAAGTAGGGGCAGTGAATGTCTGGGTATTGTCTAGGTTTAAATGTGAGTGATCTGCCCAGTAAACTGACTGCACCCGCCCAGTATCGGAAACTATAAGTGGGAGCACTGATCCAACTCCACATACCGGGATTGATCATCGAGAGAGAACGAGGTGCCTGAAGTCTGAAGCTCACTTAAAATCAACTCTTACTGCGGGGAGAGGTAGTTACTATTTGGAATATTTTATATTAACCAGAGCTGTAATTCTGGTTCGATGTTCTCGTTGATGATCTCGTTGAATGGCGGAGCAGTCTCGAAGGGCCGAGTGGCCTACCCCTGCTCCTATATTCTATGTTTCTATGTCTGCAAATTAAAAGGGGAAAAGTTAGTATGGATCAATGTGCTCAGGATGTATATGGAATTATTGGCCCAATAAGGAACGGTTCGCCCATCAACCGCTCACTGGCTTAATAATCGTTTCTTAACATGCGTTCATATTCGGCTCTCCCAATGTGTTTAATTAGGGCCGGTCTCACGTTAAGTTTCCGTGTGTTTTGTTTTTCTCTGAAGCCAGCCCCCCTCTGTATTGAATCGCTGATCTGAATATTCGGTAACAACAAACCCGCTGTAATGTTTGTAGATTTACAGTTCCACATGTCCTGTTCATAGCCGAGAACGGCTTAACAGTAAACAACCCTTTCACAGATAAAGTGGGTGGCTCTGAAAAGAGCCTTTGGGTTATTAGATTGAATCTTGTCCAGTTTACTTGCTCTTGGAGCTGGCAGTGCTGGTTTTCTTGGGCAGCAGCACCGCCTGGATATTAGGCAGCACCCCGCCCTGAGCGATGGTCACCTTTCCCAGCAGCTTGTTGAGCTCCTCGTCGTTGCGGATGGCCAGCTGGGATGATGCGGGTCTTCTTGTTGTCGCGGGCCGCGTTGCCGGCCAGCTCCAGGATTTCTGCAGTCAGATACTCGAGCACAGCAGCCATGTAGACCGGGGCTCCGGCACCCACACGCTGAGCGTAGTTGCCCTTTCGCAGGAGCCTGTGAACACGGCCCACAGGGAACTGCAGTCCGGCCCGGGATGAACGGGATTTGGCCTTGGCCCGAGCTTTACCGCCGGTTTTTCCTCTTCCAGACATTTCCACAATTCACTCGTTGAAAGAAATAATGATAAACTCCGCCCACATCTGCCCTACTTATACCTTCTGGAGGAATGAAAAGAGCGAACTTGTGATTGGTCGCTCTGTGGGGAATTTCATTGGTGTTTTCCGGTGACCAATCATCGTCTGTTTTTCCCGCCAATGGCAAGGGTGCGGAAATAACTGTCCTCAACAGTCAGACCGCCAACGATTTTTAATTTCAAAAAGCCCGCCAATATTTTCCTAAACCAGCGAATTAAGTTAATAAATGAACTATTCGCCAAAGATTTCCGGACAGTTTTTTATTCCTTTTGTCTTATTCCATCTCTCCCTTGCAAATTCTAGGCTGTTACAATTGGGATTAATTTCGGGTTCAATTTCAAACTCTATCGGGCGGGATTAAATCCCCATTGATTCTGTAACGGGACACATTCCAGCTCAAATTTTGTAAAAGTGAGGATTCACAGATTATCGATCGATCCTTTGCACAGGCGCTGCTGCGGGAGTGAAACCAGATCTGGGAGTCCTGCTGTGAGAAGAGGGACAGAGTGTTCAAACTGACCGCGTTCTGGTCTCTAAGAAACCCCATTCTGGGTTGTTAGATTACAGTAATTCTCGGGTTAATTAAAGGATTGACTCCCAACTGGCATTGAAAAAAATGAAAATGTTTTTGCAGAGATTGAGGGGAATGAAATCCGAGTCTCATCTCGAAAACAAGCTTTTAATTCGTCGGAAGGCGCTGCAAGTGAACGGGTCTGAGAACAAAAGGAAAGCGATCAGGGACCGTGTTTGTAGTTTACTGGACGGGAAATACAACAACGACGCTAAGGTCGATCTGGGCAGTGAAACTGCTTATCTGAAAATTCAAACTCAAATCTAAAGTTGGAACTTCAAACGTTCTCAAACACACTTGTTAAGGAGAAACATTACAGTAAATTGATTCCAAAGTGAGATGCGTTTGTGTAGATCTTTCAGAGAGATTGTGGGTGGCTCTTAAAAGAGCCTTTGTGTTTTGGGTTTGTTCTTTCAGGACAGCGTGGAGTTTTACTTGGAGCTGGTGTATTTGGTCACCGCCTTTGTCCCTTCCGACACGGCGTGCTTGGCCAGCTCCCCGGGCAGCAGCAGGCGCACGGCGGTCTGGATCTCCCGGGAGCTGATGGTGTGCCGCTTGTTGTAATGGGCCAGGCGGGAAGCCTCACCCGCGATACGCTCGAAAATATCGTTCACAAACGAGTTCATGACGCCCATGGCCTTGGAGGAGATGCCGGTGTCAGGGTGAACCTGCTTCATCACTTTGTAGATGTAGATGGAGTAACTCTCCCTCCTCGACTTTCTACGCTTCTTGCCGCCCTTCGCTGCCGGTTTAGTGACAGGTTTCTTGGCGCCCTTCTTGGCAACTGTTTTCTTTTCGTCAACCATTCTCAAAGTCGATTTCAAATACAAATATGACGCAATCCCGCTCCGCGCTCGGCTTAAATAGGCTGCCCCCACAACCCTATGCTAATGAAGGATGGGTGAAGGCAATGATTGTCATTGGCTGCTTAGGAATGCTGTCAATTTCCATTGTTCTGCAGGTCTCTGATTGGCTTCTTTATTTATCCAATCAGATTGAGTTTTTATCACCAGCACGCCCCCTGCAGTCAGAAAGGTCATTGCAAGAGCAGAGGAAGCTTCATCTTCCCATTAACCAAATCCCAGACCATTATCCGTGGTCCCAAGCGCTTCTTCCGGACGTGACAGCAATTAATTGTACTTCCTTCAACCAGTGCACTATATTCACGCCTTGCGGTGTGGTCTCCGCCACTTTAGTTCAGTATCTGCCAGTCTCTAGTACTGTGAATGTGTGTATTGGAATAGTTCTGTATTATTCCTTCTCTGGTGATTTATGTAAATGTGGGAATCATTCTCAATCTCAGTCTCTGTTACAGTATGTGAGTGTGGGACCCATTTGTTTCCTGTCCGTCACTGATACCATGTGTCAGTGCGGGATTCCATCTGTTACGGTCAGAATCTGGTACCATGTGTCAGTGTTGGAATTCATTTGGAATCAGTCATTCTCTGGTAGTGTACGAGTGTGTGACATTAATTCTGTGTCAGTCTGTCACTGGGATGTGCAAGTCTGAGATTCATTCTATATCTGTCATTCACTGGGATGGTGTGCAAGTCTAAGTCTAAGATGTCAGTATCTGGTACTGAGTGTGAGTGTGAGATTCATTCTGTATCTGTCAGTCTTTGGGACTGCATATTAGTGTTGGATTAGAGCTGAACCTGTCTGTCTCTGGTACTGTCTATCAGCGAAGAAATCCGCATGAATCTGCTACTTACTCGGTTTATGAAAGTGCCATTCTTACTGCATCTATCAGACTCTGGCACTGAGATTAATTCCATTTCTGCTGGTATCTGCTACTGTATCTGTGTGTGGGACTGAATCTATCTGTAAATCAATTATACTGCATGTGATCGTGTAGTCATTCTGTATCTGCCGGCCCTCTGATGCTCTGTGTTACTGTAAGATTCAATCTCTGTCTGTCAGCCTCTGTTCTGTAATTGCAAGTTAGAGTAGTTATATATCTGACAATCTCTGGTGCTGTATATGAGAGGGAGATTCATTCTGTACCAATCAGTCTTTAATGTGGGGTTAATTTTGTCGCTATCATTTTCTTATGCTGTGAGCGAGTGTGTATTAATTCTGGGTCTGTCGCCATCTGATACGCTGTCAGTGTGAGATTCATCCTCTCTCTCTGCCAATCTGATATGCTGTATGTGAGATTGAGATTTATTCTTTATCTGTCAGTTGGGGATTTATTCTGTCTCTGTCACTATCTGGTACAGTATGTGAGTGTGTGATTCATGCAATGTATCTGTCAGTCTCCGATACCATATGTGAGCATGAAATTCTATAGCTGTCAGTCTCTGATAATCTGTGTCAGTGTGGGATTGATTCTGTGTTAGTCAGTGTCTGATACTCTATGTGACAGTGAGATATATTCTGTATCTCTCAGTCCATGGTAATATGTTTGAGAGTGAGATTCATTCTGTATCAGTCAGTATTTAATACTCTGTGTCAGAGTGGGGATCATTTTTCTCTATAATTTTCTGGTACTGTATCTGTTTGACTCTGATACTCTGTTAGTGTCAGATTAATTCTGTATCTGTCAGTCTCTGATACTGTATATGAGACTGAGATATATTCAATATCATTCAGTTCTGGCACGGCATATGAATTTGGGAATCATTCCACAACTGCCTGTCTCTGATACAAAATCTACCTAATTGCCACATACAGCACCAGACATTGACAATACAGAATCAATCACACACCGATACACAGTATCAGAGATTGAAGTAACAAATTATTCTCATTCTCACTCATTACGTGAGACTGACAGATACTGAATGCACCTCATTGTCACATACTGAACCAGAAACTGACAAATCCAGAATTTAACAAACACTGACAAAGTGTATCAAAGTCTAAGAGATAAAGATTGCATATAACAATCACATACAATACCAAAGACAGGCTGTTTCTGGTACGGTATCTTTGATTGGGATGTATTATGCACCTGTGAGTCTGATACTGTATGTGAGATAGAGATTGATTTAGGAACTGTCAATCTCTGGATAACATTTGAGATTCAGATTAAATCTGTATCTGTCAGTCTGGGTAATGTGTGTGACTGAGAATCAATCTGTATGTCCGTCTCTGAAAATTTGTGCTGGTGTGTGATTGATTATGTATTGTCAGTGTCTGGTACTGTAAGTGAAAATGAGGTAGATTTTTTTATCTGTCTGTCCCTGATACTATGTGAGAGAGTGAGATTCATTGATTATCAGTCAGTCTGTTCTACTTTCTGTCAGTGTGAGTATCCTTTTGTCTCGATCATTTAATAAGTTAGTGTTACCGTTTTGAATCTGTATGTGAGAGTTAGATTAATTCAGTATATCAGTATCTGTCAGTCTCAGGTGTTGTATGAAAGTGCGGGATTCATTCTGTATCTGTCTGTCTCTGATTCCCTGAGTTAGTGTGAAATTAATTATCTCTTTGTCAGTTTATGATTCTGTATGCGAGAGTTAGATTAATTCAGTATCTGTCACTCTCTGGTGGAGTATCTAATTGTGGGATTCATTCTGTATATTTCAGTCCCAGATACAGTGTGTGAGAGTTAAATTAATTCTGTACCTCTCATTCTGTATATCTGTCTCTGAAACTCCTGTCATTGTGTGATTGATTCTGTTTTTCTCAATGTCTAGTCCTTTATATGACAGTGAGGTAAATTCTCTGTCAGTCTCTGGACTTTGTGTGAGAGTGAGATTAATTCCTAACCAGTCAGTCTTTAATAATCAATGTCTGTGTGGGATTAATTGTGTCTATCATTTTCTGGTATTGCACGTGTATGTGGGATTCATTCTGAGTCTGTCACACTCCGATACTCTGTCAGTTTATAATTCAACCTGCACCTGTCAGTCTCTGGATGGTGAATGTAGGTTTTACTCTGTACCTGTCAGTCTCTGATGAGAGAGTGTGGGTGATACACTGTAACTGGCAGCTTCTGATACGTGAATTTTAGGTTTTACTCTACCAGTCAGTCTCTGGTCTGTGAATGTTGGTTCTATTCTGTACCCATCGATCTCTTGTATGCTATCTGGTTTTATTCAGTACCAGTCAGCTTCCGATAGATTAGTGTGGGTTGTTTTCCTGTACCTATCAGTACCTGGTATATGAGTGGGATTTTGACCTGTAACTGTAAGATTTTGATATGTGAGTGAGGTTTTGTCCTGTACTTGCCAGTTACTGATCTGTGAGTTGGTTTGTGCTGAACATGTCAATTTCTGGAATGTGAATAGGATATTGTCCTGTACCTGTAATTTTCTTGTCTGTAAGTGGGGTATAGCCCTGTTCCTGCCAGTTTCTGGAATATGACTGGAATTTTGACTTGTTTCTGTCACTTTCTGGTATGTAAGTGGAATTTTGCCTGTACCTGTTTGTTTCTGGTATGTGGGTTGTGTATTGTCCTGATCCTGTCTGTTTCTGGTACGTGCATGGGGTTTTGTCCTGTACCTCTCAATTTCTGCTATGTGATTGGAGTTTTACCTGTTAATGTCAGTTTCTTGTATGTGAGTGTGAATTTGTCCTTTACCTATCAGTTCCTGGTATGTGAGTGCGGTTTTGACCTGTAACTGCAAGTTTTTGATGTGTGAGTGGGGTTTTGTCCTGTACTTGCCTGTTACTGATATGTGATTGTGTTTGTGCTCTACCTTTCAGTATCTGGTATGTGAAAAGGTTTTTGTCATGTACATGTCATTTACTTGTCTGTAAGTGGGCTTCTGACTTGTAATGTGTGGGATTTTGTCCTGTTCCTCTCAGTTTCTGTTATGTGAGTGGAGTTTTGTTTTGTACCTGTCAGCTTCTGGAATGTGAGTGAGGTTTTTACCTATTCCTGACAGTTTCCCTTATGTTATTTGTGATTTTTCCTGTACCTGTAATTTTCTGGTATATAAGTGTGTTTTTTTACTGTTCCTGCCAGTTTCTGGTGTGTGAGTGGTGGGTTTGTCCTGTACTTGTAAGTTTCTGGTATGTGATTGTGATTTTGTCCTGTACCTGTCAGTTTCTCATGGGTCAGCAGGGGTCTGTCTGTACCCATCAGTTTCTGGTACGTGATTGGGGCTTTGTCCTATACCCATCAGTTAGTGGGGCTATGTCCTATACGTATCAGTTTCTGTTATGTGCGTGGCGTTTTCTCCTGTATCTGTCAAGCTTCTGGTATGTGAGTGGGGTATTGTCCTGTACCTGTCAGCTTCTGGTACATGACTGGGATTTTGCCCTGTACCTGTTAGTTTCTGCTTTGTAAGTGGGATTTTGCCTGTACCTTTCAGTTTCTGTTATGTGAGTTGTGTTTTGTCCTGAACCTGTCTGTTTCTGGTACGTGAATGGGGTTTTGTCCCATACCAGTCAGTTACCAGTACGTGAGTGTGCTTTTGTCCTTTACCTTTCAGTTTCTGTTATGTGAGTTGTGTTTTGTCCTGAACCTGTCTGTTTCTGGTACGTGAATGGGGTTTTGTCCCATACCTGTCAGTTTCCAGTACGTGAGTGGGCTTTTGTCCTTTACCTGTCAGTTTCTGTTATGTGAGTGATGTTTTGTCCTGTACCTGTCAGGTTCTGCTATGTGAATGTGGTGTTGTCTGGTACCTGTCAGTTTCTGATAATTGAGTGTGGTTTAGTCCTCTACCTCTCAGTTTCAGGTAGTTGAGTGGGGCTTTGTCCTGTATCTATCAGTTCCTGGTATGTGAGTTGGGCATTGTCCTGTACCTGGCTGTTTCTGGTATGTGAGTGTGGTTTTCGCGTGTACCTGTCAGTTTCAGATATAAGAGTGGAGTTTTGTCTTCTACCTTTGAGTAATTGGTATGTGAGTTGGTTTTTTGTCCTGTATGTAACAGTTTCTGGTATGAGAGTGGGGCTTTGTCCTGTACCTGTCATTTTCTGGTGTGAGAGTGAGGTTTTGTCCTTTAACTCTCAGTTTCTGGTATGTGAGTGGGTCTTTGTCCTGTACTTGTCAATATCTGATATGTGAGAGTGGTTTTGCCCTGTACCTTTCAGATTCTGATATGTGTGAGGTATTGTATCCAGTTACTGTCAGTTTCTGGTACCTGAGTGTGGTTTTGTCCTGAACCTATCAGTACCTGGTATATGAGTGGAGCTTTGTCCTGTACCTGTCAGTTTCTTGTATGTGAATGGGCCTTTACCCTGTAACTGTCAGTTTCTGGTATGTGATTGGGCTTTTGTCCTTTACATGTCAGTTTCTGTTATGTGAATGTGGTTTTTTCCTGTTCCTGTCAGCTTCTGGGATGTGTGTGGGTTTTTTTTCCTGTACCAGTCCATTTCTGATATGTAAGTGGGGTTTTGTCCTTTAACTCTCAATTTCTGTTATGAGAGTGTGGTTTAGTCCTCTACTTGTCAGCTTCTGGTATGTGAGTGGGGTTTTGTGCTGCAGCTGTCATTTTCTGGTATGTGAGTGGAGTTTTATCCTGTACCTTTCAATTTCTGGTATGTGAGTGGGGTTTTGTGCTGTACTTGTCAATTTTTGGTGTGCGTAAGGGTTTGCAAAATCCCTCAGCCCCGAAGATACTGGAGATATTAATCCACACCGTGGATGGAGACTGTGCGTGATTTTAAATTGTCTCTGGGTTGGACAATGTTTTAAAACGTGCCCAGAACCGCAAAAGGCTGCTTTGAGATGGGCGGCACGTGGACAACACCGGAATCAAGGAATGTTGTGGAAAAATTTGCACAATTTAAGACAGTACATTTTATTAAAATTTGTACCCTTGAGTTTGGTAAATAGGAAAGGGGTTTAAAAATGGCCATCAGAAAAGCATGTCCAAGGACAAAGAGGCTTGGAAGCAGCTCGTGCAGGTCTGTCAAAAGTGGGAGGATCAAGCAGTGTCAGTCAGATTCTGTCAATCAAAAAGGGAGTTTCCCTTCCCTGCTGACAATCGATGTTTGTTTACTGAAACCACTGCCTTGTTGACATAAAGGATTATTCACTTAGGCTGCGGTTTCGAGTGACCACAAGAGAATCGGTTTCTGTTTACATAGTAATCCAACCCCATTCAAAACCCATCAGGGTGAATGGAGATGGTTCGAAGGCTCAGCACAGACTGTTGAAAAAGACACTCAAACTGAGGAAGGGAACAGTTTAAACTGAATGGATTTCAATCACCCATTACTCGACAATGGGACGGTCGAATCCCTTTGTTTTAGCCCAGAAAACTCCGGATGTGGGCGGGAACATTTCGGCCCCAGAATGAAGACACATTCAAACCACTCCAAGCTTTATTTGAATCACCCATTCCAGACAATGGGAGCAGTTTGGCGACTGGGAAATAGCCCGTTTGAATCAGCCAATCATGGCCTTTCTCTTGTGTATTCGAACTTTTCAGCGCGAATTTGCACACAGACCTTTTCAGCGCCAAAACAGCAGGAGCTCCCAGGTATTAAGATAGCTTCTCAGAAGCATATCTCTCTCTTATTCCTTGGACTGCAGGTCAGCTCTTCTCGCTCTTACTCTTTGGACCACAGGTGAGCAGGTTTCTGACTCCTCAACAAGGCAATCTAGTAAGGAGTTAGAGGGGTGGTAATTTAAGGGAAATTGCTAAGATTGTAAGACTTACATTGTAGCCATTTATCCCTCGTTTTTGACGTCTGCCTTCCCCTGTTAAGCAAATTTACATTGATCGTGTGGTGTAGTTTCTTTAATCCTTTGATCGTGTGGTGTTGTATTCTTTAGTTAATAAAGTTTGATTTTCTCGCATCGAGACCATTTTGTCCTTTTTTATATATCATTAATTATAAGTTCCTCCAGTCAGAACTGGAAGGGTGGGTTTAGCGATTCGAAACCACTGTTTGGAATTGGTTCACAGTGCAGGCAAAGGCTGCTGGTCAGGTAAATTACCGTAAACCAGGTAAAAGATGCCGCCCTGCATATGTGAGTGCGATTTTGACGTGTAACTGTAATTTTCTGATTTGTGAGTGGGGTTTTGCCCTGTACCTGTCAGTTTCTGGTATGTGAATGTGGTTTTGACCTGTAACTGTAAGTTTCTGACATGTCAGTGGGGTTTTGTCC
Source organism: Somniosus microcephalus (assembly GCF_052327205.1). Taxonomy (NCBI): domain Eukaryota; kingdom Metazoa; phylum Chordata; class Chondrichthyes; order Squaliformes; family Somniosidae; genus Somniosus; species Somniosus microcephalus. Next base: position 44,224,784 of record NW_028225183.1, read on the forward strand.
TGTACTTGCCTGTTACTGGTATGTGATTCTGCTTGTGCTGTACCTTTTATTATCTGGTTTATGAAAAGGTTTTTGTCTTGTACATATCATTTACTTGTCTGTATGTCGGCTTTAGTCTTGTACCTCTCAGTTTCTGCTTTGTAAGTGGGATTTTGGCTGTACCTTTCAGTTTCTTTTATGTGAGTTGTGTTTCATAGAAACATAGAAGATAGGAGCAGGAGTAGGCCATTCAGCCCCTCGAGCCTGCTCCGCCATTCCATGTGATCATGGCTGAACATCCAAACTCAGCACCCCGTACCTGCCTTCTCCCCATATCCCTTGATAGGTTTAGCTCTAAGTAATATATGTAACTCCTTCTTGAATATATTTAAAGACTTGGCCTGAAACACCTTCTGTGGTAGACAATTCCACAGGTTCAGCACTCTCTGGGTGAAGAAATTCTTCCTCATCTCCGTCCTAAATGGCTTACCCCTTATCCTTAGACTATGAGCCCTGGTTCTGGACTCTCCGACCATCAGGAACATTCTACCTGCATCTAGTTTGTCCAGACATGTCAGAATTTTACAAGTTTCGATGAGATCCCCTCACATTCTTCTAAACTCCAGCGAGTATAAGCCCAATCGACCCAATCTCTCCTCATACGTCATTCCTGCCATCCCAGGGATCAGCCTTGTGAATCTTCACTGAACTCCTTCCACGGTAAGAACATCCTTCCTCAGATAAGGCGAACAAAACTGCACACAGTCCTCAAGGTGTGGCCTCACCAAGGCCCTGTACATCTGCAGTAGGACATCTTTGCTCCTGTACTCAAACCCTTTCACTATGAAGGCCAACATACCATTTGCCTTCTTCACCACCTGCTGCACCTGCATGCTTACCTTCAGCGACTGGTGCACAAGGACACCCAGGTCTCGTTGCACTTCCCCTTCTCCCAATCTATTGCCATTCAGATAATAGTCTGCCTTTCTGTTTTTGACACCAAAGTGGATAACCTCGCATTTATCCACATTATATTGCATCTGCCACGCTTCTGCCCAATCGCCCAACCTGTCCAAATCATCCTGGAGTTTCTCGGTATCCTCCTCGCAGCACACACGCCCACCCAGCTTTGTGTCATCTGCAAATTTGGAGATATTACGTCTAGTTCCATTATCTAGATCATTAATGTATATTGTGAATAGCTGGGGTCCAAGGACCGATCCTTGCGGTACACCACTAGTCACTGCCTGCCACTTGGAAAAAGACCTGTTAATTCCTACTCTCTGCTTTCTGTCCACCAACCAGTTCTCTATCCAAGTCAATACCTTGCCCCCAATCCCATGTGCCTTAACTTTGCATGTTAATCTCTTGTGCGGGACCTTATCAAAAGCCTTTTCAAAGTCCAAATACACCACATCTACTGGTTCTCCCTTATCTATTTTCCCACTTACATCCTCAAAAAATTCCAGTAGATTAGTCAAGCACGATTTACCTTTTGTAAATCCATGTTGACTTTGTCCGATCCTGTCACTGTTTTCCAAGTGCTCAGCTATTACATCCTTCATAATGGACTCTAGCATTTTCCCCACGACCGATGTCAGGCTTCCTGGTCTGTAATTCCCTGCTATCTCTCTACCACCCTTTTTGAATAGTGGGGTAACATTAGCTACCCTCCAATCCATAGGTACTGTTCCAGATTCCAGCGAATTTTGGAATATGATCAGCAATGCATCTACTATTTCTAGGGGCACCTCCTTAAGTACCCTAGGATGTAGATTATCAGGCCCTGGGGATTTATCGGCCTTCAATCCCGTCAATTTCACTAACACCATTTCCCTACAAATACTGATTTCTTTCAGTTCCTCCCTCTCATCAGACCCTATGTTCTCCAACATCTCTGGGAGGTTATTTGTGTCCTCCTTTGTGAAGACAGAACCAAAATATGCATTTAATTGGTCAGCCATTTCTTTGTTCCCCATTATAACTTCCCCTGCTTCTGATTGCAAGGGACCTACACTTGATTTCACTCATCTTTTTCACTTCAAATATCTATAAAAGCTCTTACAGTCAGTTTTTATGTTCCCTACAAGCTTACTTTCATATTCTATTTTCCCCTTCTTAATTAATCCCTTTGTCCTCCTTTGTTGAATCCTAAACTGCTCCCAATCCTCAGGGTTACCGCTTTTTCCAGCCCTCTCCTAGGATCTTATGCTATCCCTAATTTTCCTTGTTAGCCACGGTTGAGCCACCCTTTTTGTTTTATTCTTATCCCAAACTGGGATGAACAACTTCTGTAGTTCATCCGTGCGGTCTTTTAATGTTTGCCATTGCCTATCCACCGTCAACTCTTTGAGTGACATTCCCCAATCAATCCTACCCAACTCGCACCTCATGCCATCGTAGTTTCCTTTATTTAAATTCAGGACCCTAGTCTCGGAGTCAACTACTTCACTCTCCTTCCTAATGAAGAATTCTATCACATTATGATCGCTCTGACCCAAGGGGCCTCGTACAACAAGATTGCTAATTAATCCTCTCTCATTACATAATACCCAGTCTAAGATGACCTGATCTCTGGTTGGTTCCTCGACATATTGTTCCAGAAAACGATCCCGTAAAATTCGAGGAATTTCTCCTCCACAGTATTTTTACTAATTTGGTTAGCCCAATCTATATATAAATTAAAGTCACCCATGATGACTACTGTGCCCTTACTGCATGCTTCTCTAATTTCCCTTTTAATGCCATCCCCAACCTCCGTATTAATGTTTGGAGGTCAATATACCACTCCCACTAACGTTTTCTGCCTCTTGATATTTCTCAGTTCTACCCATACAGATTCCGTATCATCAGAGTTAATATCCTTCCTTTCAATTGTGTTAATACCCTCTTTAACCAGCAATGCTACCCCGCCTCCCTTTCTTTTTTGCCTATCCTTCCTAAATATTGAATACCCCTGGATGTTGAGTTCCCAGCCTTGGCCACCCTGGAGCCATGTTTCTGTAATCCCAATCAAATCCTATTTGTTTACCTCTATTTGCACATCTAATTCATCCACCTTGTTCTGAATGCTCCTTGCATTAAGACACAAAGCCTTCAGGCTTGTTTTTATAATGCTCTCAGACCTATATGAATTCTTATTTACTGTGACCTTGTTTGATTTAAACCGTTGAGTTCTTTGCCTTCTAATTTTGTTTTTCTCCTTCCTGTCTTTTGCTTTTTTCCTTGTTTCCCTTTCCTCTGTCTCCCTGCTCAGGTTCCCAACCCCCTGCCACTTTAGTTTAAACCCTCCCCAACAGCACTAGTAAACATTCCCCCATGGACATCAGTCCCAGCCCTGCCCAGGTGGAAACCGTCCGATTTGTACTTGTCCCACCTCTCCCAGAACCGGTTCTAATGTCCAATGAATTTCAATCCCTCCCCCTGGCACCACTCCTCTAGCCATGTATTCACTTGAACTATCCTCCTATTTCTACTTTGACTAGCACGTGGCACTGGTAGCAATCCTGAGATTACTACCTTTGAGGTCCTATTTTTTAATTTACCTCCTAACTCCCTATAGTCTGCATTTAGGACCTCATCCCGTTTTTTACCTATATCGTTGGTGCCTATGTGCACCACGACAACTGGCTGTTCACCCTCCCCCTCCAAAATGTTCTGCAACCGCTCCGAGTCGTCCTTGACCCTTGCACCAGGGAGGCAACACACCATCCTGGAGTCTCGATTGCGGCCGCAAAAACGCCTATTTATTCCCCTACAATGGAGTCCCCTATCACTATAGCTCTTCCACTCTTTTTCCTCCCAGCCTGTGCAGCAGAGCCACCCATGGTGCAACTGTCAGTTTCTGTTTCGTGAGTGGGATTTTGTCCTGTATCTCTCAATTACTGATATGTGAGTGGAGTTTTGTCCTGGCATAAGAGTGGGGCTTTTGTCCTGTACCTGCCAGTTTCTGGTATGTGAGTGTGGTTTTCTCGTGTACCTGACAGTTTCTGATATATGAGTTAAGGTTTTGTCCTGTACCTTTAAGTTACTGGTATGTGATTGGGCTTTTGTCCTGTACCTGTCAGTTTCTGTAATGTGTGGGATTTTGTCCTGTTCCTGTCACTTTTTGGTATGTGAGTGGCCTTTCTCCAGTGCCTGTCAGTTTCTGGTATGCGAGTGGCCTTTTTTTGCTGTACCTGTCAGTTTTGATTATGTGAGTGGTGTTTTGTCCTTTACCTGTCAGTTTTGATTATGTGAGTAGGGTTTTGTCCTGTACCTGGCAGTTCCTGGTATGAGTGTTTTTTTCATGTGTATCTGTTAGTTTCTGAGATATGACTGGAGTTTTGTCTTGTTCCTTTCAGTAACTCGTATGTGAGTGGCTTTTTTATCCTGTACCTAAGTGTTTCTGGTGTGAGAGTGGGGTATTGCCCTGTACCTCTCAGTATCTGATATGTGAGTGGGGTTATGCTCTGTACCTCTCAGTATCTGATATGTGAGAGGGGTTTTGTCCTGTACCTCTCAGTATCTGATATGTGAGAGGGGTTTTGCCCTGTACCTCTCAGTATCTGATATGTGAGTGGGGTTTTGTCCTGTAGCTCTCAGTATCTGATATGTGAGAGGGGTTTTGCCCTGTACCTCTCAGTATCTGATATGTGAGTGGGATTTTGCTCTGTACCCCTCAGTATCTGATATGTGAGAGGTGTTTTGCCCTGTACCTCTCAGTATCTGATATGTGAGTGGGATTTTGCTCTGTACCTCTCAGTATCTGATATGTGAGAGGGGTTTTGCCCTGTACCTCTCAGTATCTGATATGTGAGAGGTGTTTTGTCCTGTACCTCTCAGTATCTGATATGTGAGTGGGGTTTTGCCCTGTACCTCTCAGTATCTGATATGTGAGAGGTGTTTTGTCCTGTACCTCTCAGTATCTGATATGTGAGTGGGGTTTTGCCCTGTACCTCTCAGTATCTGATATGTGAGTGGGGTTTTGTCCTGTACCTCTCAGTATCTGATGTGATAGGGGTTTTGTCCTGTGCCTCTCAGTATCTGATATGTGAGAGGGGTTTTTGTCCTGTACCTCTTAGTATCTGATATGTGAGTGGGGTTTTGTCCTGTACCTCTCAGTATCTGATATGTGAGTGGGGTTTTGCCCTGTACCTCTCAGTATCTGATATGTGAGAGGGGTTTTGTCCTGTACCTCTCAGTATCTGATATGTGAGAGGGGTTTTGTCCTGTACCCCTCAGTATCTGATATGTGAGAGGAGTTTTGTCCTGTACCTCTCAGTATCTGATATGTGAGTGGGGTTTTGTCCTGTACCCCTCAGTACCTGATATGAGAGTGGGGTTTTGTCCTGTACCTCTCAGTATCTGATATGTGAGTGGGGTTTTGCCCTGTACCTCTCAGTATCTGATATGTGAGAGGTGTTTTGTCCTGTACCTCTCAGTATCTGATATGAGAGTGGGGTTTTGTCCTGTACCTCTCAGTATCTGATATGTGAGTGGGGTTTTGCCCTGTACCTCTCAGTATCTGATATGTGAGAGGGGTTTTGCCCTGTACCTCTCAGTATCTGATATGTGAGAGGGGTTTTGCCCTGTACCTCTCTGTATCTGATATGTGAGTGGGGTTTTGCCCTGTACCTCTCAGTATCTGATATGTGAGTGGGGTTTTGCTCTGTACCTCTCAGTATCTGATATGTGAGTGGGGTTTTGTCCTGTACATCTCAGTATCTGATATGTGAGTGGGGTTTTGTCCTGTACCTCTCAGTATCTGATATGTGAGTGGGGTTTTGTCCTGTACCTCTCAGTATCTGATATGTGAGTGGGATTTTGCCCTGTACCTCTCAGTATCTGATATGTGAGTGGGGGTTTGCTCTGTACCTCTCAGTATCTGATATGTGAGAGGGGTTTTGCTCTGTGCCTCTCAGTATCTGATATGTGAGTGGGGTTTTGTCCTGTACCTCTCAGTATCTGATATGTGAGTGGGGTTTTGCTCTGTACCTCTCAGTATCTGATATGTGAGAGGGGTTTTGCCCTGTACCTGTCAGCTTCTGGTATATGCAGGTATTTTATCCAGTTTGTGTCAGTTTCTGGTACTTAAGTGGGGTTTTGTCCTCTACCTGGTATATGAGTGGAGCTTTGTCCTGTAACTGTCAGTTTCTGGTATGTGAATGGGCTTTTGTCCAGTACGTCAATTTCTGGTATGTGATTGGTGTTTTACCTGTTAACGTCAGTTTCTTGTACCTGGGTGGTTTTTTGTCCTGTACCTATCAGTTCCTGGTATGTGAGTTGTGTTTTGTCCTGAACCTGTCTGTTTCTGGTACGTGAATGGGGTTTTGTCATGTACATGTCAGTTTCTGTTATGTGACTGGTTTTCTCCTGTACCTTTCAGTTTCTGATGTGTGAGTGGGATTTTTTCAGTACCTGTCAGTTTCTGGTATGTGAGTGAGGATTTGACCTGTACCTGACAGTTTCTGTTAAGTGAGTGGAGTTTTGTCCTGAACCTCTCTATTTCTGATATGTGAGTAGAGTTTTGTCCTGTACCTATCAGTAACTGGTTTATGAGTGGGGCTTTGTCCTGTACCTGGCAGTTTCAGGTATGTGACTGGTTTTCTCGTGTACCTGTCAGTTTCTGATATGAGTGGAGTTTTGCCCTGTACCTATCTGTACCTGTTATATGAGTGGGGTTTTGACCTTTAACTATAAGATTTTGATATGTGAGTGAATGTTCGTCCTGAACTTGCCAGTTACTGCTATGTGAGTGGGTTTGTGCTGAGCCTGTCAATTTCTGGTATGTGAATAGGATATTGTCCTGTACCTGTCATTTTCTTGTCCGTCAAAGGGGTATTGCCCTGTTCCTGTCAATTTCTGGAATATGACTGGAATTTTGTCCTGTTTCTGTCAGTTTCTGGTATGAAAGTGGGATTTTGCTTGTACCTATTAGTTTCTGGTATGTGAGTTGTGTTTTGTCCTGAACCTGTCTGTTTCGGGTACGTGAATGGGGTTTTGTCATGTACCTGTCAGTTTCTGTATGTGCAACCGCGATACAAAGTTACATTGTCTGACCTCACTGCAGCACAGCGGCACTCAGATTCACCACACCAGGTGTGTAGGACGGTTCTATAGTGAGTTATCAGCATCCAGACACAACACAAACCCAGCACTGGATCATGAATGTCACCATCCGATTGGCACAGTCCAGGTTTATACCTCCCACTCCCAAGGGACGACATATAAAGTTCAGGAACGCTTCTTGGAATAAAACCACAGGCACCTGGTCAGTACAAACAATTGTTTTCAGTCTATTGAAAGCGAGTTGAGGGCCTGTGTAATTAACAGACTGCCACAGAACCCGGATCCTGGTGTATCTGGGGGACTCACAATGTATCTCCCCATCTCCAGCAATACGTTTCTGGAGAACACAACGCACCGAAAAAATAACCGATTTTTGAAATGTGATCTTTCACACATCTCACCTGCTGCCTGAAATAAATGCACTTTGTGAAACTGCCCACATCCTCACAGTCAGGCTGACTTTCCACTGTTCGCTGCCCTAGAACAACAGACACGGTGAGACTTGAACCGATTCAGGAACATTCACTAATGATTTGGGAGAATAAAGCAGCAATGATTTGAAAGAGCGAGGTGCTTTACTTTCTTTGTTACCTTGCACTGTACACACACAGCCCGAGAATGGCCTCTCCCTTCCCCCACTCACTCCATGTTACGGAACTAGTTCCTGTTCCAATCTGCCGCTGAAATTACCCCGACTCAAAGCCCATCTGCGGACACAGTCCCAATGCGATGTGTTGCTGTGAAGAGGCTGCTGTTTGCTCCCATACTCTGCCCGTGATATCTCCGCTCTATGATGTGTTCAGCGATCATCAACCGAGCACCAAGCAAACAGCACCCGCTGGTAGAGCTGGGGGAGGGAAGCTCGCATGGGCCCTTCCTGTCGCTTGTGCGGGGAGAGGGGGAGGAGCAGGCAAATATTTAAATGCTGAAGCAGTAAACTAAGACAAGAGTATATATAAACAAGGCGAATGTATATTTATAAACTCAGGGATATACCTGTTTATACACTGTATGAATGGAACCGCGTTTATGTGTTCAACCATAAATGTATTTTGATGCTTTGGCAACATAAGATGTACCTTATCATGCCAATAAAGCGATTTGTATTGTATTGTATTGTATTGAAAGCTGGAGGCGGAGCTGAAGCTCAGAGGACGCTGTCTCTGCTCAGCCTGTCACTCTGATTCTGTCTCCTCCCAGCCTCTCTCACACTCTGCCTTTCTCAATCAGATCCGGGCTGGCTTCATAAATACATTCAGTTTATATTCCCGTGAGGAATCGTCATAGCTGGAAGAGGTAGAGGAGGCAAAGGACTGGGAAAAGGCGGAGCCAAGCGCCACCGTAAAGTACTTAGTGACAACATCCAGGGCACAAAACAAAGGCTCTTCTCAGAGCCACCCACCGCCTCAGAGAGAGAACAGGGCCCTGGGACCGGGAGCGGGGATATATTGGGGTGGGGAATAGCTTCAGAATTATAAGGACTATGGGGCTACAAGTGACTCTTTGGCCCGGACCCTGTATTCTCCCCTCACAGTGAAATGTTCTTTTAGTCTTCCTGGGTGTCCATGCGCTCAGTGTCCTGTTTCCATTCAGCTTTTATACATCAGACAGATGGTGTGACGGGGAACCGGGGCTTTCCACCTCACAATAGGTTAAACCGAGCTGCTGTGACAAGAGGCCAACTTGTGAGATTATTCTCCTTCTGAAGTTTGCTTCCTGCACAGATATTGTCGGGGATTGTGAAATTCAAGGGTTTCAGGAAAGTCATTAGATGGACTGTAATGATAAACATAACATAAGAACATAAGAAGTAGGAGCAGGAGTAGGCCATACGGCCCCTCGGGCCTGCTCCGCCATTCAATAGGATCATAGCTGATCCGAACCTAGACTCACGTCCACTTCCCTGCCCGCTCCCTGTAACCTCTAATTCCCTTATCAGCTAGGAAACTGTCTATCTCCGTTTTAAATGTATTTAATGTCGCAGCTTCCACAGCTCTCTGTGGTAGCAAATTCCATAGATTTACTGCCCTCTGAAGAAGTTTCTCTTCATCTCAGTTTTGAACGGGCAGCCCCTTATTCTAAGAGTCTGCCCCCTAGCTCTAGTCTCACCCATCAGTGGAAAGATCCTCACCGCATCCACCCGATCAAGTTCCCTCACAATCTTATATGTTTCGATAAGATCGCCTCTCATTCTTCTGAATTCCAATGAGTAGAGGCCGAACCTACTCAACCTTTCCTCATAAGTCAACCCCCTCACCTCCAGAATCAACTGAGTGAACCTTCTCTGAACTGCCTCGAGAGCAAGTATATCTTTACTTAAATATGGAATGTATAGTAATCTGGGATGTTATGATTAAGGTTATCCACCAGGTGGTGCTGTAGCCAATGCTGCTACTAAGGTCAGAGGTTTGCTTCCTGTTAAGGTCAGAGGTTTGCTTCCTGTTAAGGTCAGAGCTTTGCTTCCTGTTAGGGCAGCACAAGGTGGAATGCCAGGATGCTGATGCTGGCTGTCTGTAAACGTGTTTCCCAGTTGTTAATAAAGTACTCGTGTTAATTCTACGATATTGTCTCTTTGAGTCCTTGTTCCATTTAATGGATTTATCACAGTTGGCGACGAGGCAACTTAAGGATGCTGCATAAAGAAGAAAAGTCTGCCGGGATATTTAAACAACAAAATCACGAGCTAAAGTTAGCTACAAGCTGGAAGAGAGCATGGCTGCCATGATAGGAACGGTTTCTGCTTTTGATATTCAAGCTCAAACCTGGGAAGAATACTGTGAAGTGTTGGGTTATTTTATCGAAGCAAATGAAATAAATGATGCCGGAAAATGGAAAGCCATTCTGCTTAGTTCAGTGGGAAGCCAAGCCTACAGTTTGATGAAAAATCTGCTCAGTCCTGAAAAGCCTGGAGACAAACCATATGGTGAATTAGTGGTTTTGCTAAAAATAAAATTTCAACCCTAAGCCTAGTGAGATTGTACAGTGTTTCAAGTTTAATTCAAGGAACAGGAAAGAGGAAGAGGGCATAATCGACGATGTAGTGGTGTTGTGTAAATTAGCACAAGATTGCAATTATGGGAACAACCTGAAGGAAATGCTGTGAGATAGGCTAGTTTGCGGAATTATGGACAACTGAATGCAACATAGATTATTATTTGAGACTGGACTTACTTATGAAAAAGCATTGGAACTTGCACAAGCCATAGAGACAGTGAACCGAGATGTAAAAGAAGTACAGGGTTCAGAAAGCGCTAATGCTATGCATGTTGCAGGTCAGGTTGTTGTGCACAAGTTGAACATGCGTCAGAGACCACAATGTGAAATTGTGAAGGCTTGTTATAGATGCAAGGGCGATCACCTGGCGACTGAATGCTGTTTTCTGGAGGAAAAGTGCTGCAAGTGTGGGAAACGAGGACACATAAAACGAGCTTGCAGGGTGAAATCACCTGTGGTGGAATCCAAACCAAAAGGGGGAAGACAGCAAAACCAAGGGAGAGAAGTGAAAATACATGGAGCACACCACATCAGCGGGGATGCTGAGGAAGAAGAGGACATGTTCATAATGTATGGCATGTTAGAGAACTTTCCAAAAGTGGCTCCTATCACATTGCAACTGAGAGTAAATGAATCTAAGGTGAACTTTGAAGTGGATACAGGGTGTGGCGTGAATAAATGAACAAGGCAGAGTACTCAAAATTATGGAACCGTGCAAAAGTTCCAGAGTTAAAGCCTTGCTCCCTGCATCTTAAAACATATACAGGTGAATGAGTAGCGAGATTAGGTACAGCTAAGGTAACTGTGCAACACAGAGACACAGTGGAACAGCTATCGGTAGTTATAGTATTGGGTACTGGACCAAACCTGTTAGGTCGGGGCTGGATAAAAGAACTTAAATTAGACTGGGGAGCAGTACATCAAATAGATACGGGCAAACAGTTGACTTTGCAAGAAGTGTTGAGTGAACATGAGAGTGTGTTCAAGGAGGAACTTGGCACATTTAATGGCCCCCAGCTAAGATTTATGTAGACAAGGAGGCACTGCCAAGGTTTTTTAAACAATGGCCTGTGCCTTATGCTAGGAAGCCAAAGGTAGAGGCTGAGCTTGACCGTCTATTGAGAGAGAACATACTGGAGCCGGTGAAATGTTTGGAATGGGCAGCTCCCATAGTACCTGTGTTAAAACCGGACAATTTGGTAAGACTCTGTGGAGACTATAAATTGACTGTCAATCGGGTGTCCAAACTAGAGCAGTATCCTATTCCCAAAACAATGGATCTCTTTGCAAACCTGGCTGGAGGAAAGATGTGCACAAAGTTGGATATGAGTCATGCCTACTTGCAGATTACACTGGATGACGAATCAAAGAAGTATGTCACCATAAATACACACAAGGGCTTGTTTACATATAACTGCTTACCGTTTGGTGTCTCATCTGTCCAGCTATCTTCCAGAGGACAATCGAAGCTGTACTGCAAGGGATTCCACTTGTTTCCATCTATCTGGATGACATTCTGGTGAAGGGAAGAACCGGCCAGGAGCATCTGAGCACTCTGAGAGAGGTACTACAGTGATTGGAGAGGGCAGGGTTCCGGCTGAAGAGGAGTAAGTGCACTTTCCTGGGGAATGAGGCAGTGTTCCTGGGACACAGAATGGATGCCACCTGGCTCCATCCACTCAAGGAGAAGGTACAAGCGCTGCAGGACGCCCCTGCTCCTACAAATGTGGCTGAGTTAAAAGCTTACCTGGGACTGCTGAACTATTATAAGAGATTTTTACCAATCTTGTCAACTGTGCTAGCACCTCTTCACAAACTACTGTGCAAGGAGACACAGTGGCAGTGGAGAGAGGAGCAGGGGGTTTCATTTGTACAGTCCAAGCAACTGATGCTGTCGTCGGATGTGCTGGTTCACTACAATGCAGAGAAAGACATTATTCTCTCTTGTGATGCTTCACCTTAAGAGGTGGGGGCAGTTCTTTCACACTGCATGGAAGATGGAACTGAAAGACCAATAGGGTTTATGTCCCAAACTCTAACAGCAGCGGAAATTTTTTTTCCCAGTTAGACAAAGAGGGGTTAGCAGTCATGATTGGGTTACAGAGGTTCCACAAGTACATATATGGCAGGAAGTTCACCATATGCACCGAACATAAACCTCTTCTCTCTCTTTTCAATGAAATTAAAGCAGTTCCACAGATGGTGTCACCCCGGATCCAGAGGTGGGCAGTGACGCTGAGGGCATATGAGTATGTCATCGTCTACAAGGCAGGCAAGTACCATGGGAACGCAGATGCCTTGAGCCATCTTCCACTGCCAGGCACACCTACCCATGCAGCTCCAGAGGACAGAGTTTTGATGTTGGAGGACACTGACACGGCACTTGTGACTGCAGAGCAAGGAAGAACATGGACAGGTAAAGATCCAGTACTGTCTAGAGTTCGAGAATATGTGGTGAGGGGATGGCCACAGCATCTGGAAGGGGCTGACTTCACACCCTACAGTGTCAGGAAAACAGAGCTGAGTGAGCAGCATGGTTGCGTGTTGTGGGGAGCACAAGTGATTATTCCACGGCCAGCACAACAGTCTATTCTAGAGCAACTACATCAGTGTCATCCTGGGGTCTCGCATATGAAAGCCTAGGCTACGAGTTACTTGTGGTGGCCAAAGCTAGATGAGGAGATAAAAAATCTAGTCTAGACATGCAGCACTTGTCGAGAACACCGGAAGGCACCAGCAGCGGCTCCTCTCCACCCCTGGGAGTGGCTGGATAAACCATGGAGAAGATTGCACTTAGATTATGCAAGTCCATTCATGGGGAAGATGTTCCTCATAATCATTGATGCACATTCCTAGTGGATGGATGTTTATCCTGTAAATTCCGCTTCTGCCACTACTGCTATAGACTGCCTGCATTGGAGCTGCGGTAATCAAGGGCTACCGGAGATTGTGGTGAGTGACAATGCCACTTGTTTTGTGAGTACAGAGACAAAATAGTTCTTGGGAAAAAATGACATAGTGCAGGTGACCTCTGCTCCATATCATCCATCCTCGAATGGACTTGTGGAGAGAGCCGTACAAACATTTAAGGAGCTGATGAAAAAAAGTGCAAAAGGGAGTTTAGCAGCCAAAGTTTCACGGGTTCTGTTCAGCTACAGAATAACACCTCAATCCACCACAGGACTCTCTCCTGCTGAGATGTTATTAGGTCGTAGACTACGCTCCACTCTTGACCTTGTCCACCCAGACCTAAAAAGGAAAATGGAAAACAGACAAAACAAACAAAAAGAGAACCATGACAAAAGAACAAAGAGCTGAAGTTTTGGAGAAGGAGATGCGATCCTTACCAAGAATTTCAGTTATGGACCAAAGTGGATTCCTGGCTTCATAGACTCAATGACAGGTCCAGTATCATACAAGGTTTTGTTGGGAGATGGTAGATATGCAGATATGTAGATCAGATACTTCCCAGACAAGGGGAAATTGAAATGAAGGTTCCAGATGCAACGACTGAAGACAGGGTTGCCCCCAGTTATCCAAGTGCATCTGTGGTGCCACCACCAGGGACAGAGATAATTCCACAGGAACCTATCCATCAAGAGGAAACCATTGTTGCAGAGTCAGATACTCTGAGTACTGCTCAGGAGCAGCTGGTGGCTTCACCACAAACAAGCAGGGACTTTACTGTTAGATGTTCACAAAGGGCTCACAAGCCACCAGAGAGATTGATACTGAACTGTTAGATTCGTCAAGTATGGAACGTGATGAATGGAGACTCCTTATGTGACCCTCAGCAATGGTTGTTTGTTAAGAAATTCATACTGAAATGTTAAGGGGGGAGGGATATAGTAATCTGGGATGTTATGATTAATGTTATCCACCAGGTGGTGCTGTAGCCAATGCTGCTTCTAAGGTCAGAGGTTTGCTTCCTGTTAGGTCAGCACAAGGTGGAATGCCAGGATGCTGATGCAGGCTGTCTGTAAACGTGTTTCCCAGTTGTTAATAAAGTACTTGTGTTAATTCTACGATATCGTCTGTTTGAGTCCTTGTTCCATTTAATGGATTTTTCACAGAAAGCAAAATTGTACACAGTGATCCAGGTGTGGCCTCACCAGTACCCTGTATAACTGAAGCAAGACTTCCCTGCTTTTATACTCCATCCCCCTTGCAATAAAAGCCAAGATTCCATTGGCCTTCCTGATCACCTGCTGTACCTGCATACGAACCTTCTGTGTTTCATGCACCAGGATCCCCAGACCCCTTTGTACTGCAGCACTTTGCACTTTCTCTCCATTTAGATATTAACTTGCTCTTTGATTTTTTCTGCCAAAGTGCATAACCTCACACTTTCCAACATTATATTCCATCTGCCAAATTTCTGCCCACTCACTTAGCCTGTCTATGGCCTTTTGCAGGTTTTTTATATTCTCCTCACTCACTGCTTTCCCTCCCATCTTTGTATCGTCGGCAAACTTGGATATGTTGCACTTGGTCCCCTCCTCCAAATCGTTAATATAGATTGTAAAGATTCCAGTTCTCACTGTCGGTGCCCGCTCTATCCTGAGGCTACTTCGGATTGGTCGCTTGATTGGAATCCCATTTCCTTAACAGAACTAACTATTTGCCTCTATTGATCAATTCTAAAATAAAGTTTGAAACATTCCACCAAATTTAAAATTAAAGACTTTTATTTATAATTATAAAATTCATCTGAGACAGACATTAATTTGGAGCAGTTATACTATTGTTCTGATAATTTCCTCACCAGATTGAAAGGACGTTAGCTGGAATGAATAAACTGACGAAATCAGTGCAGTAAACTGGCGGCTCCTTCAGAGAGGCTGTGGGTGGCTCTTAAAGGAGCCGTTGTGATTTCTATATTTCTGTCAGTAAATTGTAGTGTTTTACTTGGAGCTGAGGTATTTGGTCACCCCGTGCTTGCCCAGCTCCCCGGACAGCACCAGACTCACGGCGGTCTGGATGAGTGGACACAATCCGCACTTTCCAAACTATTAAAGGTCTCTGCCATCTAGTGACTGACGGTGAGTGCTGCAACAAGAGACAATAATTCAGCAGAAACCATTTTAATTTGGAGAGAAAATACTTCTGCACCGTGTTTATGTTCAGCTTAAATCCATTGCCAAATAGTTTATTAGTCCAGCTGAAAACTCCAAACAACCATTAAAAGCAGATGGACGCGCTCACCCGATTCCAGTGTGAGCAGTGTGGTTGATCTTTGATTGTGGGATAGATACTGTATCTGTCACTCTGGCTCTTGGTGCCAATGTGAGAGTCACTGCTGAATATGGGATACTGTATCTGTCAGTCTCTTGTAGTGTGGCAGTGGGATTGACAAAAGTGCCTATGATAGACAACGTCACTGCCTGTATTGTCAGTGGCAGATTGGCTGGTGAAAAACGATCGATACTGTATCTGACACTGTCTAGTACAATGTGACATTTTTAATTGTCTGGTGAGGCTACACTAGAAACTTTATCTGTCACTCACTGGTACTGTATCAGTGTGGGATTGACAGGTGAATATAGGAAAAGCACAAGCGCTCACTCACTGGTACTGCATGTGAGTGAGGGAGTGTTCGTTCATACAGGATAGCAATTGTATCAGTCACTCTGTCTGTGTGGCAGCGTCTGATTGTCAGGTGAGTGGTGGATAGATAACTAAATGGGCAAATCTGTGAATTTCAAAGTAGAATTTAAGATTTAACATGTTAAATTAGATCTGAGATAATTGTGAGCCATAGAACAGAACAGGAACCAGCCCTTTCCTGGAAACTGTGGGTGGCTCTGAAAAGAGCCTTTGGGTTATCAGATTGAATCTTGTCCGCTTTACTTGCTCTTGGAGCTGGCAGTGCTGGTTTTCTTGGGCAGCAGCACCGCCTGGATATTAGGCAGCACCCCGCCCTGAGCGATTGTCACCCCTCCCAACAGCCTGTTGAGCTCCTCGTCGTTGCGGACGGCCAGCTGCAGGTGTCTGGGGATGATGCGGGTCTTCTTGTTGTCGCGGGCCGCGTTGCCGGCCAGCTCCAGGATTTCAGCGGTCAGATACTCGAGCACAGCAGCCATGTAGACCGGAGCTCCGGCACCCACACGCTCAGCGTAGTTGCCCTTTCGGAGGAGCCTGTGAACCCGGCCCACAGGGAACTGCAGTCCGGCCCGGGATGAGCGGGACTTGGCCTTGGCCCGAGCTTTACCGCCGGTTTTACCTCTGCCAGACATTTTCACAATCAACGCGTTCAGAGAAAGAATGAAAGTCTCCGCCCACATCGGCCCTTCTTATACCTTCTGGAGGAATGCAGAGAGCGTACTTGTGATTGGTCTCTCTGTGGTGAATTTCATTGGTGGTTTCCGGTGACCAATCACAGTCTGGTTTTCCCACCAATGATAAGTGTGTGGAAATAACTGTCCCCAACAGTCAGACCGCCAACCATTTTTAAAATTCGAAAAGTCCGCCAATTATTTTCCAAAACGAGCGAATTAAGTTAATAAATATACCATTAGCCAAAGTTTTCACCATGTTTTTAAAAATTCATTTTATCTTATTTCATCTCTCCCTTGCAAATTCCAGGCTGTTACAATCAGGATTAATTTCGGGTTGAATATCGCACTTTCACGTGCGGGATTAATTCCCCATTGATTCCGTAACGGGACACATTCCAGCTCAAATTTTGTAAAAGTGAGGATTCACAGATTATCGATCGATCCTTTGCACAGGCGCTGCTGCGGGAGTGAAACCAGATCTGGGAGTCCTGCTGTGAGAAGAGGGACAGAGTGTTCAAACTGACCCCATTCTGGTCTCTAAGAACTCCCATTCCGGGTTGTTACAATGCACCAAATCTCCGGTTAATAAACGGATGGACTCCCAACTGGCTTTAGAAAAATGCAAAGGTCTTGACAGAGAACGAGGTGACTGAAATCGGAATCTCGCACCTAAAACAAACTTTTAATTAGTCGGCTGGCGCTGCAAATAAACGGGTCTAAGAGCAAAGGCAAAGTGCGACCAAGGACCGTGTTTGTGTTTTAGTGGGCGGGAATTGCAACATCGACGCTAAGGTCGAGCCGGTCAATTAAATTGCTTATGAGAGTTAAAACTACATCTGCAGCTGGAACTTCAAACGTTCTTAATAATTACAGTAAATTAAATCTACAAGGCGATGCGTTGTGTAGCTCTTTCAGAGAGATAGTGGGTGGCTCTTAAAAGAGCCGTTGTGTTTGGAGTTTCTTCTTTCAGGACAGCGTGGAGTTTTACTTGGAGCTGGTGTATTTGGTCACCGCCTTTGTCCCTTCCGACACGGCGTGCTTGGCCAGCTCCCCGGGCAGCAGCAGGCGCACGGCGGTCTGGATCTCCCGGGAGCTGATGGTGTGCCGCTTGTTGTAATGGGTCAGGCGGGAAGCCTCACTCGCGATACGCTCGAAAACATCGTTCACAAACGAGTTCATGATGCTCATTGCCTTGGAGGAGATGCCGGTGTCAGGGTGAACCTGCTTCATCACTTTGTAGATGTAGATGGAGTAACTCTCCTTCCTCGACTTTCTGCGCTTCTTGCCGCCTTTCGCTGCCGGTTTAGTGACGGTTTTCTTAGCGCCCTTCTTAGCAGCTGTCTTCTTTTCGTCCACCATTCTTAAGCTCGATTTCAGCAACAAAATGACTCAAACCCGATCCGCGCTCGGAATATATAGGCAACCCCACAGTCCTATGCTAATGAGGGATAGGTGAAGGCAATGATTGTGATTGGCTGGTTAGGAATGATGTCAATTTCCATTCTTCTGCATATCTCTGATTGGCTTCTTTAGGTATCCAATCAGACTGAGTGTTTGCCACCAGCACGCCCCCTGCAAGTGCGTGTGTGACATCTGCCCATTCACCATTTCCCAGACTATCTTCCAGGGCCGCAAACACTCCTTCCGGACGGGACAGCCAGTTAGATAGACTTCCTCCAATTTGTGCACTATATTCACGCATTGCGGTGTGGTCTCCGCCACTTTAGTTCTGCATCTGCCAATCTCTAATACTGTGTGTGTGGGGATAGTTCTGTATCACTCAGTCTCTGCCGTCCTTGCGGGCTCCGTGCGTCCCAGGCAGCTAAGTGTCCTTTGTTGATTGGTGCGCTCGGCTCGTTAAGAAAAACACATTTCACTGACTGGATTTCACTTGTTGTATTTGGTTATGTGACAAATAAAATTGAAACTGAAATAGAATTGATTTATGTAAGTGTAGGAATCATTCTCAATCTCAGTCTCTGTTACGGTATGTGTGTGTGGAATCCTTTAGTTTCCTGTCCGTCACTTTTTTTTTATTCGTTCATGGGATGTGGGCATCGCTGGCAAGGACAGCATTTATTGCCCATCCCTAATTGCCCTTTGAGAAGTTTTTGGTGAGACAGGTTCTTGAACCGCTGCAGTCCGTGTGATGAAGGTACTCCCACAGTGCTGTTAGGGAGGGAGTTCCAGGATTTTGAGCCAGTGACGATGAAGGAGCGGCGATAGAATAGACAGTGCTTGATGGCTGGCGTGGACATGATGGGCCGAAGGGCCTCTTTCTGTGCTGTATAACTCTATGACTCTATGACTATGACTAAGTATCAGGGTGGGATTCTATCTTGTACCATGTGTCAGTGTTGTTATTGATTCTGAATCTGTCATTTTCTGGTAGAGTGTGAGTCTGAGATTCATTCTACATCTGCCTGTCACTAGGACGGTGTGCAAGTCTGAGATTCATTCTACATCTGTCTGTCACTGGTACTGATTGTCAGTGTGGGACTCCTTCTCTATCTGTCAGTCTCTGGTACTGTGTGTGAGTGTGGGACTCATTCTGTATCTGTCCGTCACTGGTACTGATTGTGAGTGTGTGAGTCATTCTGTATCTGTCAGTCTCTGGTACTGATTGTGAGTGTGTGAGTCATTCTGCATCTGTCAGTCTCTGGTACTGATTGTGAGTGTGTGAGTCATTCTGTATCTGTCAGTCTCTGGTACTGATTGTGAGTGTGTGAGTCAATCTGTATCTGTCAGTCTCTGGTACTGCTTGTGAGTGTGGGAGTCATTCTGTATCTGTCAGTCTCTGGTACTGATTGTGAGTTTGGGACCCATTCTGTATCTGTCAGTCTCTGGTACTGCTTGTGAGTGTGGGACTCATTCTGTATCTGTCAGTCTCTGGTACTGATTGTGAGTGTGTGAGTCATTCTGTATCTGTCAGTCTCTGGTACTGATTGTGAGTGTGTGAGTCAATCTTTATCTGTCAGTCTCTGGTACTGATTGTGAGTGTGGGACTCATTCTGTATCTGTCAGTCTCTGGTACTGCTTGTGAGTGTGTGAGTCATTCTGTATCTGTCAGTCTCTGGTACTGATTGTGAGTGTGGGACTCATTCTGTATCTGTCAGTCTCTGGTACTGCTTGTGAGTGTGGGACTCATTCTGTATCTGTCAGTCTCTGGTACTGATTGTGAGTGTGTGAGTCATTCTGGATCTGTCAGTCTCTGGTACTGATTGTGAGTGTGTGAGTCATTCTGGATCTGTCAGTCTCTGGTACTGATTGTGAGTGTGTGAGTCATTCTGGATCTGTCAGTCTCTGGTACTGATTGTGAGTGTGTGAGTCATTCTGGATCTGTCAGTCTCTGGTACTGATTGTGAGTGTGTGAGTCATTCTGGATCTGTCAGTCTCTGGTACTGATTGTGAGTGTGTGAGTCATTCTGGATCTGTCAGTCTCTGGTACTGATTGTGAGTGTGTGAGTCATTCTGGATCTGTCAGTCTCTGGTACTGATTGTGAGTGTGGGACTCATTCTGGATCTGTCAGTCTCTGGTACTGATTGTGAGTGTGTGAGTCATTCTGGATCTGTCAGTCTCTGGTACTGATTGTGAGTGTGTGAGTAATTCTGGATCTCTCAGTCTCTGGTACTGATTGTGAGTGTGTGAGTCATTCTGGATCTGTCAGTCTCTGGTACTGTATGTTAGTGTCCAATTAGTTCGGAATCAGTCTGTCTCTTGTACTGTCTTTCAGCGAAGAACTCTGCATGAATCTGCTACTCACTCGGATTATGAAAGTGGGAATCGTACTGCATCTATCAGTCTCTGCCACTCGATGTTCGTTTGAGATTCATTCCATTTCTGCTAGTACCTGGTACTGTATGTGAGTGTGGGACTAACTCTACATGTAAATCAATTGTACTGCATGTAATTGTGGCCTCATTCTGTATCTGCCAGGCCCTCTGATGCACTGTCTGTCAGTCTCTGTTCTGTATGTGTGTGCTGGAGTATTATATATCTGTCAATCTCTGGTACTGTATGTGAGAGTGAGATTCATTTTGCACCAATCAGTCTTTAATGTGGGGTTCACTTTGTCTCGATCATTTGCTGGTACTGTGTACGAGTGTGTATTAATTCTGGGTCTGTCACCGTCTGATAATCTGTGTCAGTGTGAGATTAATTCTCTTTCTCTGCCAATCTGTGACACTGTATGTGAGTTTGAGATTCATTCCAAATCTGTCATTTCCTGGTATGGCCTGTGAGTTTGGGATTTATTCTGTACTGTATGCTAGATTTAGATTAATTCTGTCTCTGTCATTATCTGGTAATGTATGAGGAGAGATTGGGTCGATTAGGCTTATATTCGCTAGAGTTTAGAAGAATGAGAGGGGATCTCATTGAAACTTATAAAATTCTAACAGGACTAGACAGACTAGATGCAGGAAAGATGTTCCCGATGACAGGGGAGTTGAGAATCAGGGGTCACAGTCCAAGGATAAGGGGTAAGCCATTTAGGACTGAGCTGAGGAGGGATTGAGCTGGTGAACCTGTGGAATTCTCTGCCACACAGGGCAGTTGAGGCCAATTCATTAAATATATTCAAGGAGGAGTTGGATATATTTCTTGAGGCTAAAGGGATCAAGGGATATGGGGAGAAAGCAGAGACAGGGTACTGAATTTGGATGATTAGCCATGATCTCATTAAATGGCGGAGCAGGCTCGAGGGGCCAAATGGCCTACTCCTGCTCCAAAATCTAAGTTTCTATGTATGAGAGTGTGAGATTCATGCTGAGTATCTCTCATCTCTGATGCTGTATGTGAATATCAGTTTAATTCTGTCTGTCACTGTCTGGTACTGTATGTAAGTGTGAGATTTATTCTGTGTGTCTGTCTCTGATACAAATGTAAGAAGTCACACAACACCAGGTTATAGTCCAATAGGTTTATTTGAAATCACAAGCTTTCGGAGCGCTGCTCCTTCGTCAGGTGAAGAGGAGAAATGCATATAGACACAGCACATATAGTCAGAGAATACTGCCAGATGATTACAGGTAATCTTTCTAACTGCCCTTTATTACACCTTGGCAGAAAGATAATCACAGCAATCAAAGGTGTGAATAGTGTCTCTGATACAGTATGTGAGTGTGAGATTTATTCTGTGTGTCTGTCTCTGATACAGTATGTGAGTGTGAGATTTATTCTGTGTGTCTGTCTCTGATACAGTATGTGAGTGTGAGATTTATTCTGTGTGTCTGTCTCTGATACAGTATGTGAGTGTGAGATTTATTCTGTGTGTCTGTCTCTGATACAGTATGTGAGTGTGAGATTTATTCTGTGTGTCTGTCTCTGATACAGTATGTGAGTGTGAGATTTATTCTGTGTGTCTGTCTCTGATACAGTATGTGAGTGTGAGATTTATTCTGTGTGTCTGTCTCTGATACAGTATGTGAGTGTGAGATTTATTCTGTGTGTCTGTCTCTGATACAGTATGTGAGTGTGAGATTTATTCTGTGTGTCTGTCTCTGATACAGTATGTGAGTGTGAGATTTATTCTGTGTGTCTGTCTCTGATACAGTATGTGAGTGTGAGATTTATTCTGTGTGTCTGTCTCTGATACAGTATGTGAGTGTGAGATTTATCCTGTGTGTCTGTCTCTGATACAGTATGTGAGTGTGAGATTTATTCTGTGTGTCTGTCTCTGATACAGTATGTGAGTGTGAGATTTATTCTGTGTGTCTGTCTCTGATACAGTATGTGAGTGTGAGATTTATTCTGTGTGTCTGTCTCTGATACAGTATGTGAGTGTGAGATTTATTCTGTGTGTCTGTCTCTGATACAGTATGTGAGTGTGAGATTTATTCTGTGTGTCTGTCTCTGATACAGTATGTGAGTGTGAGATTTATTCTGTGTGTCTGTCTCTGATACAGTATGTGAGTGTGAGATTTATTCTGTGTGTCTGTCTCTGATACAGTATGTGAGTGTGAGATTTATTCTGTGTGTCTGTCTCTGATACAGTATGTGAGTGTGAGATTTATCCTGCGCCTGTCAGTCTCTGATACAGTATGTGAGTGTGAGATTTATTCTGTGTGTCTGTCTCTGATACAGTATGTGAGTGTGAGATTTATTCTGTGTGTCTGTCTCTGATACAGTATGTGAGTGTGAGATTTATTCTGTGTGTCTGTCTCTGATACAGTATGTGAGTGTGAGATTTATTCTGTGTGTCTGTCTCTGATACAGTATGTGAGTGTGAGATTTATCCTGCACCTGTCAGTCTCTGACAATCTGTTTCAGTGCGGATTGATTCTGTATTAGTCAGTGTCTGATGCTCTATGTGACAGTGAGGCACATTCTGTGTCTGTCAGTTTCTGGTATTATGTTTGAGAGTGAGATTCATTCTGTATCAGACGTCTTTAATACTCTGTATCAGATTGGAATTCACTTTGTCTCAATCATTTTCTGGTTCTGTATATGAGTGTGAGATTCATTCTCTCTTTGTCAGTCTATGATTCTATATGTGAGAGTTAGATTAATTCAGTATCTCTCTGTCTCTGGTGTTGTATGAAAGTGTGGGATTCATTCGGTATATATTAGTCTCTGATCCAGTGTATGAGAGTTAAATTAATTCTGTATCTGTCAGTCTCTGGTACTGTGTGTGAGAGTGAGGTTCATTCCACTTGGACTGAGCCCTCACCCCATGATACCGAGAATTCGAACCCGAGTCAGCTCGCTAGGAAGGGCAGCTGGGCTCATCACTGCACCACCATCGCTCTAATTTTAAATTGAAAGCCTCTGTATTTACAGATCACTCGCCAAAGGTCTTTGGAGCTTTAGTCAGGACGAATAGCACTTGCAATCATCTTAATCTGAACGTAAACAAGATGTTCAGGTTATTTCTCTCCAATTTAAAACAGTTGCTGATGAATGGTTATCGTGTTGCAGTACAGGCTGGTAGCCAGGAGATGGCACCAACCACTAATAGTTTGGAGTGTGCGGATTGTGTCCACACATCCAGACCGCCGTGAGTCTGGTGCTGCCCGGGGAGCTGGCCAAGCACGGCGTGTCGGAAGGGACAATGCCGGAGGCCATTGCAAATACATTTCACAACGCTCTGAAACAGCATTAATTTAGTCGAATAACTCATTCGGGCCATCGTAATCACAGAACATTAATGTGAGCGCGGGTTTTTTCTGTATCTCAGTTTCTGGTATGTGAATGTGGGTTTTATTCTGTACCTGTCTATTTCTGGCATGGAACAATGGGTAAAATGCTGTAGCTCTCAGTCTCTAGTATGTTAGTGTGGGTTTATTTTGTATTGGGAGTCTCTGGTGTGTGAATGCGGTTTTTAGCTGTCATAAATTAATGGATTCAAAACGGCACAGAAGGAGGTCATTCGGCCGATCGAGTCCGTGCCGGCTATCTGAAGAGCAATCAGTCAGTCCCATTTCCCCGCTCTATCCCCATAGCCCAGCAAGTTTATTTCCCTCAAGCGCCTATCCAGTCTCCCCTTGAATACACTGAGTGCCTCCGCTTTCACGACTTCCGTCAGCAGCGAGTAACAGGTCCTCACCAATCGCTGCGTAAAAAAGTTTTTGGTCACATCCCCTCTGTATCTCTTGCCCAAAACCTTAAATATATGTCCCCTAGTCCTTGTACCATGAACTAGTGGGACCAGCCTTTCCCCGTCTAGCCTGTCCAAATCCATCATAATCTTGTACACCTCTATCAATTCATCCCTCAACCTCCTTTGCTCTAAAGAAAACAAATCCAGCTTCTCCAACCTGTCCTTGTAGCTAAGATCCCCCATCCCGGGGACCATTCTGGTAAATCTCCTCTGCAGCCTCGTAAGTGAATCACATCCTTTCTAAAGTGTGGTGACCAGAACTGGAAGCAAAACTCCAGTTGTGGCCTAACTAGCGCTTTATAAAGGTTTAGCATAACTTCTGTACTTTTGTACGAATACCTCTATTTATGAAGCCCAAGATCCCATATGCTTTGCTAACCACTCTCTCAAAATGTCCCCCCCCCCACCTTCAGAGGGATCTATGCACGTTAACTCCCAGGTCCCTCTGTCCCTGCACACTCTTTAAAACTGTGCCGTGAAGTGTATATTGCCTCTCTCTGTTCTGTACCTGTCTATTTCTGGTATGTGAGTGGGGTTTTGTCCTGTACCTGTCAGTTTCTGGTATGTGAGTGTGGTGTTGTCCTATACCTGTCAGTTTCTGGTATGTGAGTGGGATTTTGTCCTGTACCTGTCAGTTTCTGGTATGTGAGTGTGGTGTTGTCCTATACTGTCAGTTTCTGGTATGTGAGTGGGGTTTTGTCCTGTACCTGTCAGTTTCTGGTATGTGAGTGTGGTGTTGTCCTATACCTGTCAGTTTCTGGTATGTGAGTGAGGTTTTGTTCTGCACCTGTCAGTTTCTGGTATGTGAGTGTGGTGTTGTCCTTAACCTGTCAGTTTCTGTTATGTGAGTGGGGTTTTGTTCTGCACCTGTCAGTTTCTGATATGTGAGTGTGGTGTTGTCCTATACCTGTCAGTTTCTGGTATGTGAGTGGGATTTTGTCCTGTACCTGTCAGTTTCTGGTATGTGAGTGTGGTGTTGTCCTATACTGTCAGTTTCTGGTATGTGAGTGGGGTTTTGTCCTGTACCTGTCAGTTTCTGGTATGTGAGTGTGGTGTTGTCCTATACCTGTCAGTTTCTGGTATGTGAGTGGGGTTTTGTTCTGCACCTGTCAGTTTCTGGTATGTGAGTGTGGTGTTGTCCTATACCTGTCAGTTTCTGGTATGTGAGTGGGGTTTTGTCCTGTACCTGTCAGTTTCTGGTATGTGAGTGTGGTGTTGTCCTATACCTGTCAGTTTCTGGTATGTGAGTGGGGTTTTGTTCTGCACCTGTCAGTTTCTGGTATGTGAGTGGGATTTTGTCCTGTACCTGTCAGTTTCTGGTATGTGAGTGTGGTGTTGTCCTATACTGTCAGTTTCTGGTATGTGAGTGGGGTTTTGTCCTGTACCTGTCAGTTTCTGGTATGTGAGTGTGGTGTTGTCCTATACTGTCAGTTTCTGGTATGTGAGTGGGGTTTTGTTCTGCACCTGTCAGTTTCTGGTACGTTAGTGGGTTTTTGCCCTGTACTTGTCAGATTCTGGTATTTTAGTGGGATTTGGCCCTGTTCTTGTCAGTTTCTGCTTTGTGAATGGGGTTTTGTCCTGTACATGTCAGTTTCTGGTATGTGAGTGGTATTTTGCCCTGTACTTGTCAGTTTCTGGTATGTGAATGGGGTTTTGTCCCGTACCTGTCAGTTTCTGGTATGTGAGTGGGGTTTTGTCCAGTACCTGTCAGTTTCTGGTATGTGAGTGGTATTTTGCCCTGTACTTGTCAGTTTCTGGTATGTGAGTGTGGTTATTTCCTGTACCTGTCAGTTTCTGGTACGTGAGTGTGGTATTGTCCTGTACCTGTTGGAAAGTGTGAGGTTATGCACTTTGGCAGAAAAATCAAAGAGCAAGTTATTATCTAAATGGAGAGAAACTGCAAAGTGCTACAGTACAAAGGGATCTGGGGGTTCTGGTGCATGAAACACAAAAAGTTTGTATGCAGGTGCAGCAGGTGATCAGGAAGGCCAATGGAATCTTGGCTTTTATTGCAAGGGGGATGGAGTATAAAACCAGGAAAGTCTTGCTGCAGTTATACAGGGTATTGGTGAGGCCACACCTGGAATACTGCGTGCAGTTTTGGTTTCCATATTTAAGAAAAGATATACTTGCTCTCGAGGCGGTTCAGAGAAGGTTCACTCGGTTGATTCCTGAGATGAGGGGGTTGACGTATGAGGAAAGGTTGAGTAGGTTGGGACTCTACTCATTGGAGTTCAGAAGAATGAGAGGCGATCTTATCGAAACATATAAGATTGTCAGGGGCCTTGATTGAATGGATGCAGGGAGGATGTTTCCACTGACGGGTGAGACTAGAACGAGGGGGCATAATCTAAGAATAAGGGGCTGCGCTTTCAAAACTGAGATGAGGAGAAACTTCTTCACTCCGAGGGTAGTAAATCTATCGAATTTGCTACCCCGGAGAGCTGTGGAAGCTGCAACATTGAATAAATTTAAAATGGAGATAGACAGTTTCCTAGCACATAAGGGAATTAGGGGTTACGGGGAGAGGGCAGGGAAGTGGACGTGAGTCCAGATTCGGATCAGCCATGATCCTATTGAATGGCGGAGCAGGCCCGAGTGGCCATATGGCCTACTCCTGCTCTTACTTCCTATGTTCTTATGTACCTGTCAGTTTCTGGTTTGTGAGTGTGGTTATATCAAGTACCTGTCAGTTTCTGGTTTGTGAATGTGGTTATATCCTGTACCTCTCAATTTCTGGTAAGTGAGTGTGTTTTATCCTGTGCCTGTCAGCTTCTGGTATGTGAGTTGGGTTTTGTCCTGTACCTGTCAGTTTCTGGTATGTGAGTGTGATTTTACGCTGTACCTGTCAGTTTCTGGTATGTGAATGGGGTTCTGTCCTGTACCTGTCAGTTTCTGGTATCTGTGTGGATTTTGTTCTGTACCTGTCTGATTATTGTATGTTTGTGCGGGTTTTGTGCTGTAGCTCTCAGTTTGTGTTATATGAGTAATGGTTTTATTCAGTACAGCACCAGCCAGTTCCTGGTAAGGGAGTGTAGATTTTAGTCATTATCTGTCACTCTCTGGGATATCAGTGTGAGTTTTACCCCATTTCTGCTCATCACTAGGATGTGCGTGAGAGTTTTACTCTCTATCTGTCAGACTCTGGGATGTGAGTGCGGTTTTATTCTCTATCTGTCAGTTTCCGGTATGTGTGTGGGTTTTTTATGTATCTGTCAATCTCTATGACATGAATGTGGATTTTACTCTGTGTCTGTCAATCACTGCTGTGTGAGGTTGTGTTTGACTCTACAGCTTTCAATCTCTGGGATGTGAGAGAAGATTTATTTCTGTTAATATAGTCTCTGGAATGTGCATGCGGATTTTCCTCTGTAACTGTCAGATTCTGTCAGAATTTGTGTTTTATTCAAGTGTGTGAGTGTGGATTTCACTCTGGATCTGTCATTAACCGGGATGCAAGTGTGGGTTTTATCTGTACCTTTCAGTTTCTGGTGAATGACTGGATTTCACTCTCTACCTGTCTGTATCTGGTATGTGAGTGTAAGTTTCTGTTTATCTGTCTGTGTGTAGTCTGGGAGTGTGGATTTTACTCTGTGACCTTCTACCTCTGTTGTGGGTGTGTGGGTTTTCCTCTGCATCTGTCAGTCATCAATCTGTTACTGGAAGTGATTATGTTTCATTCTCAATCTGTCGTTCTGTGAGTGATAATGTACTTACTGTGTGTGAGAAGGAGCTGCCTGCAATGCTCCTTTTGTTCAGGGTGGAGCAATTATCTCATTTATTCTGCCTCACTGAAGTATCTTGCTACGAGAATAATAATATGAGAACAATATTAGTTATAAGTTATGGACAGCTGCGGGTAGAATATAAAAGTGATGTTATAATTAATGTGTCTATTTATAATAAAGTAAAGTACCTGGAGAGAAGAAACCGTGATACTAACAGTGTCATTGTCTGACCTCACTGCAGTACAGCGGCACTCAGATTCTCTACATCAGCTGTGTAGGACGGTTCTATAGTAAGTTATCAGCATCCAGACACAACCCAAAGCCAGCACCGGACCATGAATGGGACCACCCTATTGGCACAGTCCAGGTTTTTATCTCCCACTCCCATGGAACTACCTGTACATTTCAAGGATGGCTTACTGGAATATAACCACAGGTACCTGGCCTGTACAAAAATTGATTTTAATCTATCGAAAACGAGTTGAGGGCCTGAGTAGTTAACAGAATGTCTCAGAACTCGAGAATGCCCTCTCCCTTCCCCCACTCACTCCATGTTCCGGAACTACTTCCTGTTCCACTCTGCCTCTTTCAATCAGTCTCCCGACTGCTGCTGAATTTATCCTGAACCAAAACCATTCTGCGGACACAGACCCAATGTGATGTGCTGTTGTTTGCTCCCTTATTCCCTGATGTGTTCAACGATCATCAGCCGAGCACAGAGGAAACGGCCCCCGCTGGCAGAGCTGGGGGAGGGGAGCCCGCATGGTGCTTCCTGTCGCTTTAAACACTGTGCGGGGAGAGGGGGAGGAGCAGACTTCTGTTTAGAGTGCAAGCGCAGTGTTTGCGTCTCTTTCGTGTAGAATTAATATATTTCGCTGTGTGAGAAACGCCCTGCTCCTTGTGAGATCCCCAAGTGGATTATTCCCACAGGATTTGTAAATTGTCCAATTAAGAAACGCCTATCCAGTCTCCCCTTGAAAACATTGCGTGTCTCCGCTTTCACCACTTCTGTCGGCTGCGAGTTCCAGGTCATCACCAATCACTGTGTAAAAAAGTTTTTGGTCACATCCCCCCTGTATCTCTTCTCCAAAACCTTAAATCTTAAATCTGTCTCCCCTAGTCCTTGTATCATCAACTAGTGGGAACAGCCTTTCCCCATCTAGCCTGTCATAACTCATCATAATCTTGTATACCTCTATCAAATCACACCACATCCACCTTTGCTCTAATGAAAACAAATCCAGCTTCTCCAACCTGTCCTTGTAGCTAAGATCCGCGATCCCCAGAACCATTCTGGTAAATCTCCTCTGCACCCTCTCAAGGGCCTTCACAATCTTCCTAAAGTGCGGTGACCAGAACTGGATGCAGTCCTCCAGTTGTGGACTAACCAGTGTTTTATAAAGGTTCAGCATAACTTCTCTACTATTGTACTCAATACCTCTATATATGAAGCCCAAGATCCCATATGCATTGCTAACCACTCTCTCAAAATGTCCCCCCACCTTCAGAGGGACCAATGCACATTAACTCCCAGGTCCCTCTGAACCTGCACACTCTTTAAAACTGTCTCATTAAGTGTATATTGCCTCTCCGTATTCCTGCTCCCAAAATGCCTCACCTCCCACTTCTCTGTATTAAATTCTTTCAGTTTCTGGTATGTGAGTGTGGATTTCACTCTGTACCTGTCAGTTTCTGGTATGTGAGTGTGGATTTTACCCTATACCTGCGAGTTTCTGGTATGTGAGTATGGATTTCACTCTGTACCTGTCAGTTTCTGGAATGTGAGTGTGGATTTTACCCTATACCTGTGAGTTTCTGGTATGTGAGTGTGAATTTCACTCTGTACCTGTCAGTTTCTGGTATGTGAGTGTGGATTTTACCCTATACCTGTGAGTTTCTGGTATGTGAGTATGGATTTCACTCTGTACCTGTCAGTTTCTGTTATGGGAGTGTGGATTTTATCCTATACCTGTGAGTTTCTGGTATGTGAGTATGGATTTCACTCTGTACCTGTCAGTCTCTGGTATGTGAGTGTGGATTTTACCCTATACCTGTGAGTTTCTGGTATGTGAGTATGGATTTCACTCTGTAACTGTGAGTTTCTGGTATGGGAGTGTGGATTTTACCCTATACCTGTGAGTTTCTGGTATGTGAGTATGGATTTCACTCTGTACCTGTCAGTTTCTGTTATGTGAGTGTGGATTTTACCCTATACCTGTGAGTTTCTGGTATGTGAGTATGGATTTCACTCTGTACCTGTCAGTCTCTGGTATGGGAGTGTGGATTTTACCCTGTACCTGTGAGTTTCTGGTATGTGAGTATGGATTTCACTCTGTACCTGTGAGTTTCTGGTATGTGAGTGTGGATTTTACCCTATACCTGTGAGTTTCTGGTATGTGAGTGTGGATTTCACTCTGTACCTGTCATTTTCTGGTATGTGAGTGTGGATTTTACCCTATACCTGTGAGTTTCTGGTATGTGAGTATGGATTTCACTCTGTACCTGTCAGTCTCTGGTATGTGAGTGTGGATTTTACCCTATACCTGTGAGTTTCTGGTATGTGAGTGTGGATTTCACTCTGTACCTGTCAGTCTCTGTTATGTGAGTGTGGATTTTACCCTATACCTGTGAGTTTCTGGTATGTGAGTATGGATTTCACTCTGTACCTGTCAGTCTCTGGTATGTGAGTGTGGATTTTACCCTATACCTGTGAGTTTCTGGTATGTGAGTGTGGATTTCACTCTGTACCTGTCAGTCTCTGGTATGTGAGTGTGGATTTTATCCTATACCTGTGAGTTTCTGGTATGTGAGTGTGGATTTCACTCTGTACCTGTCAGTTTCTGTTATGTGAGTGTGGATTTTACCCTATACCTGTGAGTTTCTGGTATGTGAGTGTGGATTTCACTCTGTACCTGTCAGTCTCTGGTATGGGAGTGTGGATTTTACCATATACCTGTGAGTTTCTGGTATGTGAGTATGGATTTCACTCTGTACCTGTCAGTTTCTGGTATGTGAGTGTGGATTTTACCCTATACCTGTGAGTTTCTGGTATGTGAGTGTGGATTTTACCCTATACCTGTGAGTTTCTGGTATGTGAGTATGGATTTCACTCTGTACCTGTCAGTTTCTGGTATGTGAGTGTGGATTTTACCCTATACCTGTGAGTTTCTGGTGTGTGAGTATGGATTTCACTCTGTACCTGTCAGTCTCTGGTATGGGAGTGTGGATTTTACCCTATACCTGTGAGTTTCCGGTATGTGAGTATGGATTTCACTCTGTACCTGTCAGTCTCTGGTATGGGAGTGTGGATTTTACCCTATACCTGTGAGTTTCTGGTATGTGAGTATGGATTTCACTCTGTACCTGTCAGTCTCTGGTATGGGAGTGTGGATTTTACCCTATACCTGTGAGTTTCTGGTATGTGAGTATGGATTTCACTCTGTACCTGTCAGTTTCTGTTATGTGAGTGTGGATTTTACCCTATACCTGTGAGTTTCTGGTATGTGAGTATGGATTTCACTCTGTACCTGTCAGTTTCTTGTATGGGAGTGTTGATTTTACCCTATACCTGTGAGTTTCTGGTATGTGAGTATGGATTTCACTCTGTACCTGTCAGTCTCTGGTATGTGAGTGTGGATTTTACCCTATACCTGTGAGTTTCTGGTATGTGAGTATGGATTTCACTCTGTACCTTTGAGTTTCTGGTATGTGAGTGTGGATTTTACCCTATACCTGTGAGTTTCTGGAATGTGAGTGTGAATTTCACTCTGCACCTGTCAGTCTCTGGTATGTGAGTGCGGATTTTACCCTATACCTGTGAGTTTCTGGTATGTGAGTATGGATTTCACTCTGTACCTGTCAGTTTCTGTTATGGGAGTGTGGATTTTATCCTATACCTGTGAGTTTCTGGTATGTGAGTATGGATTTCACTCTGTACCTGTCAGTCTCTGGTATGTGAGTGTGGATTTTACCCTATACCTGTGAGTTTCTGGTATGTGAGTATGGATTTCACTCTGTACCTGTGAGTTTCTGGTATGGGAGTGTGGATTTTACCCTATACCTGTGAGTTTCTGGTATGTGAGTATGGATTTCACTCTGTACCTGTCAGTTTCTGGTATGTGAGTGTGGATTTTACCCTATACCTGTGAGTTTCTGGTATGTGAGTATGGATTTCACTCTGTACCTGTCAGTCTCTGGTATGGGAGTGTGGATTTTACCCTGTACCTGTGAGTTTCTGGTATGTGAGTATGGATTTCAATCTGTACCTGTGAGTTTCTGGTATGTGAGTGTGGATTTTACCCTATACCTGTGAGTTTCTGGTATGTGAGTGTGGATTTCACTCTGTACCTGTCATTTTCTGGTATGTGAGTGTGGATTTTACCCTATACCTGTGAGTTTCTGGTATGTGAGTATGGATTTCACTCTGTACCTGTCAGTCTCTGGTATGTGAGTGTGGATTTTACCCTATACCTGTGAGTTTCTGGTATGTGAGTGTGGATTTCACTCTGTACCTGTCAGTCTCTGGTATGTGAGTGTGGATTTTACCCTATACCTGTGAGTTTCTGGTATGTGAGTGTGGATTTCACTCTGTACCTGTCAGTTTCTGTTATGTGAGTGTGGATTTTACCCTATACCTGTGAGTTTCTGGTATGTGAGTGTGGATTTCACTCTGTACCTGTCAGTCTCTGGTATGGGAGTGTGGATTTTACCATATACCTGTGAGTTTCTGGTATGTGAGTATGGATTTCACTCTGTACCTGTCAGTTTCTGGTATGTGAGTGTGGATTTTACCCTATACCTGTGAGTTTCTGGTATGTGAGTGTGGATTTTACCCTATACCTGTGAGTTTCTGGTATGTGAGTATGGATTTCACTCTGTACCTGTCAGTTTCTGGTATGTGAGTGTGGATTTTACCCTATACCTGTGAGTTTCTGGTGTGTGAGTATGGATTTCACTCTGTACCTGTCAGTCTCTGGTATGGGAGTGTGGATTTTACCCTATACCTGTGAGTTTCCGGTATGTGAGTATGGATTTCACTCTGTACCTGTCAGTCTCTGGTATGGGAGTGTGGATTTTACCCTATACCTGTGAGTTTCTGGTATGTGAGTATGGATTTCACTCTGTACCTGTCAGTTTCTGTTATGTGAGTGTGGATTTTACCCTACACCTGTGAGTTTCTGGTATGTGATTGTGGATTTTACCCTATACCTGTGAGTTTCTGGTATGTGAGTATGGATTTCACTCTGTACCTGTCAGTTTCTGGTATGTGAGTGTGGATTTTACCCTATACCTGTGAGTTTCTGGTGTGTGAGTATGGATTTCACTCTGTACCTGTCAGTCTCTGGTATGGGTGTGTGGATTTTACCCTATACCTGTGAGTTTCCGGTATGTGAGTATGGATTTCACTCTGTACCTGTCAGTCTCTGGTATGGGAGTGTGGATTTTACCCTATACCTGTGAGTTTCTGGTATGTGAGTATGGATTTCACTCTGTACCTGTCAGTTTCTGTTATGTGAGTGTGGATTTTACCCTATACCTGTGAGTTTCTGGTATGTGAGTATGGATTTCACTCTGTACCTGTCAGTTTCTGGTATGGGAGTTTTGATTTTACCCTATACCTGTGAGTTTCTGGTATGTGAGTATGGATTTCACTCTGTACCTGTCAGTCTCTGGTATGTGAGTGTGGATTTTACCCTATACCTGTGAGTTTCTGGTATGTGAGTATGGATTTCACTCTGTACCTGTGAGTTTCTGGTATGTGAGTGTGGATTTTACCCTATACCTGTGAGTTTCTGGTATGTGAGTGTGAATTTCACTCTGCACCTGTCAGTCTCTGGTATGTGAGTGCGGATTTTACCCTATACCTGTGAGTTTCTGGTATGTGAGTATGGATTTCACTCTGTACCTGTCAGTTTCTGTTATGGGAGTGTGAATTTTATCCTATACCTGTTAGTTTCTGGTATGTGAGTATGGATTTCACTCTGTACCTGTCAGTCTCTGGTATGTGAGTGTGGATTTTACCCTATACCTGTGAGTTTCTGGTATGTGAGTATGGATTTCACTCTGTACCTGTGAGTTTCTGGTATGGGAGTGTGGATTTTACCCTATACCTGTGAGTTTCTGGTATGTGAGTATGGATTTCACTCTGTACCTGTCAGTTTCTGGTATGTGAGTGTGGATTTTACCCTATACCTGTGAGTTTCTGGTATGTGAGTATGGATTTCACTCTGTACCTGTCAGTCTCTGGTATGGGAGTGTGGATTTTACCCTGTACCTGTGAGTTTCTGGTATGTGAGTATGGATTTCAATCTGTACCTGTCATTTTCTGGTATGTGAGTGTGGATTTTACCCTATACCTGTGAGTTTCTGGTATGTGAGTGTGGATTTCACTCTGCACCTGTCAGTCTCTGTTATGTGAGTGTGGATTTTACCCTATACCTGTGAGTTTCTGGTATGTGAGTATGGATTTCACTCTGTACCTGTCAGTCTCTGGTATGTGAGAGTGGATTTTACCCTATACCTGTGAGTTTCTGGTATGTGAGTGTGGATTTCACTCTGTACCTGTCAGTCTCTGGTATGTGAGTGTGGATTTTACCCTATACCTGTGAGTTTCTGGTATGTGAGTGTGGATTTCACTCTGTACCTGTCAGTTTCTGTTATGTGAGTGTGGATTTTACCCTATACCTGTGAGTTTCTGGTATGTGAGTGTGGATTTCACTCTGTACCTGTCAGTCTCTGGTATGCGAGTGTGGATTTTACCCTATACCTGTGAGTTTCTGGTATGTGAGTATGGATTTCACTCTGTACCTGTCAGTTTCTGGTATGTGAGTGTGGATTTTACCCTATACCTGTGAGTTTCTGGTATGTGAGTGTGGATTTTACCCTATACCTGTGAGTTTCTGGTATGTGAGTATGGATTTAACTCTGTACCTGTCAGTCTCTGGTATGGGAGTGTGGATTTTACCCTATACCTGTGAGTTTCTGGTATGTGAGTATGGATTTCACTCTGTACCTGTCAGTTTCTGGTATGTGAGTGTGGATTTTACCCTATACCTGTGAGTTTCTGGTATGTGAGTATGGATTTCACTCTGTACCTGTCAGTTTCTGGTATGTGAGTGTGGATTTTACCTTATACCTGTGAGTTTCTGGTGTGTGAGTATGGATTTCACTCTGTACCTGTCAGTCTCTGGTATGGGAGTGTGGATTTTACCCTATACCTGTGAGTTTCTGGTATGTGAGTATGGATTTCACTCTGTACCTGTCAGTCTCTGGTATGGGAGTGTGGATTTTACCCTATACCTGTGAGTTTCTGGTATGTGAGTATGGATTTCACTCTGTACCTGTCAGTTTCTGGTATGGGAGTGTTGATTTTACCCTATACCTGTGAGTTTCTGGTATGTGAGTATGGATTTCACTCTGTACCTGTCAGTCTCTGGTATGTGAGTGTGGATTTTACCCTATACCTGTGAGTTTCTGGTATGTGAGTATGGATTTCACTCTGTACCTGTGAGTTTCTGGTATGTGAGTGTGGATTTTACCCTATACCTGTGAGTTTCTGGTATGTGAGTGTGGATTTCACTCTGCACCTGTCAGTCTCTGGTATGTGAGTGTGGATTATACCCTATACCTGTGAGTTTCTGGTATGTGAGTATGGATTTCACTCTGTACCTGTCAGTCTCTGGTATGTGAGTGTGGATTTTACCCTATACCTGTGAGTTTCTGGTATGTGAGTATGGATTTCACTCTGTACCTGTCAGTTTCTGTTATGTGAGTGTGGATTTTACCCTATACCTGTGAGTTTATGGTATGTGAGTATGGATTTCACTCTGTACCTGTCAGTCTCTGGTATGTAAGTGTGGATTTTACCCTATACCTGTGAGTTTCTGGTATGTGAGTATGGATTTCACTCTGTACCTGTCAGTCTCTGTTATGTGAGTGTGGATCTTACCCTATACCTGTGAGTTTCTGGTATGTGAGTATGGATTTCACTCTGTACCTGTGAGTTTCTGGTATGTGAGTGTGGATTTTACCCTATACCTGTGAGTTTCTGGTATGTGAGTGTGGATTTCACTCTGTACCTGTCAGTCTCTGGTATGTGAGTGTGGATTTTACCCTATACCTGTGAGTTTCTGGTATGTGAGTATGGATTTCACTCTGTACCTGTCAGTTTCTGGTATGTGAGTGTGGATTTTACCCTAAACCTGTGAGTTTCTGGTATGTGAGTGTGGATTTTACCCTATACCTGTGAGTTTCTGGTATGTGAGTATGGATTTCACTCTGTACCTGTCAGTCTCTGGTATGTGAGTGTGGATTTTACCCTATACCTGTGAGTTTCTGGTATGTGAGTATGGATTTCACTCTGTACCTGTCAGTTTCTGGTATGTGAGTGTGGATTTTACCCTATACCTGTGAGTTTCTGGTATGTGAGTATGGATTTCACTCTGTACCTGTCAGTTTCTGGTATGTGAGTGTGGATTTTACCTTATACCTGTGAGTTTCTGGTGTGTGAGTATGGATTTCACTCTGTACCTGTCAGTCTCTGGTATGGGAGTGTGGATTTTACCCTATACCTGTGAGTTTCTGGTATGTGAGTATGGATTTCACTCTGTACCTGTCAGTCTCTGGTATGGGAGTGTGGATTTTACCCTATACCTGTGAGTTTCTGGTATGTGAGTATGGATTTCACTCTGTACCTGTCAGTTTCTGGTATGGGAGTGTTGATTTTACCCTATACCTGTGAGTTTCTGGTATGTGAGTATGGATTTCACTCTGTACCTGTCAGTCTCTGGTATGTGAGTGTGGATTTTACCCTATACCTGTGAGTTTCTGGTATGTGAGTATGGATTTCACTCTGTACCTGTGAGTTTCTGGTATGTGAGTGTGGATTTTACCCTATACCTGTGAGTTTCTGGTATGTGAGTGTGGATTTCACTCTGCACCTGTCAGTCTCTGGTATGTGAGTGTGGATTTTACCCTATACCTGTGAGTTTCTGGTATGTGAGTATGGATTTCACTCTGTCCCTGTCAGTCTCTGGTATGTGAGTGTGGATTTTACCCTATACCTGTGAGTTTCTGGTATGTGAGTATGGATTTCACTCTGTACCTGTCAGTTTCTGTTATGTGAGTGTGGATTTTACCCTATACCTGTGAGTTTCTGGTATGTGATTATGGATTTCACTCTGTACCTGTCAGTCTCTGGTATGTAAGTGTGGATTTTACCCTATACCTGTGAGTTTCTGGTATGTGAGTATGGATTTCACTCTGTACCTGTCAGTCTCTGTTATGTGAGTGTGGATCTTACCCTATACCTGTGAGCTTCTGGTATGTGAGTATGGATTTCACTCTGTACCTGTCAGTTTCTGGTATGTGAGTGTGGATTTTACCCTATACCTGTGAGTTTCTGGTATGTGAGTGTGGATTTCACTCTGTACCTGTCAGTCTCTGGTATGTGAGTGTGGATTTTACCCTATACCTGTGAGTTTCTGGTATGTGAGTATGGATTTCACTCTGTACCTGTCAGTTTCTGGTATGTGAGTGTGGATTTTACCCTATACCTGTGAGTTTCTGGTATGTGAGTGTGGATTTCACTCTGTACCTGTCAGTCTCTGGTATGGGAGTGTGGATTTTACCCTATACCTGTGAGTTTCTGGTATGTGAGTATGGATTTCACTCTGTACCTGTCAGTCTCTGGTATGTGAGTGTGGATTTTACCCTATACCTGTGAGTTTCTGGTATGTGAGTATGGATTTCACTCTGTACCTGTGAGTTTCTGGTATGGGAGTGTGGATTTTACCCTATACCTGTGAGTTTCTGGTATGTGAGTATGGATTTCACTCTGTACCTGTCTGTTTCTGGTATGTGAGTGTGGATTTTACCATATACCTGTGAGTTTCTGGTGTGTGAGTATGGATTTCACTCTGTACCTGTCAGTCTCTGGTATGGGAGTGTGGATTTTACCCTGTACCTGTGAGTTTCTGATATGTGAGTATGGATTTCACTCTGTACCTGTGAGTTTCTGGTATGTGAGTGTGGATTTTACCCTATACCTGTGAGTTTCTGGTATGTGAGTGTGGATTTCACTCTGTACCTGTCATTTTCTGGTATGTGAGTGTGGATTTTACCCTATACCTGTGAGTTTCTGGTATGTGAGTGTGGATTTCACTCTGTACCTGTCAGTCTCTGGTATGTGAGTGTGGATTTTACCCTATACCTGTGAGTTTCTGGTATGTGAGTGTGGATTTCACTCTGTACCTGTCAGTTTCTGTTATGTGAGTGTGGATTTTACCCTATACCTGTGAGTTTCTGGTATGTGAGTGTGGATTTCACTCTGTACCTGTCAGTCTCTGGTATGGGAGTGTGGATTTTACCCTATACCTGTGAGTTTCTGGTATGTGAGTATGGATTTCACTCTGTACCTGTCAGTTTCTGGTATGTGAGTGTGGATTTTACCCTATACCTGTGAGTTTCTGGTATGTGAGTGTGGATTTTACCCTATACCTGTGAGTTTCTGGTATGTGAGTATGGATTTCACTCTGTACCTGTCAGTCTCTGGTATGGGAGTGTGGATTTTACCCTATACCTGTGAGTTTCTTGTATGTGAGTATGGATTTCACTCTGTACCTGTCAGTTTCTGGTATGTGAGTGTGGATTTTACCCTATACCTGTGAGTTTCTGGTATGTGAGTATCGATTTCACTCTGTACCTGTCAGTTTCTGGTATGTGAGTGTGGATTTTACCTTATACCTGTGAGTTTCTGGTGTGTGAGTATGGATTTCACTCTGTACCTGTCAGTCTCTGGTATGGGAGTGTGGATTTTACCCTATACCTGTGAGTTTCTGGTATGTGAGTATGGATTTCACTCTGTACCTGTCAGTCTCTGGTATGGGAGTGTGGATTTTACCCTATACCTGTGAGTTTCTGGTATGTGAGTATGGATTTCACTCTGTACCTGTCAGTTTCTGGTATGGGAGTGTTGATTTTACCCTATACCTGTGAGTTTCTGGTATGTGAGTATGGATTTCACTCTGTACCTGTCAGTCTCTGGTATGTGAGTGTGGATTTTACCCTATACCTGTGAGTTTCTGGTATGTGAGTATGGATTTCACTCTGTACCTGTGAGTTTCTGGTATGTGAGTGTGGATTTTACCCTATACCTGTGAGTTTCTGGTATGTGAGTGTGGATTTCACTCTGCACCTGTCAGTCTCTGGTATGTGAGTGTGGATTTTACCCTATACCTGTGAGTTTCTGGTATGTGAGTATGGATTTCACTCTGTACCTGTCAGTCTCTGGTATGTGAGTGTGGATTTTACCCTGTACCTGTGAGTTTCTGGTATGTGAGTATGGATTTCACTCTGTACCTGTCAGTTTCTGTTATGTGAGTGTGGATTTTACCCGATACCTGTGAGTTTCTGGTATGTGTGTATGGATTTCACTCTGTACCTGTCAGTCTCTGGTATGTAAGTGTGGATTTTACCCTATACCTGTGAGTTTCTGGTATGTGAGTATGGATTTCACTCTGTACCTGTCAGTCTCTGTTATGTGAGTGTGGATCTTACCCTATACCTGTGAGTTTCTGGTATGTGAGTATGGATTTCACTCTGTACCTGTCAGTTTCTGGTATGTGAGTGTGGATTTTACCCTATACCTGTGAGTTTCTGGTATGTGAGTGTGGATTTCACTCTGTACCTGTCAGTCTCTGGTATGTGAGTGTGGATTTTACCCTATACCTGTGAGTTTCTGGTATGTGAGTATGGATTTCACTCTGTACCTGTCAGTTTCTGGTATGTGAGTGTGGATTTTACCCTATACCTGTGAGTTTCTGGTATGTGAGTGTGGATTTTACCCTATACCTGTGAGTTTCTGGTATGTGAGTATGGATTTCACTCTGTACCTGTCAGTCTCTGGTATGGGAGTGTGGATTTTACCCTATACCTGTGAGTTTCTGGTATGTGAGTATGGATTTCACTCTGTACCTGTCAGTTTCTGGTATGTGAGTGTGGATTTTACCCTATACCTGTGAGTTTCTGGTATGTGAGTATGGATTTCACTCTGTACCTGTCAGTTTCTGGTATGTGAGTGTGGATTTTACCTTATACCTGTGAGTTTCTGGTGTGTGAGTATGGATTTCACTCTGTACCTGTCAGTCTCTGGTATGGGAGTGTGGATTTTACCCTATACCTGTGAGTTTCTGGTATGTGAGTATGGATTTCACTCTGTACCTGTCAGTCTCTGGTATGGGAGTGTGGATTTTACCCTATACCTGTGAGTTTCTGGTATGTGAGTATGGATTTCACTCTGTACCTGTCAGTTTCTGGTATGGGAGTGTTGATTTTACCCTATACCTGTGAGTTTCTGGTATGTGAGTATGGATTTCACTCTGTACCTGTCAGTCTCTGGTATGTGAGTGTGGATTTTACCCTATACCTGTGAGTTTCTGGTATGTGAGTATGGATTTCACTCTGTACCTGTGAGTTTCTGGTATGTGAGTGTGGATTTTACCCTATACCTGTGAGTTTCTGGTATGTGAGTGTGGATTTCACTCTGCACCTGTCAGTCTCTGGTATGTGAGTGTGGATTTCACTCTGTACCTGTCAGTCTCTGGTATGTGAGTGTGGATTTTACCCTATACCTGTGAGTTTCTGGTATGTGAGTATGGATTTCACTCTGTACCTGTCAGTTTCTGTTATGTGAGTGTGGATTTTACCCTATACCTGTGAGTTTCTGGTATGTGAGTATGGATTTCACTCTGTACCTTTCAGTCTCTGGTATGTAAGTGTGGATTTTACCCTATACCTGTGAGTTTCTGGTATGTGAGTATGGATTTCACTCTGTACCTGTCAGTCTCTGTTATGTGAGTGTGGATCTTACCCTATACCTGTGAGTTTCTGGTATGTGAGTATGGATTTCACTCTGTACCTGTCAGTTTCTGGTATGTGAGTGTGGATTTTACCCTATACCTGTGAGTTTCTGGTATGTGAGTATGGATTTCACTCTGTACCTGTCAGTTTCTGGTATGTGAGTGTGGATTTTACCTTATACCTGTGAGTTTCTGGTGTGTGAGTATGGATTTCACTTTGTACCTGTCAGTCTCTGGTATGGGAGTGTGGATTTTACCCTATACCTGTGAGTTTCTGGTATGTGAGTATGGATTTCACTCTGTACCTGTCAGTCTCTGGTATGGGAGTGTGGATTTTACCCTATACCTGTGAGTTTCTGGTATGTGAGTATGGATTTCACTCTGTACCTGTCAGTTTCTGGTATGGGAGTGTTGATTTTACCCTATACCTGTGAGTTTCTGGTATGTGAGTATGGATTTCACTCTGTACCTGTCAGTCTCTGGTATGTGAGTGTGGATTTTACCCTATACCTGTGAGTTTCTGGTATGTGAGTATGGATTTCACTCTGTACCTGTGAGTTTCTGGTATGTGAGTGTGGATTTTACCCTATACCTGTGAGTTTCTGGTATGTGAGTGTGGATTTCACTCTGCACCTGTCAGTCTCTGGTATGTGAGTGTGGATTTCACTCTGTACCTGTCAGTCTCTGGTATGTGATGGTGGATTTTACCCTATACCTGTGAGTTTCTGGTATGTGAGTATGGATTTCACTCTGTACCTGTCAGTTTCTGTTATGTGAGTGTGGATTTTACCCTCTACCTGTGAGTTTCTGGTATGTGAGTATGGATTTCACTCTGTACCTGTCAGTCTCTGGTATGTAAGTGTGGATTTTACCCTATACCTGTGAGTTTCTGGTATGTGAGTATGGATTTCACTCTGTACCTGTCAGTCTCTGTTATGTGAGTGTGGATCTTACCCTATACCTGTGAGTTTCTGGTATGTGAGTATGGATTTCACTCTGTACCTGTCAGTTTCTGGTATGTGAGTGTGGATTTTACCCTATACCTGTGAGTTTCTGGTATGTGAGTGTGGATTTCACTCTGTACCTGTCAGTCTCTGGTATGTGAGTGTGGATTTTACCCTATACCTGTGAGTTTCTGGTATGTGAGTATGGATTTCACTCTGTACCTGTCAGTTTCTGGTATGTGAGTGTGGATTTTACCCTATACCTGTGAGTTTCTGGTATGTGAGTGTGGATTTCACTCTGTACCTGTCAGTCTCTGGTATGTGAGTGTGGATTTTACCCTATACCTGTGAGTTTCTGGTATGTGAGTATGGATTTCACTCTGTACCTGTCAGTTTCTGGTATGTGAGTGTGGATTTTACCCTATACCTGTGAGTTTCTGGTATGTGAGTATGGATTTCACTCTGTACCTGTCAGTCTCTTGTATGTGAGTGTGCATTTTACCCTATACCTGTGAGTTTCTGGTATGTGAGTATGGATTTCACTCTGTACCTGTCAGTTTCTGTTATGTGAGTGTGGATTTTACCCTATACCTGTGAGTTTCTGGTATGTGAGTATGGATTTCACTCTGTACCTGTCAGTTTCTGGTATGTGAGTGTGGATTTTACCTTATACCTGTGAGTTTCTGGTGTGTGAGTATGGATTTCACTCTCTACCTGTCAGTCTCTGGTATGGGAGTGTGGATTTTACCCTATACTGTGAGTTTCTGGTATGTGAGTATGGATTTCACTCTGTACCTGTCAGTCTCTGGTATGGGAGTGTGGATTTTACCCTATACCTGTGAGTTTCTGGTATGTGAGCATGGATTTCACTCTGTACCTGTCAGTTTCTGGTATGGGAGTGTTGATTTTACCCTATACCTGTGAGTTTCTGGTATGTGAGTATGGATTTCACTCTGTACCTGTCAGTCTCTGGTATGTGAGTGTGGATTTTACCCTATACCTGTGAGTTTCTGGTATGTGGGTATGGATTTCACTCTGTACCTGTGAGTTTCTGGTATGTGAGTGTGGATTTTACCCTATACCTGTGAGTTTCTGGTATGTGAGTGTGGATTTCACTCTGCACCTGTCAGTCTCTGGTATGTGAGTGTGGATTTTACCCTATACCTGTGAGTTTCTGGTATGTGAGTATGGATTTCACTCTGTACCTGTCAGTCTCTGGTATGTGAGTGTGGATTTTACCCTATACCTGTGAGTTTCTGGTATGTGAGTATGGATTTCACTCTGTACCTGTCAGTTTCTGTTATGTGAGTGTGGATTTTACCCTATACCTGTGAGTTTCTGGTATGTGTGTATGGATTTCACTCTGTACCTGTCAGTCTCTGGTATGTAAGTGTGGATTTTACCCTATACCTGTGAGTTTCTGGTATGTGAGTATGGATTTCACTCTGTACCTGTCAGTCTCTGTTATGTGAGTGTGGATCTTACCCTATACCTGTGAGTTTCTGGTATGTGAGTATGGATTTCACTCTGTACCTGTCAGTTTCTGGTATGTGAGTGTGGATTTTACCCTATACCTGTGAGTTTCTGGTATGTGAGTGTGGATTTCACTCTGTACCTGTCAGTCTCTGGTATGTGAGTGTGGATTTTACCCTATACCTGTGAGTTTCTGGTATGTGAGTATGGATTTCACTCTGTACCTGTCAGTTTCTGGTATGTGAGTGTGGATTTTACCCTATACCTGTGAGTTTCTGGTATGTGAGTGTGGATTTTACCCTATACCTGTGAGTTTCTGGTATGTGAGTATGGATTTCACTCT
Organism: Somniosus microcephalus; assembly: GCF_052327205.1. Lineage (NCBI taxonomy): Eukaryota > Metazoa > Chordata > Chondrichthyes > Squaliformes > Somniosidae > Somniosus > Somniosus microcephalus. Next base: position 44,268,031 of record NW_028225183.1, read on the forward strand.
GTTCCTGTCAGTCTCTGGTATGGGAGTGTGGATTTTACCCTATACCTGTGAGTTTCTGGTATGTGAGTATGGATTTCACTCTGTACCTGTCAGTTTCTGGTATGTGAGTGTGGATTTTACCCTATACCTGTGAGTTTCTGGTATGTGAGTATGGATTTCACTCTGTACCTGTCAGTTTCTGGTATGTGAGTGTGGATTTTACCTTATACCTGTGAGTTTCTGGTGTGTGAGTATGGATTTCACTCTGTACCTGTCAGTCTCTGGTATGGGAGTGTGGATTTTACCCTATACCTGTGAGTTTCTGGTATGTGAGTATGGATTTCACTCTGTACCTGTCAGTCTCTGGTATGGGAGTGTGGATTTTACCCTATACCTGTGAGTTTCTGGTATGTGAGTATGGATTTCACTCTGTACCTGTCAGTTTCTGGTCTGGGAGTGTTGATTTTACCCTATACCTGTGAGTTTCTGGTATGTGAGTATGGATTTCACTCTGTACCTGTCAGTCTCTGGTATGTGAGTGTGGATTTTACCCTATACCTGTGAGTTTCTGGTATGTGAGTATGGATTTCACTCTGTACCTGTGAGTTTCTGGTATGTGAGTGTGGATTTTACCCTATACCTGTGAGTTTCTGGTATGTGAGTGTGGATTTCACTCTGCACCTGTCAGTCTCTGGTATGTGAGTGTGGATTTTACCCTATACCTGTGAGTTTCTGGTATGTGAGTATGGATTTCACTCTGTACCTGTCAGTCTCTGGTATGTGAGTGTGGATTTTACCCTATACCTGTGAGTTTCTGGTATGTGAGTATGGATTTCACTCTGTACCTGTCAGTTTCTGTTATGTGAGTGTGGATTTTACCCTATACCTGTGAGTTTCTGGTATGTGAGTATGGATTTCACTCTGTACCTGTCAGTCTCTGGTGTGTAAGTGTGGATTTTACCCTATACCTGTGAGTTTCTGGTATGTGAGTATGGATTTCACTCTGTACCTGTCAGTCTCTGTTATGTGAGTGTGGATCTTACCCTATACCTGTGAGTTTCTGGTATGTGAGTATGGATTTCACTCTGTACCTGTCAGTTTCTGGTATGTGAGTGTGGATTTTACCCTATACCTGTGAGTTTCTGGTATGTGAGTGTGGATTTCACTCTGTACCTGTCAGTCTCTGGTATGTGAGTGTGGATTTTACCCTATACCTGTGAGTTTCTGGTATGTGAGTATGGATTTCACTCTGTACCTGTCAGTTTCTGGTATGTGAGTGTCGATTTTACCCTATACCTGTGAGTTTCTGGTATGTGAGTGTGGATTTCACTCTGTACCTGTCAGTCTCTGGTATGTGAGTGTGGATTTTACCCTATACCTGTGAGTTTCTGGTATGTGAGTATGGATTTCACTCTGTACCTGTCAGATTCTGTTATGTGAGTGTGGATTTTACCCTATACCTGTGAGTTTCTGGTATGTGAGTATGGATTTCACTCTGTACCTGTCAGTCTCTTGTATGTGAGTGTGCATTTTACCCTATACCTGTGAGTTTCTGGTATGTGAGTATGGATTTCACTCTGTACCTGTCAGTTTCTGTTATGTGAGTGTGGATTTTACCCTATACCTGTGAGTTTCTGGTATGTGAGTATGGATTTCACTCTGTACCTGTCAGTTTCTGTTATGGGATTGTGGATTTTACCCTATACCTGTGAGTTTCTGGTATGTGAGTATGGATTTCACTCTGTACCTGTCAGTCTCTGTTATGTGAGTGTGGATTTTACCCTATACCTGTGAGTTTCTGGTATGTGAGTGTGGATTTTACCCTATACCTGTCAGACTCTGGTATGGGAGTGTGGATTTTACCCTATACCTGTCAGTTTCTGTTATGTGAGTGTGGATTTTACCCTATACCTGTGAGTTTCTGGTATGTGAGTATGGATTTCACTCTGTACCTGTCAGTCTCTGGTATGGGAGTGTGGATTTTACCCTATACCTGTCAGTTTCTGTTCTGTGAGTGTGGATTTTACACTATACCTGTGAGTTTCTGGTATGTGAGTATGGATTTCACTCTGTACCTGTCAGTCTCTGGTATGTGAGTGTGGATTTTACCCTATACCTGTGAGTTTCTGGTATGTGAGTATGGATTTCACTCTGTACCTGTCAGTCTCTGTTATGTGAGTGTGGATTTTACCCTATACCTGTGAGTTTCTGGTATGTGAGTATGGATTTCACTCTGTACCTGTCAGTCTCTGGTATGTGAGTGTGGATTTTACCCTATACCTGTGAGTTTCTGGTATGTGAGTGTGGATTTTACCCTATACCTGTGAGTTTCTGGTATGTGAGTTTGGATTTCACTCTGTACCTGTCAGTTTCTGTTATGTGAGTGTGGATTTTACCCTATACCTGTGAGTTTCTGGTATGTGGGTATGGATTTCACTCTTTACCTGTCAGTTTCTGGTATGTGAGTGTGGATTTTACCTTTTACCTGTGAGTTTCTGGTATGTGAGTATGGATTTCACTCTGTACCTGTCAGTTTCTGTTATGTGAGTGTGGATTTTACCCTACACCTGTGAGTTTCTGGTATGTGAGTATGGATTTCACTCTGTACCTGTCAGTCTCTGTTATGTGAGTGTGGATTTTACCCTATACCTGTGAGTTTCTGGTATGTGAGTATGGATTTCTCTCTGTACCTGTCAGTTTCTGTTATGTGAGTGTGGATTTTACCCTGTACCTGTGAGTTTCTGGTATGTGAGTATGGATTTCACTCTGTACCTGTCAGTCTCTGTTATGTGAGTGTGGATTTTACCCTATACCTGTGAGTTTCTGGTATGTGAGTATGGATTTCACTCTGTACCTGTCAGTTTCTGTTATGTGAGTGTGGATTTTACCCTATACCTGTGAGTTTCTGGTATGTGAGTATGGATTTCACTCTGTACCTGTCAGTTTCTGTTATGTGAGTGTGGATTTTACCCTATACCTGTGAGTTTCTGGTATGTGAGTATGGATTTCACTCTGTACCTGTCAGTCTCTGGTATGTGAGTGTGAATTTTACCCTATACCTGTGAGTTTCTGGTATGTGAGTATGGATTTCACTCTGTACCTGTCAGTCTCTGTTATGTGAGTGTGGATTTTACCCTATACCTGTGAGTTTCTGGTATGTGAGTATGGATTTCACTCTGTACCTGTCAGTTTCTGTTATGTGAGTGTGGATTTTACCCTATACCTGTGAGTTTCTTGTATGTGAGTATGGATTTCACTCTGTTCCTGTCAGTTTCTGTTATGTGAGTGTGGATTTTACCCTATACCTGTGAGTTTCTGGTATGTGAGTATGGATTTCACTCTGTACCTGTCAGTCTCTGGTATGTGAGTGTGGATTTTACCCTATACCTGTGAGTTTCTGGTATGTGAGTATGGATTTCACTCTGTACCTGTCAGTTTCTGGTATGTGAGTGTGGATTTTACCCTATACCTGTGAGTTTCTGGTATGTGAGTATGGATTTCACTCTGTACCTGTCAGTCTCTGGTATGTGAGTGTGGATTTTACCCTATACCTGTGAGTTTCTGGTATGTGAGTATGGATTTCACTCTGTACCTGTCAGTTTCTGTTATGTGAGTGTGGATTTTACCCTATACCTGTGAGTTTCTGGTATGTGAGTATGGATTTCACTCTGTACCTGTCAGTTTCTGTTATGTGAGTGTGGATTTTACCCTATACCTGTGAGTTTCTGGTATGTGAGTATGGATTTCACTCTGTACCTGTCAGTCTCTGGTATGGGAGTGTGGATTTTACCCTATACCTGTGAGTTTCTGGTATGTGAGTATGGATTTCACTCTGTACCTGTCAGTTTCTGGTATGTGAGTGTGGTTTTCCTCTGTATCGTTCATGCTCTGGGATGTGAGAAGAACAACTTACATTTCCTCGTATTTGAGGAGGACTTTATCCTTTACCTATCAGTTTCTGGTGTGTTAGCCTTGGTTTTGCACTGCATCTGTCAATTTATGTTCTGTGAGTGTGGGTTTTAATCAGTACCTCTCAGTTTCTGCTATGTGAGTGTTTGTTTGACACTGTATCTGTCAGTGTCTTTTATGTGAGAGTTGATTTTACTCGACAGTTGCCACTCTCTGGGATGGGAGTGCGGGTTTGACTCTGTATCTGTCAGTTTCTGATTTGTGAGTTTGGGTTTTTTTTCTGTACCTGTCAGTTTCAAGTACGTGAATGTGGGTTTAATTCTGTATCAATCAGTTTCTCCTATGGAAGAGCTTGTAAATGTTTACACCTGCCTGTCTTTGTTATGTGAGTGTGGGTTTTACACTGTGTCTGTCATTTTCTAGTACGGGAATGTGTGTATAATTCAGTATCTGCTAGTTTCTGGTATTTGTGAGTGAGTGTTACTCTCTAACTCTCAGTTTCCAATATGGGAATGTGTGTTTTATTCAGTATCTGCCAGTTTCTGGTATTTGTGAGTGAGTGTTACTCTCTAACTGTCAGTTTCCAATATGGGAATGTGTGTTTTATTCAGTATCTGCCAGTTTCTGGTATTTGTGAGTGAGTGTTACTCTCTAACTGTCAGTTTCCAATATGGGAATGTGTGTATAATTCAGTATCTGCTAGTTTCTGGTATTTGTGAGTGAGTGTTACTCTCTAACTGTCAGTTTCCAATATGGGAATGTGTGTTTTATTCAGTGTCTGCCAGTTTCTGGTATTTGTGAGTGAGTGTTACTCTCTAACTGTCAGTTTCCAATTTGGGAATGTGTGTTTTATTCAGTGTCTGCCAGTTTCTGGTATTTGTGAGTGAGTGTTACTCTCTAACTGTCAGTTTCCAATATGGGAATGTGTGTATAATTCAGTATCTGCTAGTTTCTGGTATTTGTGAGTGAGTGTTACTCTCTAACTGTCAGTTTCCAATATGGGAATGTGTGTTTTATTCAGTATCTGCCAGTTTCTGGTATTTGTGAGTGAGTGTTACTCTCTAACTGTCAGTTTCCAGTATGTGATTGTGGATTTTAATAAGAACCTACCAGTTTCTTGTACAGAAATGTGGATTTTAGCCATATCTGCCGGTCACTGTTATGTGAGTGTATGTTTTACTCTGTTGGCCGGTGCAGACACGATGGGCCGAAATGGCCTCCTTCCGTGCTGTAACTCTCTATGATTCTATACAGCCAGCAGCGGGCATTGACTCCATATCTGTGTCTCTCTGTTCGTGTGTGTAAGGGAGAGAAAATGGATCTGCCTGTCAGTGCGATATGTTTGGACATTGAAACAACATCTATTCCACTGCTGCAAGTGACTGTGGGATTTATAATGAAACTCTCGGAATTAGGATTACTGTGGGACTGACTGCTTCTGCTGCCTGTGATAATAGGATTGAGGCCAGTTCTGTGTCTCTGCGCTCTGTGAGTGATAATGTACTTACTGTGTGTGAGAAGGAGCTGCCTGCACTGTTCCTTGTGTTCCGGGTGGAGGAAAGATTACGTTTATTCTGGCTCATTGAAGTATTTTGATACGAGATTAATAAGAGAACAATATTTGTTGTAATATATGGACAGGTGCTGGTAGAATATAAAAATAAAGTTGTAATTAACATGTATGTTTATAATAAATAAAAATATCTGTAGAGGGGCAACCGCGATACAAACAGTGTCATTGTCTGACCTCACTGCAGTACAGCGGCACTCAGATTCTCCACACCAGTTGTGTAGGACTGTTCTGTATTAAGTTATCAGCATCCAGACACAACCCAAACCCAGCACTGGACCATGAATGGGACCATCCGATTGGCACAGTCCAGGTTTATATCTCCCATTCCCAAGGGACGAAATATAAATTTCAGGAACGCTTCTTGGAATATAACCACAGGCACCTGGTCTGTACAAACAATTGTTTTCAGTCTATTGAAAGTGAGTTGAGGGCCTGTGTATTTAACAGACTGCCACAGAGCCCAGGTCCTGATGTATCTGGCGGAGCGACAATGTAACTCTCGATCACCAGCAACACGGTTCTGGAGAAGTCAACGCACCGGAACAAAATAACGATGTTTTGAAATGTCTCCTTTCACACTTCTCTCCTGCTGCCTGCAATGGAAGCTCTTTGTGAAACTGCCCACATCCTGACAGTCAGGCTGTGTTTCCACTGTTCACTGTCCGAGAACAACAAACACGGTGAGACTGGAACTGAATCAGGAACATTCACTCCTGCTTTGGGTGAAGAAAGCAGCAATGATTTGAAAGAGCGAGGTGATTTTATTCAATGTTACCTAACTCAGTACAAACACAGCCGGAGAATGCCCTCTCCCTTCCCCCACTCACTACATGTTCCGGAACTAGTTCCTGCTCCACTAAGCCTGTTTCATCAGTCCCCGGCTGCTGCTGAACTTACCTCGACTCAATGCCCATCTGTGGACACAGTCCCAGTGGGATGTGCTGCTTACTCGGGCCTGTGATATCTCCGCTCCCCGATGTGTTCAACGATCATCAGCTGAGCACAGAGGAAACGGCCCCCGCTGGCAGAGCTGGGGTAGGGGGGCTCGCAGGGGCCCTTCCTGTCGGCTGAACCACTGTGTGGGGAAAGGGGGAGGAGCTGAAGTGTGAAAGCTGGAGGCGGAGCTGAAGCTCAGAGAACGCTGTCTCTGCTCTGTCTGTCACTCTGATTCTGTCTCCTCCCAGCATCTCTCACACTCTGCCTTTCTCAATCAGATCCGGGCTGGTTTCATGAATTCACCAGGACGGCGAGACTTTATCATTCATTTTATATGCCTGAATAAGAATTGTCAGGTCTGGAAGTGCAAAATAAGGAAACGGACTGGGAAAAGGGCGGAGCGAAGTGCCACCGTAAAGTCCTTCGCGACAACATCCAAGGCATCACCAAACAATATTACCGAATAAAGTATATACTTGCCATGGAGGGAGTGCAGCGAAGGTTCACCAGAGTGATTCCTGGGATGGCAGGACTGTCGTATGAGGAGAGATTGGGTCGACTAGGCCAGTATTCACTAGAGTTTAGAAGAATGAGGGGGGATCTCATTGAAACTTATACAATTCTGACCAGGCTAGACAGACTGAATGAAGAGAGGATGTTTCCCCTGGCTGGGGGGTCTAGAATGACGGGTCATTGTATCAGGATACGGGGTAGGACATTTAGGACTGCAATGAGGAGAAATTTCTTCACTCAGAGGGTGGTGAACCTGTTGGAATTCTCTACCACAGAAGGCTGTGGAGGCCAATTCACTGAATATATTAAAGGAGGAGATAGATAGATTTCTAAACACAAAAGGCATCAAGGGGTATGGGGAGAGAACGGGAATATGGTATTGAGATAGAGGGACAGCCAGGATCACCTTGAATGGTGGAGCAGGCTCGAAGGGCCGAATGGCCAACTCCTGCTCCTATTTTTCTATGTTTCTATGTTTGCATTCAGCTTTTATATATCAGGCAGGTGGTGTAACAGGGAACCAGAGCTTTCAACATCACAATAGGTTAATCGGAGCTGCTGTGACAAGAGGCCAAATTGTGAGATTATTCTCCTTCTGAAGTTTGCTTCCTGCACAGATACTGTTGGGGATTGTGGAATTCAAGGGTTTAAGTAAAGTCATTGGATGGACTGTAATGTCTCCAGTTCTAACTGTTGGAGCCCGCTATAACCTGAGGCTACTTCGGATTGGTCGATTGATTGGAATCCATTTCCTTAACAGAATTAACTGTTGGCCTCAATTGATCAATGTTATATTAAGTTTTAAACATTCCACCAAATTGAAAGACAGACTTTTATTTATAATTGTTATATTCGACAAAGACAGACATAGGTTGTGGGTGGCTCTTAAAAGAGCCGTTGTGTTATCTGGGTATTTTGTCAGTAAATTGTGGAGTTTTACTTGGAGATGGCGAACTTTGCCACCCCGTGCTTGGCCATCTCCCCGGACAGCACCATACACACAGCGGTCTGGATGTGTGGACACAATCCGCACACTCCAAACTATTAGACGTTGGTGCATCTCCTGGCTGAAAGCGAGTGCTGCAACAAGAGATGATTATTCAGCAGAAACCATTTCATTTCGGGGAGAAAATATGTCAGCACCGTGCTAATGTTCAGCTTAAAACCATTGCCAAGTATTTATTGGTCAAGCTGAAAACTCCAAACAACCATTAAAAGCAGATGGACGCGCTCACCCGATTCTAGTGTGAACAGTGTGGTTGATCATTGATTGTGGGATAGACACTGTCTCTGTCACTCTGGTACTAGATGCCAATGTGAGATTCACTGCTGAATATGGGATACTGTATCTCTCACTGTCTGGTACAGTGGGTCAGTGTTGGACGGACAGGGATTATAGGAAAGGCACTGTCTCTGTCACTCTGGTACAATGTGTCATTCTGGGATTGACAAAAGTGCATATGATAGACATATGTCACACCCTGTATTGTCAGTGTCTGATTGGCTGGTGGAAAATGAGATACTGTATCTGACACTGTCTAGTACAATGTGACATTTTTAAATGTCTGGTGAGGCTATACTAGATACATTATCTGTCACTCTCTGGTACTATGTCAGAGTGGGATTGACAGGTGAGTCTAGGAAAAGCACTAGCGCTCACTCACAGGTACTGCATGTGAGTGAGGAATATTCGTCAATACAGGATATGACGGTATGACAGCGTTTGATTGTCAGGTGAGTGATGGATAGATAACTTACTGGACAAAACTGTTAAATTTTAAATTCTACTTTGAATTTCAATTACAACATGTTAAATTAGATTTGGGATAATTGTGAGCCATAGAACATTACAGTAAACAGCCCTTTCGCAGATACAGTGGGTGGCTCTGAAAAGAGCCTTTGGGTTATTAGATTGAATCTTGTCCAGTTTACTTGCTCTTGGAGCTGGCAGTGCTGGTTTTCTTGGGCAGCAGCACCGCCTGGATATTAGGCAGCACCCCGCCCTGAGCGATGGTCACCTTTCCCAGCAGCTTGTTGAGCTCCTCGTCATTGCGGATGGCCAGCTGCAGGTGTCTGGGGATGATGCGGGTCTTCTTGTTGTCGCGGGCCGCGTTGCCGGCCAGCTCCAGGATTTCAGCGGTCAGATACTCGAGCACAGCAGCCATGTAGACCGGGGCTCCGGCACCCACACGCTCAGCGTAGTTGCCCTTTCGCAGGAGCCTGTGAACACGGCCCACAGGGAACTGCAGTCCAGCCCGGGATGATCGAGACTTAGCCTTGGCCCGAGCTGTACTGCTGGTTTTTCCTCTTCCAGACATTTCCACAATTCGCCCGTTCAGAGAAAGAATGAAAGTCTCCGCCCACATCTGCCCCTCTTATACCTTCTGGAGGAATGAAGACAGCCTACTTGTGATTGGTCAATCTGTGGTGGCTTTCATTGGTGTTTTCCGGTGACCAATCACAGTCTGCTTTTCCTGCCAATGAAAAGAGAGCGAAAATAACTGTCATCAACAGGCAGACCGCCAACGATTTTTTAATTTCAAACAGCCCGCCAATATTTTCCTAGGCCAGTATACCAGCGAATTAAGTTAATAAATTCACTATTATCCAACGATTTCTGAACATTTTTAAAATGTCTTTTGTATGACATCTCCCCCTTGCAAGTTCCAGGCTGTTACAATCAGGATTAATTTCGGATTCAATTTCAACTTGTCACGGGCGGGATTCAATCCCCATTGATTTTGTAATGGGACACATTCCAGCTCAATCTGTGTAAAAGTGAGATTCACAGGTTATCGATCGATCCTTTGCACAGGCGCTGCTGCGGGAGTGAAACCAGAACTGGGGGTCCTGCTGTGAGAAGAGAAGAGGGACAGAGTGTTCAAACTGACCCCATTCTGGTCTCCAAGAAACCCCATTCTGGGTTATTACACTGCAGCAAACCTCCGGTGAATAAACAGATTGACTCCCAACTGGCTTTAAAAAAAAGAAAAGGTCTTGACAGAGAACGAGGTGACTGAAATCGAGTCTCATCCCCAAAACAAATAAACGGGTCTGAGAGCAAAGTGCAACCAAGGACCGTGTTTGTAGTTTGCTGGGCGGGAAATACAACAGCGATGCTAAAGTCGATCTGGTCAATGAAACTGCTTATCTGAGAATTCCAAACTAAATCTACAGCTGGAACTTCAAACGTTCTCAAACACGCTTGTTAATGAAATAATTACAGTACAAAAGGTAAATCATGCTTGACTAATTTATTGGAATTTTTTGAGGATGTAACTGGTAAAATAGATAAGGGAGAACCAGTGGATGTGGTGTATTTGGACTTTCAGAAGGCTTTCGATAAGGTCCCACATAAGAGATTAGCGTGCAAAGTTAAGGCACATGGGATTCGGGGCAAGGTATTGACTTGGATCGAGAACTCGTTGGCGGACAGAAAGCAAAGAGTTGGAATAAACGGGTCGTTTTCCGAGTGACAGGCGGTGACTAGTGGGGTACCGCAAGGATCGGTCCGAGGACTCCAGCTGTTCACTATATATATTAATGATCTGGACGAGGGAATTGGATGTAATATCTCCAAATTTGTAGATGACACAAAGCTGGGTGGGAGGGTAAGCTGTGAGGAGGATGTCGTGAAACTCCAGTACAATTTGGACAGATTGGGCGATTGGGCAGAAACATGGCAAATGCACTATAATGTGGATAAATGTGAGGTTATCCACTTTGGTGGCAAAAACAGGAAGGCAGATTATTATTTGAATGGCAATAGATTGGGAGAAGGGGAAGTGCAAAGAGACCTGGGTGTTCTTGTGCACCAGTCGCTGAAGGTAAGCATGCAGGTGCAGCAGGCGGTTAAGAAGGCAAATGGTATGTTGGCCTTCGTAGCAAGAGGGTTCAAGTACAGGAACAAGGATGTCTTGCTACAGTTGTACAGGGCCTTGGTGAGACTGCACCTTGAGTACTGTGTGCAGTTTTGGTCGCCTTACCTGAGGAAGGACGTTCTTGCCATGGAGGGAGTGCAGCGAAGATTCACCAGGCTGATACCTGGGATGGCAGGAATGACGTATGAGGAGAGATTGTGTTGATTGGGATTATACTCACTGGAGTTTAGAAGATTGAGAGGGGATCTCATTGAAACTTATACAATTCTAACAGGACTAGACAGACTAGATTCTGGAAGGATGTTCCCAATGGCAGGGGAGTCCAGAACCAGGGGTCACAATCTAAGGATCAGGTGTAAGCCGTTTAGGACAGAGATGAGGAAGCTATTCTTCACCCAGAGAGTGGTGAACCTGTGGAATTCCCTACCACAGAATGCAGTTGAGGCCAATCCATTAAATACATTCAAGAAGGAGTTAGATATTTGTCTTAAAGCTAAAGGTTTCAAGGGATAAGGGGTGAAAGCAGGGACAGGGTACTGAATTTGGATGATCAGCCATGATCTCATTGAATGGCGGAACAGGCTCGAGGGGCCGAATTGCCTACTCCTGCTCCTATCGTCTGTGTTTCTATGTTTATCAATCAGTCTTTGGTATTGTGTGTGAGTGTGGGATTCCTTCTGTATCTGTCAGTCTCCAGCAGTGTGAGTGTGGGAATCATTCTGTATCTGTCAGTCTCCAGTAGTGTGAGTGTGGGATTCATTCTGTATCTCTCAGTCTCTGGTAGTGTGTGTGAGTGTGGGATTCATTCTGTATCTGTCAGTCTCCAGTAGTGTGAGTGTGGGAATCATTCTGTATCTCTCAGTCTCTGGTAGTGTGTGTGAGTGTGGGAATCATTCTGTATCTCTCAGTCTCTGGTAGTGTGTGTGAGTGCGGGAATCATTCTGTATTTGTCAGTCTCCAGTAGTGCGAGTGTGGGATTCATTCTGTATCTCGCAGTCTCTGGTAGTGTGAGTGTGAGTGTGGGAATCATTCTGTATCTCTCAGTCCCTGGTAGTGTGTGTGAGTGCGGGAATCATTCTGTATTTGTCAGTCTCCAGTAGTGCGAGTGTGGCATTGTCTGTATCTGTGAGTCTCTGGTAGTGTGTGTGAGTGTGGGAATCATTCTGTATTTGTCAGTCTCCAGTAGTGCGAGTGTGGCATTCTGTCTGTATCTGTGAGTCTCTGGTAGTGTGTGTGAGTATGGAATTCCTTCTGTATTTGTCAGTCTCCAGTGGTGTGAGTGTGGGATTCATTCTGTATCTCTCAGTCTCTGGTAGTGTGTGTGAGTGTGGGATTCATTCTGTATCTCTCAGTCTCTGGTAGTGTGTGTGAGTGTGTGATTCATTCTGTATCTCTCTGTCTCTGGTAGTGTGTGTGAGTGTGGGATTCATTCTGTATCTGTCAGTCTCTGGTAGTGCAAGTGTGGGAATCATTCTGTATCTCTCAGTCTCTGGTACTGTGCGTGAGTGTGGGATTCATTCTGTATCTCTCTGTCTCTGGTAGTGAGTGTGAGTGTGGGATTCATTCTGTATCTGTCAGTCTCTGGTAGTCTGTGTGTGAGTGTGCGAATCATTCTGTATTTGTCAGTCTCCAGTAGTGTGAGTGTGGCATTCTGTCTGTATCTGTGAGTCTCTGGTAGTGTGTGTGTGTGGAATTCATTCTGCATCTCTCTGTCTCTGGTAGTGCGAGTGTGGGATTCATTCTGTATCTGTCTGTCTCCAGTAGTGCGAGTGTGGCATTCTGTCTGTGTCTGTGAGTCTCTGGTAGTGTGTGTGAGTATGGAATTCCTTCTGTATTTGTCAGTCTCCAGTAGTGCGAGTGTGGCATTCTGTCTGTATCTCTCAGTCTCTGGTAGTGTGTGTGTGTGTGGAATTCATTCTGTATCTGTCAGTCTCCAGTAGTGTGAGTGTGGGATTCATTCTGTATCTCTCAGTCTCTGGTAGTGTGTGTGTGAGTGTGGGAATTCATTCTGTATCTGTCAGTCTCCATTAGTGAGATTGTGGGAATCATTCTGTATCTCTCAGTCTCTGGTAGTGTGTGTGAGTGTGGGAATCATTCTGTATCTCTCAGTCTCTGGCAGTGTGTGAGAGTGTGGGAATTCATTCTGTATGTGTCAGTCTCTGGTAGTGTGTGTGAGTGTGGGATTCATTCTGTATCTCTCTGTCTCTGGTAGTGTGTGTGAGTGTGGGATTCATTCTGTATCTGTCAGTCTCCATTAGTGCAAGTGTGGCATTCTGTCTGTATCTCTCAGTCTCTGGTACTGTGCGTGAGTGTGGGATTCATTCTGTATCTCTCAGTCTCTGGTAGTGTGAGTGTGGGATTCATTCTGTATCTCTCAGTCTCTGGTAGTGTGTGTGAGTGTGGAATTCATTCTGTATCTGTCAGTCTCCAGTAGTGTGAGTGTGGGAATCATTCTGTATCTCTCAGTCTCTGGTAGTGTGTGTGAGTGTGGGATTCATTCTGTATCTGTCAGTCTCCAGTAGTGCGAGTGTGGCATTCTGTCTATGTCTGTGAGTCTCTGGTAGTGTGTGTGAGTGTGGAATTCCTTCTGTGTTTGTCAGTCTCCAGTAGTGTGAGTGTGGCATTCTGTCTGTATCTGTGAGTCTCTGGTAGTGTGTGTGAGTGTGGGATTCATTCTGTATCTGTCAGTCTCCAGTAGTGTGTGTGAGTGTGGGATTCATTCTGTATCTGTCAGTCTCTGGTAGTGCGAGTGTGGGATTCATTCAGTATCTCTCAGTCTCTGGTAGTGCGAGTGTGGGATTCATTCTGTATCTCTTAGTCTCTGGTAGTGCGAGTGTGGGATTCATTTTGTATCTCTCAGTCTCTGGTAGTGTGAGTGTGGGATTCATTCTGTATCTCTCAGTCTCTGGCAGTGTGTGTGAGTGTGGGATTCATTCTGTATCTCTCTGTCTCTGGTAGTGTGTGTGAGTGTGTGATTCATTCTGTATCTTTCACTCTCTGGTAGTGTGTGTGAGTGTGGGATTCATTCTGTATCTGTCAGTCTCCAGTAGTGTGTGTGAGTGTGGGATTCATTCTGTATCTGTCTGTCTCTGGTACTGTGTGTGAGTGTGTGATTCATTCTGTATCTTTCACTCTCTGGTAGTGTGAGTGAGTGTGGGATTGATTCAGTATCTCTCAATCTCTGGTACTGTGCGTGAGTGTGGGATTCATTCTGTATCTGTCAGTCTCTGGTACTGTGTGTGAGTGTGTGATTCATTCTGTATCTTTCACTCTCTGGTAGTGTGTGTGAGTGTGGAATTCATTCTGTATCTGTCAGTCTCTGTAACTGTGTGTGAGTGTGTGATTCATTCTGTATCTCTCAGTCTCTGGTAGTGTGTGTGAGTGTGGGATTCATTCTGTATCTGTCAGTCTCCAGTAGTGTGTGTGAGTGTGGCATACATTCTGTATCTCTCTGTCTCTGGTAGTGTGTGTGAGTAAGGGATTCATTCTGTATCTGTCAGTCTCCAGTAGTGTGTGTGAGTGTGGGATTCATTCTGTATCTCTCTGTCTCTGGTAGTGTGTGTGAGTGTGGGATTCATTCTGTATCTGTCAGTCTCTGGTAGTGTGTGTGTGTGGGATTCTTTCTTTATCTCTCAGTCTCTGGTAGTGAGAGTGTGGGATTCATTCTGTATCTCTCAGTCTCAGGTAGTGCGAGTTTGGGATGAATTTTGTATCTCTCAGTCTCTGGTAGTGTGTGTGAATGTGGGATTCATTCTGTATCTCTCAATCTCTGGTAGTGTGTGTGAGTGTGGGATTCATTCTGTGTCTCTCAGTCTCTGGTAGTGCGAGTGTGGGATTCATTCTGTATCTCTCAGTCTCTGGTAGTGTGAGTGTGGGATTCATTCTGTATCTCTCAGTCTCTGGTAGTGCGAGTGTGGGATTCATGTTGTATCTCTCAGTCTCTGGTAGTGTGTGTGAGTGTGGGATTCAATCTGTATCTCTCTGTCTCTGGTAGTGTGTGTGAGTGTGGGAATTAATTCTGTATCTGTCAGTCTCCAGTAGTGTGTGTGTGGGAATCATTCTGTATCTCTCAGTCTCTGGTAGTGTGTGAGAGTGTGGGATTCATTCTGTATCTGCAAGTCTCTGGTAGTGTGAGTGTGGGAATCTTTCTGTATCTCTCAGTCTCTGGTAGTGTGTGAGAGTGTGGGATTCATTCTGTATCTGTCAGTCTCGAGTAGTGCGAGTGTGGCATTCTGTCTGTGTCTGTGAGTCTCTGGTAGTGTGTGCGAGTGTGGAATTCCTTCTGTATTTGTCAGTCTCCAGTCGTGCGAGTGTGGCATTCTGTCCGTATCTCTCTGTCTCTGGTAGTGTGTGTGAGTGTGGGATTCATTCTGTATCTCTCTGTCTCTGGTCGTGTGTGAGTGTGGAACTCATTCTGTATCTGTCAGTCTCTGGTAGTGAGAGTGTGGGATTCATTCTTTATCTCTCTGTCTCTGGTAGTGTGAGTGTGGGATTCATTCTGTATCTGTCAGTCTCTGGTAGTGTGTGTGTGAGTGTGGGAATTCATTCTGTATCTGTCAGTCTCCAGCAGTGTGACTGTGGGATTCATTCTGTATCTCTCTGTCTCTGGTAGTGTGTGTGTGAGTGTGGGAATTCATTCTGTATCTGTCAGTCTCCAGCAGTGTGACTGTGGGATTCATTCTGTATCTCTCTGTCTCTGGTAGTGTGTGTGTGAGTGTGGGATTCATTCTGTATCTGTCAGTCTCTGGTAGTGAGAGTGTGGGATTCATTCTGTATCTCTCAGTCACTGGTACTGTGTGTGAGTGTGGGATTCATTCTGTATCTCTCAGTCTCTAGTAGTGCGAGTTTGGGATTAATTTTGTATCTCTCAGTCTCTGGTAGTGTGAGTGTGGGATTCATTCTGTATCTCTCAGTCTCTGGTTGTGTGTGTGAGTGTGGGATTCATTCTTTATCTGTCAGTCTCCAGTAGTGTGAGTGTGGGATTCATTCTGTATCTTTCAGTCTCTGGTGGTGTGTGTGTGAGTGTGGGAATCATTCTGTATTTGTCAGTCTCCAGTGGAGCGAGTCTGGCATTCTGTCTGTATCTGTGAGTCTCTGGTAGCATGTGTGTGTGGAATTCATTCTGTATCTCTCTGTCTCTGGTAGTGCGAGTGTGGGAATCATTCTGTATCTGTGAGTCTCTGGTAGTGTGTGCGAGTGTGGAATTCCTTCTGTATTTGTCAGTCTCCAGTAGTGCGAGTGTGGCATTCTGTCTGTATCTCTCAGTCTCTGGTAGTGTGTGTGAGTGTGGGATTCATTCTGTATCTGCAAGTCTCTGGTAGTGTGAGTGTGGGAATCTTTCTGTATCTCTCAGTCTCTGGTAGTGTGTGTGAGTGTGGAATTCATTCTGTATCTGTCAGTCTCGAGTAGTGCGAGTGTGGCATTCTGTCTGTGTCTGTGAGTCTCTGGTAGTGTGTGCGAGTGTGGAATTCCTTCTGTATTTGTCAGTCTCCAGTAGTGCGAGTGTGGCATTCTGTCTGTATCTCTCTGTCTCTGGTAGTGTGTGTGAGTGTGGGATTCATTCTGTATCTCTCAGTCTCTGGTAGTGTGTGTGAGTGTGGGATTCATTCTGTATCTCTCTGTCTCTGGTAGTTTGTGTGAGTGTGGAACTCATTCTGTATCTGTCAGTCTCTGGTAGTGCGAGTGTGGGATTCATTCTGTATCTCTCAGTCTCTGCTAGTGTGAGTGTGGGATTCATTCTGTATCTCTCAGTCTCTGGTAGTGTGAGTGTGGGATTCATTCTGTATCTCTCAGACTCTGGTAGTGTGTGTGAGTGTGGGATTCATTCTGTATCTCTCAGTCTCTGGTAGTGTGTGTGCGTGTGGGATACATTCTGTATCTCTCTGTCTCTGGTAGTGTGTGTGAGTGTGGGAATTCATTCTGTATCTGTCAGTCTCCAGTAGTGTGAGTGTGGGATTCATTCTGTATCTCTCTGTCTCTGGTAGTGTGTGTGAGTGTGGGATTCATTCTGTATCTCTCAGTCTCTGGTAGTGAGAGTGTGGGATTCATTCTTTATCTCTCAGTCTCTGGTAGTGTGAGTGTGGGATTCATTCTGTATCTCTCAGTCTCTGGTAGTGTGTGTGAGTGTGGGATTCATTCTGTATCTCTCTGTCTCTGGTAGTGTGTGTGAGTGTGGGATTCATTCTGTATCTGTCAGTCTCCAATAGTGTGTGTGAGTGTGGGATTCATTCTCTATCTGTCAGTCTCTGGTAGTGCGAGTGTGGGATTCATTCAGTATCTCATAGTCTCTGGTACTGTGTGTGAGTGTGGGAATCATTCTGTATCTGTCAGTCTCTGTTACTGTGTGTGAGTGTGGGATTCATTCTGTGTCTGTCAGTCTCCAGTAGTGTGTGTGAGTGTGGAACTCATTCTGTATCTGTCAGTCTCTGGTAGTGCGAGTGTGGGATTCATTCTGTATCTCTCAGTCTCTGGTAGTGTGAGTTTGGGAATCATTCTGTATCTCTGTGTCTCTGGTACTGTGCGTGAGTGTGGGATTCATTCTATATCTCTCAGTCTCTAGTTGCACGAGTGTGGGATTCATTCTGTATCTCTCAGTCTCTGGTAGTGTGAGTGTGGTATTCATTCTGCATCTCTCAGTCTCTGGTACTGTGTGTGAGTGTGGAATTCTTTCTGTATCTCTCAGTCTCTGGGAGTGTGTGTGAGTGTGGGAATCATTCTGTATTTGTCAGTCTCCAGTCGTGTGAGTGTGGGAATCATTCTGTATCTCTCTGTCTCTGGTAGTGTGTGTGAGTGTGGGATTCATTCTGTTTCTTTCAGTCTGACTCTAAGTGTGATTTTTGGACTCGTAGGTAATGTATTGCTCAGTCTGCAGTCTGGGGAATATTTATGCAACTTTTTTCTATACCTTTCATTCAGATACCATTCGTCTGCTCTATCTGATATTTAATTTGGTGCTAAGGCTGCACTATTGTGAGATTAACTCAGTGAATTTCAATCTGGGTGTGATTTTGGGCTGGGATTGATGCATCTGCCCGTCAGAGGGACTGTGTTGAGGTGAAATGGAACCAACCTCTGTCTCTCCTGCTCTGTTTGACTGTTGGATTGAAAATGTGTCTCTGAAACTTGGGATCAGTGCGGGACTGACTACTGCTGCTGTCTGTGACTGTGGAACTGATAACCTGTCTGTGTCTCTGCACTCTGGGAGTGAAAACATACCTACTGTGTGTGAGAAGGAGCTGGCTGCACTGTTCCTTAAGTCTCAGATGGAGGAAGCTTCACATTTATTCTGGTTCCTTCAAGTACTTGCCTGTAGGAAAAAAAAGTATATTTTATCAATCAAGAACAGATGAGGTAGAAAATACAAAAATTATCAATTTATAATCTCTCTGCTGATTCTCATTATGAACATTCTCAAAGGAAAGCCAGCGATACAAACAGTGTCAGTGTCTGACTCCACTGCAGTACTGCAGCAATCAGCTTCTGCACACCAAGTGTGTTGTGCAGTTTTACAGCAACTTAGAGACATCTGCTCACAACCCTTACCCCTTCACTGCTCCATGAATGGGACTACCCGATAGAGCAGGGAATCTCACACCAGCCAGATTGCTGCTTCTAACCGTTCAACCAAAAGCAAACAGCCACAGTTTAAAACGTGTCCTTCAATCTTCTTACCTGGCAAGAAACACGGTGAGCCTGGAACTAAAGCGGATAAAGCTCACTGCTGGTTTGGAGAGAGAAAGCAGCAATGACTGTAAACAGCAGATCCTTCCCATTCTATCTCCCTTACCCTGGACACACGCTGGCCACACACAGCCCGAGAACGGCCTCTCCCTTCCCTCACTCACTCCTTGCTCTGAGACCAGTTCTTGTTCCACTCCGGCTCTTACAAACAGACGCCGACTCCCCCTGAACTGTCCCCGGACTCAATGCCGATCTCTGAGCCCATCTGCGGACACGCTCCCAAAGCGATGAGCTGCTGTAAGGAGGCTGCTGTTTGCTGCCTTACTCCGGGGCCCTGATGTCTCCAGTCCCGGTTCTTTTAAACCATCTTCTTGCGCTCACTGAGTGAACGGCGATCACAGGCAGGGCTGGGGGAGGGGAATGCGCATGCGCTCTTCTGCTCACTGGGAATCGCCGTAAGGGGCGGGGCTTAACTGCGCACGCGCAGCTCCCTGCATAATTCAGCATAAAAATCAAAGGGAACTTTCCCCAATTCACTTTTATCAGAATCTGAGCAAAGGTATTGGGCCTGGGGGGTGGGGGAAGGGCAGAGAATGTCTAAAGCTGGGGGCTTGTCCATTTAAGGTGCTCAATTTGGGATCATTCCGTGCAGGGTGTTTGCTGATCTTGTGCCATCTTCACAAAGCAATCCTGCAGAAGCATGGGAGGAACGAGGGAGCCGGAGTGTTTCCTGGAATGGGGCATGTGTTAATATCTGATAGCAACAGTCCTAGATTACTCGGTCACTGAGAGTAATACCAAACGGCCCTGAGCGGCGAAGTTGCAGAGAGTGAAACAGGCAATAGAGGGTTAAATATTGACCATTGTTTGTCTCACTCTCTGACACAGTCCCGCAGTGTGGGATTAATAATGTGTCTGTCTCTGGTACAATATCAGTATAAGACCACATCTTCTGTCTCTCCACTGGGAGCTTTCTGGAAATAAACTGAACTTCACAGTTTAGTCTGGAACTGATATTCTCTCTCCCTCTCACTGCCCTCCTCACTCTGTCTCTCCCTCTAACCATTTGCTCTGTCTCTCTCCATTCTTTGTTCCACTTTCTAAGAAGGTGGGATGCTGTTACTGAGCGTGAAATTGGCACATTGACAGGAAGTCTAATACCGACACTCTCACTCTCACTCGCTTTTCTCTCTCTCATGTTGTACATGAAGGAGGGATATTTTAATTAATGTCCTGTGGATACAAATTAGAAACTGTAAGACTGATGCTGTGTCTCTATCTGGTACTGGTGACTGGAACTGTGTGAGTGTGGGATCCATTTGCATCTGTCAATCTCTGGTAATATGTTTGGGTTGGGATTAATTATGTATCTGTCAGTCTCTGGTATCTTGTGTGAGTGTGGGATACATTCAATATCTCTCTGTCTCTGTTACTGTGTGTGAGTGTGGAATAAATTCTGTGTCTGTGAGTCTCTGGTACAGTGTGTGAGTGTGGTATAAATTCTGTATCTGTGAGACTCTGGTACTGTGTGTGAGTTTGGTATTTATTCTGTATCTGTGAGTCTCTGGTACTGTGTGTGAGTGTGGTATAAATTCTGTATCTGTGAGTCTCTGGTACTGTGTGTGAGTGTGGTATTTATTCTGTATCTGTGAGTCTCTGGTACTGTGTGCGAGTGTGGTATTTATTCTGTATCTGTGAGTCTATGGTACTGTGTGTGAGTGTGGTATAAATTCTGTATCAGTGAGTCTCTGGTACTCTGTGTGATTGTGTAGTTCAGGCTGTAATAATCGAATTGATATGATACCTTTAATCTGCTACTGTTTAAGATTTTTGGAGTGGTATGTACTGTGTAGCATTGTCAGTACTAATGGAATTGATACTATATCTTTCAATATGTTTATGTATGAGATTTTTGGACTGGTATGTAATGTGTATATGTAATGTCATAGAGGGGGTGCAACGGAGATTCACCAGACTGGTTCCTGGTTTGGGGGACAGATTGAGCATAATAGGCCTAAATTCCCCAGACTTTAGAAGAATGAGAGGTGATCTCATTGAAACATACACAATTCTTACCAGACTTCACAGGGTAGATGCAAGGAGGAGGTTTACCCTGGCTGGGGAGTCTAGAACGAGAGGTCCCAGTCCCAGAATAAGTGGTCGGACATTTAGTACTGAGATGAGGATAAACTTCTTCACTCAGAGGGTGATGAATCTTTAGAATTCTGAATCCCAGAGGGCTGTGGTGGCTCAGTCGTTGAGTGTATTCAAGACAGAAATTGATAGATTTTTGAATATTAGGAGTATAAAGGGATATGGGGATAATGCAGAAAAATGGAGATGAGTCAGTGTATCATCCATGATCTCACTGAATGGCGGAGCAGGTTCGAAGAGCAAAATGCCCAATCCTGCTCCTGTTTCGTATATTTCTTATGTTCTTATCAGTCTGCACTCTGGGTTACTTCATTGCATTGGATTCTGTAACTTTCAACCAGTCTGTCGTATTGGATATTTATTTTGTAGCTCAGGCTGCACTCTTGTGAGATTGACACAGAGCCTTTCAACCTGATAGTGGGTGTGATTATGGGCTGGGATTGATGTATCTACCTGTCAGCAGTACTGAGTTGTGGTGAAATGGAAACAACCTCGGTCTCTCCTGATCTGTTTGACTGCTGGATTGAAAATGTGTCACTGTAAACTGTGAGCAGTGGTGGACTGACTACTGCTGCTGTCTGTGACTGTGGAACTGATAACCTGTCCGTGTCTCTGCACACTGGGAGTGATAACATACCTACTGTGTGTGAGATGGAGCTGGCTGCACTGTTCCTTATGCCTCAGGTGGAGGGAGCTTCACATTTAATCCGGTTACTTCAAATACTTGCCTGTAGGGATTAAAAGTATTTCTTATAAATCAAGATCAGATGAGGTAAAAAATAAAAAGGTGATAGAAACATAGAAGATAGGAGCAGCAGTCGGCCATTCGGCCCCTCGAGCCCGCTCTGCCATTCAATGAGATCATGGCTGATCATCCAAACTCAGTACCCTGTCTCTGCCTTCTCCCCATATCCCTTGATCACTTTAGCCTTAAGAAATATATCTAACTCCTTCTTGAATATACTTAATGAATTAGCCTCAACTGCCTTCTGTGGTAGAGTATTCCACAGGTTCACCACTCTCTGGGTCAATTTATAATCTCTCTGCTAACAATCATTATGAACATTCGCAGAGGAAAGCCAGCGATACAAACAGTGTCAGTGTCTGACACCACTGCAGTACTGCAGCAATCAGCTTCTGTACACCAAGTGTGTTTTCCAATTTTACAGCAATTCAGTGCCACAAACCAACCGCTGCACTGCTCCGTGAATGGGACTACACGATGGAGCAGGGATATTTACACAGGGCAGATTGGGCACAAACATGGCAGATGCAGTATACTGTGGATAAATGCGAGGTTATCCACTTTAGTGACAAATACAGGAAGGCAGATTATTATCTGAACGGCAATAGATTGGGAGAAGGGGAAGTGCAATGAGACCTGGGTGTCCTTGTGCACCAGTCGCTGAAAGTAAGCATGCAAGTGCAGCAGGTGGTTAAGAAGGCAAATGGTACGTTGGCCTTCATAGCGAGTGGGTTTGAGTACTGGAACAAGGATGTCTTGCTGCAGTGGTACAGGGCCTTGGTGAGACCACACCTTGAGTATTGTGTGCAGTTTTGGTCGCCTTATCTGAGGAAGGATGCTCTTGCCATGGAGAGGGTGCAGCAAAGATTCATCAGACTGACACCTGGGATGGCAGGAATGAAGTATGAGGAGAGATTGGGTCGATTGGGCTTATACTCGCTGGAATTTAGAAGGGACGGGATCTCATTAAAATTCATAAAATTCTAACAGGACTAGATGCAGGAAGGATATTCTCTTCACCCAGAGAGTGGTGAACCTGTGGAATTTTTTACCACAGAAGGCAGTGGAGGCCAATTCATTGGCCAATTCATTAAATATATTCAAGAAGGAGTTAGATATATTTCTTAAGGCTAAAGGGGTCAAGGGATGTGGTGAGAAGGCAGGGTCAGGTTACTGAATTTGGATGATCAGCCATGGTCTCGTTGAAAGGCGGAACAGGCTCGAGGGGCCGAATGGCCCACTCCAGCTCCTATCTTCTATGTTTCGATGTTTCCATGCTAAGTCCCTCTCCCATGGGACTAACCATTCAAACAAAAACAAACAGCCCCTGTTTAAAACGTGTCTTTCACACTTCTCACCTGGTGCCTGCAATAGATGCTCTTTGTATCAATCCTTACTGTCCGGCTCTGCTTCCACTGCTCACTGTCCAATGACAAGAAACACGGCGAGTCTGGAACTAAACCGGGAACATTCACTACTGCTTTGCCGAGAGAAAGCAACAATGATTGTAAATAGCAGATCCTTCCCATTCTGTCCCCCTTACCCTGGACACACGCTGACCACACACAGCCCGAGAACGGCCTCTCCCTTCCCTCTCTCACTCCATGCTCTGAGACCAGTTCTTGTTCCACTCCGGCTCTTACAAACAGATGCCGACTCCCCCTGAACTGTCCCCGGACTCAATGCCGATCCCTGAGTCCATCTGCGGACACGCTCCCAAAGTGATGTGCTGCTGTAAGGAGGCTGCTGTTTGCTGCCTTCCTCCGGGGCCCTGATGTCTACATTCCGGGCCATCTTCTTCCGCTCACTGAGTGAATGGCGAACAGAGGCAGAGCTGGGGGAGGGGACCCGCATGCGCTCTGCTGCTCACTGGAAATTGATTGAGGGGGCGGGGCTAAACAGCGCAAGCGCAACTCCCAGCATTAATTGAGCACAATAATCAAAGGGAACTTTCCCCAACTCACTTTTATCAGAATCTGAGCAAATGAACTGGGCCTGGGGGAAAAAGGACAGAGAATGTTTAAAGCTGGAGGCTTGCCCCTTTAAGACGCTCAATTTGGGATCATTCCGTGCAGGCTGTTTGCTCTTCATGATCGCGTCTTCACAAAGCAATCCTGCAGAAACTATTGAGGAACGAAGGATTCGGAGTGTTTGCTGAGACCGTGCAGGAGTTAATATCTGACAGGAACAGCACCAGATTAATTTAATCGGAGAGAATCACTCGGTTACTGAGAGTAACACCGAACGACCCTGAGCTGCGAGATTGTAAGAGAGTACAACAGGGAAGAGAGGGTTAAATATGGGACATTGTTCCTCTCACTCTCTGATATTGTCCCGCAGTGTGGGATTAATAATGTGTCTGTCTCTGGTACAATATCATAGAAGCCTAGAATCATTGAATGTTTACAGCACAGAAGAAGTCCATTCGGCCCGTCGAGCCCGTGCCAGCAAGGGCCCTTCAGTTTGTCCCAATCCCCCGCCCTTTCCCCGGAGCCCTGCAAATGTGTTTCCTTCAGGTGTTTATCCAATTCCCTTTTCAAAGCCAGGATTGAATCTGCCACCATCATCCTTTCAGGCAGTGCATTCCAGATCATAACCGCTCACTGCATCAAAAACTGTGTCTTCAGCGCACCTCTGGTTCATTTATCAATCATATTCAATCTGTGTCCTCTGCTTCCCCACCCTTCCACCAATGGGAACAGTTTCTCGCTGTCTACTCTGTCCAGGCACTTTTTGATTTTGAACTCCTCCATCAAATCTCCCAACATTCTCTGCTCGAAGGAGAACAACCCCAGCTTCGCCAGACTCTCCCCGGAACTGAGGTCCCTCATCCGTGGAACCATTCCTGTAAATCTTGTAACTCTCAGTGAGAGGTGAGTCTGCATCCTCTGCCTCCCCAGTGGGATCTCTCTGGATTCACGGGACTGGAGAGCTCAGCCTGGAACTGATAGGCTGTATGTTTTTCTCACCGCCCTGCCTCGCTCTGGCCTGTCTCTCGCTCAGCCCAATCTCTCTCTCTCTCACTGTCTCTCTCACTCTCTCGCTATCCGCTCTCTCTTGTACTGTTTGTCAGAGCGGGATACAGTTGAACCTGATATGGAAGCACTGTTGAAAGTGCAAGACTGACATTGTGTCTGTTTCTCTCTCTCTCTCTGGTGCTGCCCCTGAATCTGGGGAACAGAGCGCCGGCCTCAGAGTGTTTAACACTGACTGAGCTGGGAAACTCCAACTAACCCCGAGAATCTGCAGCACAGGCCGAGCGGAGAGGAAAACCTGCCCTGTGAACTGTAAATCTGGGAACAGATTGTGCTGTGAATGAGCAGAGTGAACATTGTGTCAGCGAGAGTGTGTTAAAGGGGCGGGTGGGTTAGACTAATGTCACTGTGTTTGTGTGTCCGCTCTCATCGTCGGATTTCAGAGACCCTCTTGTGTAAAATTCAAAGATTTCCCTGTCATAGGATCGTCCTGCACCCCTGCTCAGCCCTGAAGTGGGAATTAAACGTGAAGCTTTATTTGATTTCAAATTTCAGTCAAAAAACAGTGAACATGTGCGCGATCGGGTGAGAGAGCGCGATCAGTGCAGCAATGAAACGGCTTTAAATCGTAATTGCTGCCTTTAATTCTGATGAAACTTTCCCGACAGCAAACATCCCGGTCTTCGAGAGAAACAGAGTCTAGCCTGGGAATGTGGAGTGCCCGAGTTTAATTGGAATCGGAGAGTTAATGAGGAGAGAGAAACACAGAGAGGCTGGAGGGGCCGGGAGCTGACAGCAGGATGTCTCCGCCCCGTCCGCTCGCTGCCTTTAAGTTGCTCTGTGCCGCCGCCTCTCGTTTCATTCCTGACACAGCTCTGACTGTCAGAGAGATTTTCTACAGAGTCGCCGACATGACTGAGACTGCAGCCGCCGAAACGGCTCCTCCTGCCGCCGCCGCTCAAACCAAGGCTCCGAGCAAGAAGAAGAAGGCGGCTCCCCGCTCCAAGCCAGCCGGTCCCACGTTGGGCGAGCAGATCCTCGAGGTTGTGGCGAGTGGCAGCGATCGCAAGGGAATGTCGCTGGTCGCGATAAAGAAGGCTCTGGCTGCCAACGGCGTCGATGTGCTGAAGTTAAGTTCCCAGATCAGGTTAAGTATCAAGAGGAAAGTGGAAAACGGCTCCCTGGAGCAGACCAAGGGCACGGGCGCCTCGGGTTCCTTCAGACTCGCTAAGAAGGAATCCCAGCGGAAAGAGGGAAAGAAGGTGAAGAAACCGGCAACCAAGAAATCTGCAGTAAAGAAACCAGCAGCCAAGAAATCTCCAGCCAAGAAACCAGCAGCCAAGAAATCTCCAGCCAAGAAACCAGCAGCCAAGAAATCTCCAGCCAAGAAACCAGCAGCCAAAAAAACGAGCAACAAGAAGACAGCAACGTCACAAAAGACAGTGAAAGCGGCGGCTGGGAAGAAGGCGGCGGTGAAGAAGCCCAAGAGCCCCAAGAAGGCAACAGGCGGAAAGGTGAAGGCAGCCAAGAAGGTGGAAAAACCCAAGGCCAAGCCCAAATCAGCAAAGTCTCCCAAAGCAGCGAGCAAAAGAAAGTAAAAAGGACAACTTGTAAACATCTGAACCCAAAGGCTCTTTTCAGAGCCACCACATCTTTCCAAAAAGAGCTGATCGCGGAATCAGATGATCCATGTCCCGGGGCCGGGCTCAGACTCCCGATTGAAATCATTTCACATGAACCCCGGCTTCCTGGTGACTCGCTGACATTCGCAGCTCCCACCCCTCCCCAATGTCTAATAAAACACAGAATGGGATGTCCGGGCCGGGCCTCACTCTAACTGGGGGGGTGTTCGGCTCCAGTCTCAGTTCAGGGTCATTTTCAGTTCACAGGTTCAGGGTGAGAGTCTCTGTGAGACGGTGACACTGGGGATACCCCGCGTCACAGCTCAAACCCCAACACATGAGATTCTCCAAATCAGTTTGTAAACTGCTGAACCCGTCTGTGTGGGGAGAGGGAATAAGGTCAGAGATTGACATGGAAGGAGACGGGTCGACTTGTGATTGAAGTGACTGTATATAGGCGCGAATATTACTGATTGTTAATTGTAACCGGAACTTATGTAAAAGATTCTGGTTTCAGGAAACCCTTGAATATGAAGTCCGAGTCTGTAAGGGTTTGTGCGGAGCGCTGTGTTTCGGTTCTACTGTCGAGAAACGGTTTGAAATTAGCGGTTACAGAAAGCTGGAGGTGGACCTGGAAGATAAGAGGCCGCTCTCTGCTCTGTCTGTCACTCTTGAAACTGTCTCCTCCACTCCCGCTCTCTCTGTTTAATCTCTCACTCTGTCTCCTCCCCCCCCCCTCCATGCCTTTCTCAGTCAAGTCGAACCCGACCTTACTTCTGATTGGGGGTCTCCTTCACAGTCCCATTTCTTCACCAATCACAGAACCACAATCACCCATTAGAAAGTAAGCACATCATTGGTTGAAATTGTCGACCAGGCGAAATGTTTGAATTTTTTCTTTTGAAAAAGCCCGCCAAATCCAGTGCCGGAAAGAAGCGAATTAATCTAAAGTCTAGTTTCAATGGAATGATTTTAAAATCTCCGTCATTTTGTTCTGTTATTCTGCGTTCACCGTCAGTAATCTCTGACACTGAACTGCTGGTGAGTGGTGTTAGATCCGTGGTTCAGTGGATAAATAATTACACGGATGCTGTACATAAACAAATCACAAGTCTTTACTGGAGGAGGGTCATCTCTAGACTGGGGTACAGAGGCATGAGCACAGCTTATATACCAGTGTGGTTACTGCCGGTACTACAGTATACAGGAGCTGTAAAAGTAGTTCTGACTTAAAGCACATACACTACAATTCCTCCCTTTTTATATTAATAATACCCCCTTAATATTCAAATAACAATTGCATTTTTACATGTATATTCAATAACAAAAGTCCATTTATAGATTCAGTCTTTGGGGCGGCTTCCTGACCCTTTCGGGATAGCGCCTTTCCGGAGGTTCTTGTTCTTGCTGCAGAGGTGATTCTGACCCCTTTCATCGGGTAGTTCATCGGGTTCCACTGCTACTGGGTCTGAAGTAGATGCTACCGGTATGTCGGATTCATCCCCAGGTACTCGAGACATGGGGTTGACACCTTCCTGTGACGCTAAGATCTGATCGACGTGACTTCTCACAATGTTCTCCCCGACATCCACTGTGTACATTAATGGCCGCTACCTTGTACATATCATTCCGGGTTGCCACTTCTCTGTTCGATAGTCATGGGCCAAGACTGGTTGCCCTAGATTGAAGCTCATTGATGTGCTGGATTTGTTTGTCCTCAACATTTCTTCGCACATTTGGTCTGAGCAAGTCCAGACGAGATCACAACCTTCGATTAAAGAACATCATGGCCGGGGTCTGGTTGGTAACTGCATGAGTCGCGTTTCGGTAGGCTGATAAGAAATTGTCCATCTTATGCTGTAGTGGAATTTCCTCATCGCACATGGCCTTTATCGCCTTCTTAAAGGTTTGTACGAACCTCTCAGCCAATCCATTGGTGACTGGATGATACGGGGCGGATGTGTAATGCCTTACCCCATTCGTTTTCATGAATTTTTGGAACTCGTCGGACACAAACTGTGGTCCATTATGAGAGCAGATCTGCTCTGGCAAACCGTTTCTGGCAAATATGGTCCGTAGGACTGCAATCGTTTTCTCTGTAGTGGTTGAAGACATCTTTATCACCTCAGGCCACTTTGAATGAGCATCCACTGCTATTAAGAACATTGAGTCCATGAATGGACCAGCGAAATCAATGTGCACCCGTTGCCATGGAGAGGAGGGCCACTCCCATGGGTGTAGAGGGGCATGTGGTGGTGCATTTTGGACCTTTTGGCATCCTAAGCAGCTCTTAGTTAGGTCTTCGATTTGCTGATCAATTCCTGGCCACTGCACATAAGCCCTAGCATTGCTTTTCATTTTCACTCTCCCCAGATGACCTTCATGTAGCTCCTTTAGCACTCTCTCCCTTAACTTGGGTGGAATCACCACTCTGGATCCACAAATCACTGTCCCCTGGCATACTGACAGCTGTTCTCTTCTGGATGAGAATGCTGGCAACAGTGAGTCGCCATGTGTTGGCCATCCGCTCACCGTCAATTCATATACCCGTGACAGCATCGGATCATTGCTGGTCTCCTTCTCTATATCTGCGCTTCTTACTGGCAGTCATTCAATT
Organism: Somniosus microcephalus; assembly: GCF_052327205.1. Classification (NCBI taxonomy): domain Eukaryota; kingdom Metazoa; phylum Chordata; class Chondrichthyes; order Squaliformes; family Somniosidae; genus Somniosus; species Somniosus microcephalus. The sequence continues at coordinate 44,296,615 of NW_028225183.1, forward strand.
ATCAACGAATAAAATATCTCGATCGGGTCCACTGCTGGTGCTTCCTCCACCATAGGCAGTGGCAGGCGTGATAGCCCATCAGCGTTCCCATGCTGTTTCGTGCCTTTATATTCTATTTCATATTGATTCGCCCCTAGAAACAGGAGCCATCTTTGTAACCGCTGTGAAGCCATTACTGGCACGCCCTTCTTAGGATTAAAGATGGAGACAAGTGTTTGTTGGTCAGTCAGCTAGGTGAACTTCTGCCGATGCAGATAATGGTTGAATTTTTTTACTCCCCATATTAGGCTGAGGGCCTCCCTGTCAATCTGGGCATAGATGCGCTCGGCTGAGGTTAGTGACCGAGACGCAAATGCTACTGGCCTCTCCAACCCGTCTGGGAATTTGTGCGACAGCACCGCTCCAATGCCATAGGGGGATGCATCACATGCCAAACGAATTGGTAGTGCTGGGTTGAAATGGGCCAACACCTCTTTTGATGTGATCAATTCTTTACACTTCTAGAAAGCTCGTCTACGTTCGTCATCCCACTTCCATGGTACCCCTGTTTGCGGTAGGGTGTTCAGCGGGTGTAATACCGCAGACAAATTTGGTAAGAACTTGTGGTAATAGTTTACCAGCCCGAGGAACGACCTCAGTTGTGACACTTTTTCCGGAGCTGGAGCCTTGACTACTGCCTCAATCTGGTCAGGGGACTTATGTAACCCCTCTTCATCGATGACATGGCCGCAATACGAGATCTGTTTCTGGAAAAACTCGCACTTGTGGCGATTAGCTCGTAGCCCATACTCCTTTAATCTGGCGAGCACCTTCTCCAAGTTAGCGAGGTGATCACTGTCATTTTCGCCCGTGACCAAGATGTCGTCCAAATAACACTGGGTCCCTGGAATCCCTTGCAGGACCTGATCCTTCGCCCTTTGCCAGATAGCCGGAGCCGAGGCTACTCCAAACACCAGCTGGTTGTATTGATAGAGACCTTTATGGGTGTTGATCATAAGGTAATGTTTCGAAGCTTCTTCTACCTCCATTTGCAGGTACGCCTGGGCGAGATCAATTTTGGTGAAGCGTTTGCCACCAGATAGCGAGTAGAAAATATCCTCAATTCGTGGAAGCAGATATTGCACCGTGTGAAGGACTGGGTTCACTGTCACCTTAAAATCCCCACAGATGCGGACATTCTTTGGTCCCCCAGGCATATTACTCAACGACCTCTTCATTACAGGAATGATGGGTGTAGCCAACTCGCTCCAGTCCACTTTGGACAGTACTCCTGAACGTTCCAACCCTTCCAGCTCTGCTTCAACCGCTGGTCTGATCGCATAAGGCACTGGTCTGGCCTTCAGAAACTTTGGGCTTGCATTATCCTCTATTATAATTGTTGCTGTTATTCCTGTTAGTGTTCCTAGTCCCTCCTGGAACACTTCTTTTGCATCAGTTAGCATTTTTGACAGTTGTCCAGATGTGACGTCGTCATCCTTTTTGGCCTCCACCTTCAGTGCATGTATGGAATGCCAATCTAAATGTAGCTTCCGGATCCATTCACGTCCTAGCAGTGGTGGTCCTCCATTTGGCAATACATATATAACCATTTCAAACATTTCCTGACATTTATATGTCACTTTCACCCTTATTTTTCCTTTGGGGTAGACTTTTTTCCCCGTATATATCTTCAAGACAATCTCTGTAGCTTTCAAGGGTATGTGTGAAAATAGCCGCTTGTAGTCTCTTTGATTTATGACTGTTAGAGCTGACCCTGTGTCCAATTCCATTTCCACTTGGACTCCGTCTATCTTGAGTGTATCCCAGATAGTCTGGTGATCTTCCATTTCGGTTACATTATGTAGTTTCAGACAAACCAGCTCCTTGCTTCCGGAGTCTGTGTCACTTTTCTGTTCGTCTGAACCACTGTCCATCACCTGGTGTGCCTTTTTGTACTTCTCCTGTGGAGATTTCTTACTGTTGGTTTTCTTCCCAGACCTGCAGACTCTTGCTATGTGTCCTGCTTTCCCACACTGTCTGCACACTTGGTCCTTGAACCAACAATCTTTCTGGTCATGTGTTGTTCTGCCGCAGCGATAGCACTTCCCTGTTCCATAGGTCATTTCGTTGGTGCCATATTCTTGCGGTCTCCGTTGTACCTCTGCAGCGCCCCTTGCGGGTGCTTCATGTAATACTGCCATATTGATAGATTTGTCCAGCGTAAGGTCCTTATCTGATAGAAGCCGTTTCTGGGTTCCTTCACTTTTTATCCCACACACAAACTTGTCGCTTAACGTGTCTGCTAGTCCCGTTCCAAACTGGCAGTATTTCAATAGCTTGCGCAGTTCCGTTAGGTACTCAGCATTGCTTTCGCTTTTGTGTTGGTTCCTTTTATGCAACTTAAATCTTTCTGCTATCAGCAGCGGTGTGGGGTTAAAGTGGTCCTGTAGGATTTCTACTATGCTTTCAAAATTCTTGTTTACCGGCTTTTCTGGGGTTATTAGATTTCGCAGTAACCCATAAGTTTTTGCACGCATGGAATTTAACAGAACCAATGCTTTATTAGCACCTGGCACGTCATTCGCCCTGCAGTACACCTCAATACATTCCACATATGTCTCCCAATCTTCGACTTCATTGTCGAATGTAGAGATACTGCCACTCTTCGGCATCCTTGGCTGTGCGTTAACTATCCCTAATGGCGCCTCCCATGCTTCCCCTTCTTCTCCGCTGGCAAAAATGGCATCTCCCGTGCTTTCCTTCATTCTAGCGCTCGCCCGTCTTCTCCGCTGCGGCTTCGCAAAATGGCGTCTCCCGCACTCTTCCTTCTTCTCCGTGGCTCAATGGCTCCTCCTGCACTCTCCCTGCTTCTCTACAGCTCAATGGTGCATCCCGCGCTCTCCATGCTTCTCCGTGGCTCAATGGCATCTCCCCTTGCTTCACCACGCAGACCCTGATCAGCCCGTGATCCCTGGCTCTGCTCTGCGCATTCTTCTCTTGATATTTGTCTACGCTGCTCAGTCTAGAACCCGGCTGTTTCTTACCCTCTCTCTCTCTCTCCGGTTTGCAGTATTTTTCCTCGACGCCACTCGGTGATCAATCCCCGGCTGCGCCCTGCTCTCTTCACCCTCTTTCTTACCCCATCGATGCTGCCCGGCTCTCTCTCTCTGCCATCGGTCGGCTCCAGCCGCCGCTGCTCGGGAAGGGTCTGCTCTGCACCTGTCGTTGGTCTCTTACTGCTCGTTGTGGCTGGGGAACCACAGCCTCCCCAGCGAAGTTGGATCTCTGCCTGACTGCTGGGCGGTTGCTTGCGGTCGACGCCCATGTTCCTGGACTCGACTATTTTTTTTAATGTTGCAGGTAGATTTGCATCAACACTCGTCGCCACTGTTAGATCCATGGTTCAGTGGATAAATAATTACACAGATGCTGTACATAAACAAAAAACAGGTCTTTACTGGAGGAGGGTCATCTCTAGACTGGGGTACAGAGGCATGCGCACAGCTTATATACCAGTGTGGTTACTGCCGGTACTACATTATACAGGAGCTGTAAAAAGCAGTTCTGACTTAAAGCACATACACTACAAGTGGGGAGTTTAATCAGTCTCTGCCTGTCTCTGTTTGGTGAGTAGGCAACAGATGCCAGACATAGAAACATAGAAGACAGGAGCAGGAGGAGGCCATTCGGTCCCTCGAGCCTGCTCCGCCCTTCAATGCGATTATGGCTGATCATCGAAGTTCAGTACCCAGTCCCTGCTTTCTCTCCATACCCCTTGATCCTTAAGAAATATATACAACTCCTTCTTGCATATATTTAATGTATTGGCCTCTACTGCCTTCTGTGGTAGAGAATTCCACAGGTTCACCACTCTCTGGGTGAAGAAATGTCTCCTAATTTCTGTCCTAAAATGCCTACCCCTTAACCTTAGACTGTGACACATGATTCTGGACTGCCCGACCATCGGGAACTTCCTTCCTGCATCTAGTCTGTCCAGTCCTGTCAGAATTATATAAGTTTCAATGAGCTCCCCTCTCATTCTTCTAAACTCCAACGAGTACAAGCCCAATTGACCCAATCTCTCCTCATACATTATTCCTGCCATCCCAGGTAACAGTCTGGTGAATCTTCGCTGAACTCCTTCCATGGCAAGTACATCCTCCCTCAGATAAGGCGACCAAAACTGCACACAATACTCAAGATGTGGTCTCACCAAGGCCCTGTACAACTGCAGCAAGACATCCTTGTTCCTGTACTCAAACCTTCTCGCTATGAAGGTCAACATACCATTTGCCTTCTTAACCGCCTGCTGCACCTGCATGCTTACCTTCAGCGACTGGTGCACAAGGACACCCAGACAAGATCCCGGGCCAGTGAGTCTGTCACCCCATGTGCCTGTCTCTGTGACTTGTGCACAAGATCAATCCCCAGTCAGTAAATCCCCCAGCCCTGCCAGTTATATCTGGATCGATGCTGAACCTCTCAGTTTTCGGTCTATTGAATCCGAGTTTAAGCCATGTGTGGTAAACAGAATGTCTCACTATTTCTGTGAATAATACTATATTCTAAAAGCAGGCTAGGATACACACAGACAAACTGTGACACGTTCCTGCCCCTAAATCTTTCTAACTGAGAGTGCCTGGGCCGCCTGTATCAGAGTACGAACATTAAGACTGATACCATCTCTCTCTCTCTCTCTCTCTCTCATTGCTGTCTCCGGGTGTTGAGAATGGAATGCATCAGACACCAGTTGCTCTGTTCAGTTCCTCAGTTTCGGAGGAGGAGAGAGAGAGGCTAGAGGGGCGGTGAGATCATCATTTCTATTTTCATATAAATCAAACATATTTCTGCCTGCAAACAATATAGTACCTTCAAACCAGATAAGAGTGAACACAGCCACAGCTGTGATTGGCTCCTGCCCCTGAATCTGGGGAACAGACACTGTGAGGAACTCCAACTAACCCCGAGAATCGGCAGCACAGGCCGAGCGGAGAGGAAAACCTGTCCTGTGAACTGTAAATCTGGGAACAGATTGTGCTGTGAATGAGCAGAGTGAACATTGTGTCAGCGAGAGTGTGTTAAAGGGACGGGCGGGTTAGACTAATGTCACTGTGTTTGTGTGTCCGCTCTCATTGCCGGATTTCAGAGGCAATCTTGTGTAAAATTCAAAGATTTCCCTGTCATAGGATCGCCCTGCCCCCCTGCTCAGCCTTGCAGTGGGAATTAAACGTGAAGCTTTATTTGATTTCAAATTTCAGCCGAAAAACAAAGAACATGTCGGCGATGGGATGAGAGAGCGCGATCAGTGCAGCAATGAAACGGCTGTAAATCGAAATTGCTGCCTTTACTTCTGATGAAACTTTCTCGGCAGCAGACACCCCGTTCTTCGAGACAGAAAGAGGCCAGTCTGGGAATGTGGAGTGCCCGAGTTTAATTGGAATCGGAGAGTTAATGAGGAGAGAGAAACACAGAGAGGCTGGTGGGGCCGGGAGCTGACAGCAGGATGTCTCCTCCCCTCCCGCTCTCTCTGTTTAATCTCTCACTCTGTCTCCTCCCCTCCCCGCCTCTCTTACTCTGCGCTTTCTCAGTCAGGTCGGAGTCGGCTGTATATAAGAGCAGCCAGAAACTGTTAGTTTCTCATTCAGCAGAAGTTTGACTGAAGAATCGTCATGACTGGACGAGGCAAAGGAGGCAAAGGACTGGGCAAAGGCGGAGCCAAGCGCCACCGTAAAGTGCTCCGTGACAACATCCAGGGCATTACCAAACCAGCCATCCGCCGCCTGGCTCGCCGTGGCGGTGTCAAGCGGATCTCGGGTCTGATCTACGAGGAGACCCGCGGGGTGCTGAAAGTTTTCCTGGAGAATGTGATCAGGGATGCGGTCACCTACACTGAGCATGCCAAGCGCAAGACGGTCACTGCCATGGATGTGGTGTACGCTCTGAAACGGCAGGGCCGCACTCTCTATGGATTCGGCGGCTGAACAACTCGACCCTTTCAACCAAACTCAACACAAAGGCTCTTTTAAGAGCCACCCACAGCCTCACAGAGAGAGCAGTGACCTGGGAACGGGAGCTGGGGTAGATTGTTCTCAAAAATAGATTGTGGTCAGAAATATTATTAACAGATATGTGATGTGTTCTGTAATCTTTGAATGTCGCTTTCGGTTGCACCAGGTTTATGGAGTTATTTCCTCAGACGGAACATTCCCCCTGTCCGTGTAAAGCCACATCGCGTCTACACATTTCTCCATTGTGCAGTTATACTGTAATGATTATAATTTAATAATTAGTTGGCTGGTCGGACATGAGCCGTTGAGTGGGTTACTGAAAAGAGTCCAACTTGTGAATTTGCAGCCAGACGGTGGTGTCCGGCCCTGATACTGACAGGGTTTGTGAAATTGTGAAATTTCAGTTCAGTCATTCGGGGACCTGAAATTACATCAGTTTGAGCCGCTCTAACCCGACCTTACTTCTGATTGGGGGTCCGCTCCACAATCCCATTTCGTAACCAATCACAGAGCCACAGATTAGAAAGTAAGCACATCATTGGTTGACATTGTCGGCCTGTCGAAATGTTTGAATTTTTTTTTGATTTTGAAAAAGCCCGCCAATTCCAGTGCCGGAAAGGAGCGAATTAATCTAAAGTCTAGTTTCAATGGAATGATTTTAAAATCTCCGTCATTTTGTTCTGTTATTCTGCGTTCAGCGTCAGTAATTCCTGGCGCTGTTCTATGAACAGGTTTAATTTGTCAGCCTCTTATCTGTAACCGGCGCCAATAAGTCTCCATTCAGCAATCTAAAATGTGCCGAGTATCAGATCGCTGACTGCACAGTTACCCAATGACAGATTATTGGCCAAGGCCTTCTCACAGGCTCCACGGGGACAGAGAGAAGCGACTGAATTCTGATCCTCTCCCCTGAAAGCGGCGGCTAACGTCACAATGGGACGGGCGGGGGGAAATTCTGAATGGGCTGGAGAGGAGAGGGAGAGGAATCGAGTGGAAGAGCGGGAGAATGGCGCGGGGCCCTTTCCCCGCTCCTGTCAGCATCAACAGCCCAGGGTGCGGGCAATGGGAAGGGCCCTAAAGCACCAAGCCCAGGAAGGTACATTTAAAACCTTCAATGATTCTGGTAATGATCGTCTCAATATGTGCAGAATAAAATCGATTTGTCTCAAAACGCTTATTTCCTGCACTAAAATTGGCGATCTTTTTGAAATGGCCGATTAATCACAGCTCAGCCAATCGGGGCCTGAGTATCCAGCGTTTCATTGATTGGCTGAAGATCAACTCTGACCAATCAGTGCTCGGGGCGGTCCCTCACTGAGTATAACAAGGCGGACACACAGCAGACTCCGCATTAACAGTCCGTGTGTTCCAGATTGTGTTGAGATCGGTTCAGAAAATGGCCAGGACCAAGCAGACAGCGCGCAAATCGACCGGAGGGAAAGCTCCTCGCAAACAGTTGGCGACCAAAGCGGCCCGGAAGAGCGCTCCAGCCACGGGCGGAGTGAAGAAACCCCATCGCTACAGACCCGGCACTGTGGCTCTGAGGGAGATCCGCCGCTACCAGAAATCCACCGAGCTGCTGATCCGCAAACTGCCCTTCCAGCGCCTGGTGCGGGAGATCGCTCAGGACTTCAAGACCGACCTGCGCTTCCAGAGCTCGGCCGTCATGGCCCTGCAGGAGGCCAGCGAGGCTTACCTGGTGGGACTCTTTGAGGACACCAACCTGTGCGCCATCCACGCCAAGCGAGTCACCATCATGCCCAAAGACATCCAGCTGGCCCGCCGCATCCGCGGGGAGCGCGCCTAAACTCACCCTGCCCGGCTCTAGACTTTAGCACCAAATACAACAACGGCTCTTTTAAGAGCCACCAAATCAGCAAAGGAAAGAGCTGCGATCGCCCCAAGGCAAATTGGACTGTGCACACACCGTGCTGCTCTTGCAGTGTTAATGTAATTGGGATTTATAAAGTGGGGGCAGTGAATGTCTGGGTATGGTCTAGGTTTAAATGTGAGTGATCTGCCCAGTAAACTGACTGCACCCGCCCAGTATAGGAAACTATAAGTGGGAGCACTGATCCAACTCCACATACCGGGATTGATCATCGAGAGAGAACGAGGTGCCTGAAGTCTGAAGCTCACTTTTAAAATCAACTCTTACTGCGGGGAGAGGTAGTTACTACTTGGAATATTTTATATTAACCAGAGCTGTAATTCTGGTTCGATGCTCTCGTTGATGATCTCGTTGAATGGCGGAGCAGGCTCGAAGGGCCGAATGGCCTACTCCTGCTCCTATCTTCTATGTTTCTATGTCTGCAAATTAAAAGGGGAAAAGTTAGTATGGATCAATGTGCTCAGGATGTATATGGAATTATTGGCCCAATAAGGAACGTTTCTCCCATCAACCGCTCACTGGCTTAATAATCGTTTCTTAACATGCGTTCATATTCGGCTCTCCCAATGTGTTTAAATAGGGCCGGTCTCACGTTAAGTTTCCGTGTGTTTTGTTTTTCTCTGAAGCCAGCTGATCTGAATATTCGGTAACAACAAACCCACTGTAATGTTTGTGGATTTACAGTTCTACATGTCCTGTTCATAGCCGAGAATGGCTGAACAGTAAACAACCCTTTCACAGATAAAGTGGGTGGCTCTGAAAAGAGCCTTTGGGTTATTAGATTGAATCTTGTCCGCTTTACTTGCTCTTGGAGCTGGCAGTGCTGGTTTTCTTGGGCAGCAGCACCGCCTGGATATTAGGCAGCACCCCGCCCTGAGCGATGGTCACCTTTCCCAGCAGCTTGTTGAGCTCCTCGTCGTTGCGGATGGCCAGCTGCAGGTGTCTGGGGATGATGCGGGTCTTCTTGTTGTCGCGGGCCGCGTTCCCGGCCAGCTCCAGGATTTCAGCGGTCAGATACTCGAGCACAGCAGCCATGTAGACCGGGGCTCCGGCACCCACACGCTCAGCGTAGTTGCCTTTTCGCAGGAGCCTGTGAACACGGCCCACAGGGAACTGCAGTCCGGCCCGGGATGAACGGGATTTGGCCTTGGCCCGAGCTTTACCGCTGGTTTTTCCTCTTCCAGACATTTCCACAATTCACTCGTTGAAAGAAATAATGATAAACTCCGCCCACATCTGCCCTACTTATACCTTCTGGAGGAATGAAAATACGAACTTGTGATTGGTCGCTCTGTGGGGAATTTATTTGGTGTTTTCCGGTGACCAATTACAGTCTGTTTTTCCCGCCAATGGCAAGGGTGCGAAAATAACTGTCCTCAACAGTCAGACCGCCAACGATTTTTAATTTCAAAAAGCCCGCCAATATTTTCCTAAACCAGCGAATTAAGTTAATAAATGAACTATTCGCCAAAGATTTCCGGACAGTTTTTTATTCCTTTTGTCTTATTCCAGCTCTCCCTTGCAAATTCTATGCTGTTACAATTGGGATTAATTTCGGGTTCAATTTCAAACTGTATCGGGCGGGATTAAATCCCCATTGATTCTGTAACGGGACACATTCCAGCTCAATCTGTGTAAAAGTGAGGATTCACAGATTATCGATCGATCCTTTGCACAGGCGCTGCTGCGGGAGTGAAACCAGATCTGGGAGTCCTGCTGTGAGAAGAGAAGAGGGACAGAGTGTTCAAACTGCCCCCATTCTGGTCTCTAAGAAACCCCATTCTGGGTTGTTAGATTACAGGAATTCTCGGGTTAATTAAAGGATTGACTCCCAACTGGCATTGAAAAAAATGAAAATGTTTTTGCAGAGATTGAGGTGAATGAAATCTGAGTCTCATCTCGAAAACAAGCTTTTAATTCGTCGGAAGGAGCTGCAAGTGAACGGGTCTGAGATCAAAGGGAAAGCGATCAGGGACCGTGTTTGTAGTTTACTGGGCGGGAAATACAACAACGACGCTAAGGTCGATCTGGGCAGTGAAACTGCTTATCTGAAAATTCAAAATCAAATCTAAAGTTGGAACTTCAAACGTTCTCAAACACACTTGTTAAGGAGAAACATTACAGTAAATTGATTCCAAAGTGAGATGCGTTTGTGTAGATCTTTCAGAGAGATTGTGGGTGGCTCTTAAAAGAGCCTTTGTGTTTTGGGTTTGTTCTTTCAGGACAGCGTGGAGTTTTACTTGGAGCTGGTGTATTTGGTCACCGCCTTTGTCCCTTCCGACACGGCGTGCTTGGCCAGCTCCCCGGGCAGCAGCAGGCGCACGGCGGTCTGGATCTCCCGGGAGCTGATGGTGTGCCGCTTGTTGTAATGGGCCAGGCGGGAAGCCTCACCCGCGATACGCTCGAAAATATCGTTCACAAACGAGTTCATGACGCCCATGGCCTTGGAGGAGATGCCGGTGTCAGGGTGAACCTGCTTCATCACTTTGTAGATGTAGATGGAGTAACTCTCCCTCCTCGACTTTCTACGCTTCTTGCCGCCCTTCGCTGCCGGTTTAGTGACAGGTTTCTTGGCGCCCTTCTTGGCAACTGGTTTCTTTTCGTCAACCATTCTCAAAGTCGATTTCAAATACAAATATGACGCAATCCCGCTCCGCGCTCGGCTTAAATAGGCTGCCCCCACAACCCTATGCTAATGAGGGATGGGTGAAGGCAATGATTGTCATTGGCTGCTTAGGAATGCTGTCAATTTCCATTGTTCTGCATGTCTCTGATTGGCTTCTTTATTTATCCAATCAGATTGAGTTTTTATCACCAGCACGCCCCCTGCAGTCAGAAAGGTCATTGCAAGAGCAGAGGAAGCTTCATCTTCCCATTCACCAATTCCCAGACCATTATCCGGGGTCCCAAGCGCTTCTTCCGGACGTGACAGCAATTAATTGTACTTCCTTCAACCAGTGCACTATATTCACGCCTGGCGGTGTGGTCTCCGCCACTTTAGTTCAGTATCTGCCAGTCTCTAGTACTGTGAATGTGTGTATTGGAATAGTTCTGTATTATTCATTCTCTGGTGATTTATGTAAATGTGGGAATCATTCTCAATCTCAGTCTCTGTTACAGTATGTGAGTGTGGGACCCATTTGTTTCCTGTCCGTCACTGATACCATGTGTCAGTGCGGGATTCCATCTGTTACGGTCATACTCTGGTACCATGTGTCAGTGTTGGAATTCATTTGGAATCAGTCATTCTCTGGTAGTGTACGAGTGTGTGACATTAATTCTGTGTCAGTCTGTCACTGGGATGTGCAAGTCTGAGATTCATTCTATATCTGTCATTCACTGGGCTGGTGTGCAAGTCTAAGTCTATGATGTCAGTCTCTGGTACTGAGTGTGAGATTCATTCTGTATCTGTCAGTCTTTGGGACTGCATATTAGTGTTGGATTAGAGCTGAACCTGTCTGTCTCTGGTACTGTCTATCAGCGAAGAATTCCGCATGAATCTGCTACTTACTCGATTTATGAAAGTGCGATTCTTACTGCATCTATCAGACTCTGGCACTGAGATTAATTCCATTTCTGCTGGTATCTGGTACTGTATCTGTGTATGGGACTGAATCTATCTGTAAATCAATCATACTGCATGTGATTGTTTAGTCATTCTGTATCTGCCGGCCCTCTGATGCTCTGTGTTACTGTAAGATTCATTCTCTGTCTGTCAACCTCTGTTCTGTAATTGCAAGTTAGAGTAATTATATATCTGACAATCTCTGGTGCTGTATCTGAGAGGGAGATTCATTCTGTACCAATCAGTCTTTAATGTGGGGTTAATTTTGTCGCTATCATTTTCTTATGCTGTGAGCGAGTGTGTATTAATTCTGGGTCTGTCGCCATCTGATATGCTGTCAGTGTGAGATTCATCCTCTCTCTCTGCCAATCTGATATACTGTATGTGAGATTGAGATTTATTATATACCTGTCAGTTGGGGATTTATTCTGTCTCTGTCACTATCTGGTACAGTATGTGAGTGTGTGATTCATGCTATGTATCTGTCAGTCTCCGATACCATATGTGAGCATGAAATTCTATAGCTCTCAGTCTCTGATAATCTGTGTCAGTGTGGGATTGATTCTGTGTTAGTCAGTGTCTGATACTCTATGTGACAGTGAGATATATTCTGTATCTCTCAGTCTATGGTAATATGTTTGAGAGTGAGATTCATTCTGTATCAGTCAGTAATTAATACTCTGTCAGAGTGGGGATCATTTTTCTCTATAATTTTCTGGTACTGTATCTGTTTGACTCTGATACTCTGTTAGTGTCAGATTAATTCTGTATCTGTCAGTCTCTGATACTGTATATGAGACTGAGATATATTCAACATCATTCAGTTCTGGCACGGCATAAGAATTTGGGAATCATTCTATAACTGCCTGTCTCTGTTACAAAATCTACCTAATTGTCACATACAGCACCAGACATTGACAATACAGAATCAATCACACACCGATACACAGTATCAGAGATTGAAGTAACAAATTATTCTCATTCTCACTCATTACGTGAGACTGACAGATACTGAATGCACCTCATTGCACATACTGAACCAGAAACTGACAAATCCAGAATTTACAAACACTGACAAAGTGTATCAAAGTCTAAGAGATAAAGATTGCATATAACAATCACATACAATACCAAAGACAGGCAGTTTCTGGTACGGTATCTTTGATTGGGATGTATTATGCAGCTGAGAGTCTGATACTGTATGTGAGATAGAGATTGATTCAGGAACTGTCAATCTCTGGATAACATTTGAGATTCAGATTAAATCTGTATCTGTCAGTCTGGGTAATGTGTGTGACTGAGAATCAATCTGTTTGTCCGTCTCTGAAAATTTGTGTTGGTGTGTGATTATTATGTATTGTCAGTGTCTGGTACTGTAAGTGAAAATGAGGTAGATTTTTGTATCTGTCAGTCCCTGATACTATGTGAGAGAGTGAGATTCATTGATTATCAGTCAGTCTGTTCTACTTTGTCAGTGTGAGTATCCTTTTGTCTCGATCATTTAATAAGTTAGTGTTACCGTTTTGATTCTGTATGTGAGAGTTAGATTAATTCAGTATATCAGTATCTGTCAGTCTCAGGTGTTGTATGAAAGTGCGGGATTCATTCTGTATCTGTCTGTCTCTGATTCCCTGAGTTAGTGTGAAATTAATTATCTCTTTGTCAGTTTATGATTCTGTATGCGAGAGTTAGATTAATTCAGTATCTGTCACTCTCTGGTGGAGTATCTAATTGTGGGATTCATTCTGTATATTTCAGTCTCAGATACAGTGTGTGAGAGTTAAATTAATTCTGTGCCTCTCATTCTGTATATCTGTCTCTGAAGCTCCTGTCATTGTGTGGTTGATTCTGTATTTCTCAATGTCTAGTACTTTATATGACAGTGAGGTAAATTCTCTGTCAGTCTCTGGACTTTGTGTGAGAGTGAGATTCATTCTGTACCAGTCAGTCTTTAATAATCAATGTCTGTGTGGGATTAATTGTGTCTATCATTTTCTGGCATTGCACGTGTATGTGGGATTCATTCTGAGTCTGTCACACTCCGATACTCTGTGTCAGTTTGTAATTCAACCTGCACCTGTCAGTCTCTGGATGGTGAATGTGGGTTTTACTCTGTACCTGTCAGTCTCTGATGAGAGAGTGTGGGTGATACACTGCAACTGGCAGCTTCTGATATGTGAATTTTAGGTTTTACTCTACCAGTCAGTCTCTGGTCTGTGAATGTTGGTTTTATTCTGTACCTATCGATCTCTTGTATGCTATCTGGTTTTATTCAGTACCAGTCAGTTTCCGATAGATTAGTGCGGGTTGTTTTCCTGTACCTATCAGTACCTGGTATATGAGTGGGATTTTGACCTGTATCTGTAAAATTTTGATATGTGAGTGAGGTTTTGTCCTGTACTTGCCAGTTACTGATCTGTGAGTTGGTTTGTGCTGAACATGTCAATTTGTGGAATGTGAATAGGATATTGTCCTGTACCTGTAATTTTCTTGTCTGTAAGTGGGGTATAACCCTGTTCCTGCCAGTTTCTGGAATATGACTGGAATTTTGACTTGTTTCTGTCAGTTTCTGGTATGTAAGTGGAATTTTGCCTGTACCTGTTAGTTTCTGGTATGTGGGTTGTGTATTGTCCTGATCCTGTCTGTTTCTGGTACGTGCATGGGGTTTTGTCCTGTACCTCTCAATTTCTGCTATGTGATTGGAGTTTTACCTGTTAATGTCAGTTTCTTGTATGTGAGTGTGAATTTGACCTTTACCTATCAGTTCCTGGTATGTGAGTGCGGTTTTGACCTGTAACTGCAAGTTTTTGATGTGTGAGTGGGGTTTTGTCCTGTACTTGCCTGTTACTGATATGTGATTGTGTTTGTGCTCTACCTTTCAGTATCTGATATGTGAAAAGGTTTTTGTCGTGTACATGTCATTTACTTGTCTGTAAGTGGGCTTTTGACTTGTAATGTGTGGGATTTTGTCCTGTTCCTGTCAGTTTCTGTTATGCGAGTGGAGTTTTGTTTTGTACCTGTCAGCTTCTGGAATGTGAGTGAGATTTTTACCTATTCCTGACAGTTTCCCTTATGTTATTTGTGATTTTTCCTGTACCTGTAATTTTCTGGTATGTAAGTGTGTTTTTTTACTGTTCCTGCCAGTTTCTGGTGTGTGAGTGGTGTGTTTGTCCTGTACTTGTAAGTTTCTGGTATGTGATTGTGATTTTGTCCTGTACCTGTCAGTTTCTCATGGGTACAGACAAACCCCTGCTGACACATCAGTTTCTGGTACGTGATTGGGGCTTTGTCCTATACCTATCAGTTAGTGGGGCTATGTCCTATACGTATCAGTTTCTGTTATGTGTGTGTCGTTTTCTCCTGTATCTGTCAGCTTCTGGTATGTGTGTGTCGTTTTCTCCTGTATCTGTCAGCTTCTGGTATGTGAGTGGGGTATTGTCCTGTACCTGTCAGCTTCTGGTACGTGAATGGGGTTTTGTCCCATACCTGTCAGTTTCTGGTATGTGAGTGGGGTTTTCTTCTGTACTTTTCAGTTTCCGATATGTGAGTGGTATTTTTTCCTGCACCTGTCAGTTTCTGGTATGTGAGTGTAGTGTTGTCCGGCACCTGCAATTTTCTGATAATTGAGTATGGTTTAGCCCTGTACCTGTCAGACTCTGGTAGTTGAGTGGGGCTTTGTCCTATATCTAAAAATTCCTGGTATGTGAGTTGGGCTATGTCCTATACCTGGCAGTTTCTTGTATGTGAATGTGGTTTTCTCGTGTACCTGTCAGTTTCCAGTACATGAGTGGGGTTTTGTCCTGTACCTGTCAGGTTCGGCTATGTGAATGTGGTGTTGTCTGGTACCTGTCAGTTTCTGATAATTGAGTGTGGTTTAGTCCTCTACCTCTCAGTTTCAGGTAGTTGAGTGGGGCTTTGTCCTGTATCTATCAGTTCCTGGTATGTGAGTTGGGCATTGCCTGTACCTGGCTGTTTCTGGTATGTGAGTGTGGTTTTCGCGTGTACTTGTCAGTTTCAGATATAAGAGTGGAGTTTTGTCTTCTACCTTTGAGTAATTGGTATGTGAGTTGGTTTTTTGTCCTGTATGTAACAGTTTCTGGTATGAGAGTGGGGCTTTGTCCTGTACCAGTCATTTTCTGGTATGAGAGTGAGGTTTTGTCCTTTAACTGTCAGTTTCTGGTATGTGAGTGGGTCTTTGTTCTGTACTTGTCAATATCTGATATGCGAGAGTGGTTTTGCCCTGTACCTTTCAGATTCTGATATGTGTGAGGTATTGTATCCAGTTACTGTCAGTTTCTGGTACCTGACTGTGATTTTGTCCTGAACCTATCAGTACCTGGTATATGAGTGGAGCTTTGTCCTGTACCTGTAAGTTTCTTGTATGTGAAAAAGGCATATGGGATACTTGCCTTCATTAGCCGAGGCATAGAATATAAGAGCAAGGAGGTTATGATGGAGCTGTATAAAACACTGGTTAGGCCACAGCTGGAATACTGTGTGCAGTTCTGGTCGCCACACTACAGGAAAGATGTGATCGCATTAGAGAGGGTGCAGAGGAGGTTCACCAGGATGTTACCAGGGCTGGAGCGCTTCAGCTATGAAGAGAGACTGGGCAGATTGGGTTTGTTTTCCTTGGAGCAGAGGAGGCTGAGGGGGGACATGATTGAGGTGTACAAAATTGTGAGGGGCATAGATAGGATGGATGCTGAGGAGCTTTTCCCCTTAGTAGAGGGGTCAATAACTAGGGGGCATAGATTCAAGGTAAAGGGAGGGAGGTTTAGAGGGGATTTGAGAAAGAACTTTTTCACCCAGAGGGTGGTTGGAGTCTGGAACTCACTGCCTGAAAGGGTTGTGGAGGCAGAAACCCTCACAACATTTAAGAAGCATTTGGATGAGCATTTGAAATGCCATAGCATACAAGGCTACGGGCCAAATGCTGGAATATGGGATTAGATTAGACAGGGCTTGATGGCCGGCATGGACACGATGGGCCGAAGGGCCTCTATCTGTGCTGTATTACTCTATGACTCTATGACTCTATGAATGGGCCTTTGCCCTGTAACTGTCAGTTTCTGGTATGTGATTGGGCTCTTGTCCTTTACATGTCAGTTTCTGTTATGTGAATGTGGTTTTTTCCTGCTCCTGTCAGCTTCTGGGATGTATGTGGGTTTTTTTCCTGTACCAGTCCATTTCTGATATGTAAGTGGGGCTTTGTCCTTTAACTCTCAATTTCTGTTATGAGAGTGTGGTTCAGTCCTCTACTTGTCAGCTTCTGGTATGTGAGTGGGGTTTTGTGCTGTAGTTGTCATTTTCTGGAATGTGAGTGGAGTTTTATCCTGTACCCCTCAATTTCTGGTATGTGAGTGGGGTTTTGTGCTGTACTTGTCAATTTTTGGTGTGCGTAAAGGTTTGCAAAATCCCTCAGCCCCGAAGATACTGCAGATATTAATCCACATCGTGGATGGAGACTGTGCGTGATTTTAAATTGTCTCTGGGTGGGACAATGTTTTAAAACATGCCCAGAACCGCAAAAGGCTGCTTTGAGATGGGCGGCACGTGGACAACACCGGAATCGAGGAATGTTGTGGAAAAATTCGCACAATTTAACAGTACATTTTATTAAAATTTGTACCCTTGAGTTTGGTAAATTGGAAAGGGGTTTAAAAATGGCCGTCAGAAAAGCATGGCCAAGGACAAAGAGGCTTGGAAGCAGCTCGTGCAGGTCTGTCAAAAGTGGGAGGATCAAGCAGTGGCAGTCAGATTCTGTCAATCAAAAAGGGAGTTTCCCTTCCCTGCTGACAATCGATGTTTGTTTACTGAAACCACTGCCTTATTGACATAAAGGATTATTCACTTAGGCTGCGGTTTCGAGTGACCACAAGAGAATCGGTTTCTGTTTACATAGTAATCCAACCCCATTCAAAACCCATCAGGGTGAATGGAGATGGTTCGAAGGCTCAGCACAGACTGTTGAAAAAGACACTCAAACTGAGGAAGGGAACAGTTTAAACTGAATGGATTTCAATCACCCATTACTCGACAATGGGACGGTAGGATCCCTTTGTTTTAGCCCAGAAAACTCCAGATGTGGGCGGGAACATTTCGGCCCCAGAATGAAGACACATTCAAACCACTCCAAGCTTTATTTGAATCACCCATTCCAGACAATGGGAGCAGTTTGGCGACTGGGAAATAGCCCATTTGAATCAGCCAATCATGGCCTTTCTCTTGTGTATTCGAACTTTTCAGCGCGAATTTGCACACAGACCTTTTGAGTGCCAATACAGCAGGAGCTCCCAGGTATTAAGATAGCTTCTCAGAAGCATATCTCTCTCTTATTCCTTGGACTGCAGGTCAGCTCTTCTCGCTCTTACTCTTTGGACCACAGGTGAGCAGGTTTCTGACTCCTCAAGGCAATCTAGTAAGGAGTTAGAGGGGTGGTAATTGAAGGGAAATTGCTAAGATTGTGAGACTTACATTGTAGCCATTTATCCCTCGTTTTTGCCATCTGCCTTCCCCTGTTAAGCAAATTTACATTGATCGTGTGGTGTAGTTTCTTTATTCCTTTGATCGTGTGGTGTTTTATTCTTTAGTTAAAAAAGTTTGATTTTCTCGCATCGAGACCATTTTGTCCTTTTTTATATATCATTATTAATTATAAGTTCCTCCAGTCAGAACTGGAAGGGTGGGTTTAGCGATTCGAAACCACTGTTTGGAATTGGTTCACAGTGCAGGCAAAGGCTGCTGGTCAGGTAAATTACCGTAAACCAGGTAAAAGATGCCACCCTGCATATGTGAGTGCGATTTTGATGTGTAACTGTAATTTTCTGATTTGTGAGTGGGGTTTTGTCCTGTACCTGTCAGTTTCTGGTATGTGAAAGTGGTTTTGACCTGTAACTGTAAGTTTCTGATATGTCAGTGGGGTTTTGTCCTGTACTTGCCTGTTACTGGTATGTGATTCTACTTGTGCTGTACCTTTTATTATCTGGTATATGAAAAGGTTTTTGTCTTGTACATATCATTTACTTGTCTGTATGTCGGCTTTAGTCTTGTACCTGTCAGTTTCTGCTTTGTAAGTGGGATTTTGCCTGTACCTTTCAGTTTCTTTTATGTGAGTTGTGTTTCATCGAGACATAGAAGATAGGAGCAGGAGTAGGCCATTCAGCCCCTCGAGCCTGCTCTGCCATTCCATGTGATCATGGCTGAACATCCAAACTCAGTACCCCGTACCTGCCTTCTCCCCATATCACTTGATACCTTAAGCTCTAAGTATTATATGTAACTCCTTCTTGAATATATTTAAAGACTTGGCCTGAAGCGCTTTCTGTGGTAGACAATTCCACAGGTTCACCACTCTCTGGGTTAAAAAATTCTTCCTCATCTCTGTCCTAAATGGCTTACCCCTTATCCTTAGACTATGACCCCTGGTTCTGGACTCTCCGACCATCGGGAACATTCTACCTGCATCTAGTTTGTCCAGACCTGTCAGAATTTTATAAGTTTCGATGAGATCCCCTCTCATTCTTCTAAACTCCAGCGAGTATAAGCCCAATCGACCCAATCTCTCCTCATACGTCATTCCTGCCAACCCAGGGATCAGCCTTGTGAATCTTCACTGAACTCCCTCCATGGCAAGAACATCCTTCCTCAGATAAGGTGAACAAAACTGCACACAGTCCTCAAGGTGTGGCCTCACCAAGGTTCTGTACAACTGCAGCAGGACATCTTTGCTCCTGTACTCAAACCCTTTCACTATGAAGGCCAACATACCATTTGCCTTCTTCACCGCCTGCTGCACCTGCATGCTTACCTTCAGCGACTGGTGCACAAGGACACCCAGGTCTCATTGCACTTCCCCTTCTCCCAATCTATTGCCATTCAGATAATAGTCTGCCTTTCTGTTTTTGACACCAAAGTGGATAACCTCGCATTTATCCACGTTATATTGCATCTGCCATGCTTCTGCCCAATCGCCCAACCTGTCCAAATCATCCTGGAGTTTCTCGGCATTCTGCAAATTTGGAGATATTACATCTAGTTCCCTTATCTAGATCATTAATGTATATTGTGAATAGCTGGGGTCCAAGGACCGATCCTTGCGGTACACCACTAGTCACTGCCTGCCACTTGGAAAAAGACCCATTAATTCCTACTCTCTGATTTCTGTCCGCCAACCAGTTCTCTATCCAAGTCAACACCTTGCCCCCAATCCCATGTGCCTTAACTTTGCATGCTAATCTCTTATGCGGGACCTTATCTAAAGCCTTTTCAAAGTCCAAATAGACCACATCTACTGGTTCTCCCTTATCTATTTTCCCAGTTACATCCTCAAAAAATTCCAGTAGATTAGTCAAGCACGATTTACCTTTTGTAAATCCATGTTGACTTTGTCCGATCCTGTCACTGTTTTTCAAGTGCTCAGCTATTACATCCTTCATAATGGACTCTAGCATTTTCCCCACGACCGATGTCAGGCTTCCTGGTCTGTAATTCCCTGCTATCTCTCTACCACCCTTTTTGAATAGTGGGGTAACATTAGCTACCCTCCAATCCATGGGTACTGTTCCAGATTCCAGCGAATTTTGGTAGATGATCAGCAATGAATCTACTATTTCTAGGGCCACCTCCTTAAGTACCCTAGGATGTAGTTTATCAGGCCCTGGGGATTTATCAGCCTTCAATCCCATCAATTTAACTAACACCATTTCTCTACAAATACTGATTTCTTTCAGTTCCTCCCTCTCACCAGACCCTATGTTCTCCAACATCTCTGGGAGGTTATTTGTGTCCTCCTTTGTGAAGACAGAACCAAAATATGCATTTAATTGGTCAGCCATTTCTTTGTTCACCATTATAACTTCCCCTGCTTCTGATTGCAAGGGACCTACACTTGATTTCACTCATCTTTTTCACTTCAAATATCTATAAAAGCTCTTACAGTCAGTTTTTATGTTCCCTCCAAGCTTACTTTCATATTCTATTTTTCCCTTCTTAATTAATCCCTTTGTCCTCCTTTGTTGAATCCTAAACTGCCCCCAATCCTCAGGGTTACCGCTTTTTCCGGCCAATTTATATGCCCTCTCCTAGGATCTTATGCTATCCCTAATTTTCCTTGTTAGCCACGGTTGAGCCACCCTTTTTGTTTTATTCTTATCCCAAACTGGGATGAACAACTTCTGTAGTTCATCCGTGCGGTCTTTTAATGTCTGCCATTGCCTATCCACCATCAACCCTTTGAGTGACATTCCCCAATCAACCCTACCCAACTCGCATCTCATGCCATCGTAGTTTCCTTTATTTAAATTCAGGACCCTAGTCTCCGAGTCAACTACTTCACTCTCCTTCCTAATGAAGAATTCTATCACATTATGATCGCTCTGACCCAAGGGGCCTCGTACAACAAGATTGCTAATTAATTCTCTCTCATTACATAATACCCAGTCTAAGATGACCTGATCTCTCGTTGGTTCCTCGACATATTGTTCCAGAAAACGATCCCGTAAACATTCGAGGAAATTCTCCTCCACAGTATTTTTACTAATTTGGTTAGCCCAATCTATATATAAATTAAAGTCACCCATGATGACTACTGTGCCCTTACTGCATGCTTCTCTAATTTCCCTTTTAATGCCATCCCCAACCTCCGTATTACTGTTTGGAGGTCAATATACCACTCCCACTAACGTTTTCTGCCCCTTGATATTTCTCAGTTCTACTCATACAGATTCCGCATCATGAGAGTTAATATCCTTCCTTTCAATTGTGTTAATACCCTCTATAACCAGCAATGCTACCCCACCTCCCTTTCTTTTTTGCCTATCCTTCCTAAATATTTAATACCTCTGGATGTTGAGTTCCCAGCCTTGGCCAACCTGGAGCCATGTTTCTGTAATCCCAATCAAATCATATTCGTTTACCTCTATTTGCACATCTAATTCATCCACTTTGTTCCGAATGCACCTTGCATTAAGACACAAAGCCTTCAGGCTTGTTTTTTTAATGCTCTCAGACCTATATGAATTAATATTTACTGTGACCTTGTTTGATTTAAACCGTTGAGGTCTTTGCCTTCTAATTTTGTTTTTCTCCTTCCTGTCTTTTGCTTTTTTCCTTGTTTCCCTTTCCTCTGTCTCCCTGCTCAGGTTCCCAACCCCCTGCCACTTAAGTTTAAACCCTCCCCAACAGCACTAGTAAACACTCCCCCATGGACATCAGTCCCGGCCCTGCCCAGGTGGAAACCGTCCGGTTTGTACTTGTCCCACCTCTCCCAGAACCGGTTCTAATGTCCAATGAATTTCAATCCCTCCCCCTGGCACCATTCCTCTAGCCATGTATTCACTTGAACTATCCTCCTATTTCTACTCTGACTAGCACGTGGCACTGGTAGCAATCCTGAGATTACTACCTTTGAGGTCCTATTTTTTAATTTACCTCCTAACTCCCTATAGTCTGCTTTTAGGACCTCATCCCGTTTTTTACCTGTATCGTTGGTGCCTATGTGCACCATGACAACTGGCTGTTCACCCTCCCCCTCCAAAATGTTCTGCAGCCGCTCCGAGTCGTCCTTGACCCTTGCACCAGGGAGGCAACACACCATCCTGGAGTCTCGATTACGGCCACAAAAACGCCTATCTATTCCCCTACAATTGAGTCCCCTATCACTATAGCTCTTCCACTCTTTTCCCTCCCAGCCTGTGCAGCAGGGCCACCCATGGTGCAACTGTCAGTTTCTGGTACGTGAGTGGAGTTTTGTCCTGTACCTCTCAATTACTGATATGTGAGCGGAGTTTTGTCCTGGCTTAAGAATGGCGCTTTGTCCTGTACCTGTCAGTTTCTGGTATGTGAGTTTGGTTTTCTCGTGTACCTGTCAGTTTCTGATATATGATTTAAGGTTTTGTCCTGTACCTTTAAGTTACTGGTATGTGAGTGGGCTTTTGTCCTGTACCTACCAGTTTGTTTTATGTGTGTGTGGTTTTGTCCTGTACCTGTCAGCTTCTCGGATGTGAGTGGGATTTTCTCCTGTACCTATCAGTACCTGGTATATGAGTGGGGTTTTGACCTGTATGTGTAAGTTTTTGATATGTGAGTGAGGTTTTGTCTTGTACTTGCCAGTTACTGATATGTCAGTGGGTTTGTGCTGATCCTGTCAATTTCTGGTATGTGAATAGGATATTGTCCTGTACCTATCATTTTCTTGCCTATAAGTGGTGTATTGCCAGTTTCTGGAATATGACTGGAATTTTGTCCTGTTTCTGTCAGTTTCTGTTATGTAAGTGAAATTTTGCCTGTAACTGTTAGTTTCTGTTATGTGAGTTGTGTTTTGTCCTGAACCTGTCTGTTTCTGGTACGTTAATGAGGTTATGTCTTCTTCCTGTCAGTTCCTGGTATGTGAGTGCGGTTTTGACCTGTAACTGTCAGTTTCTGATATGTGAGTGTGGTTTTGTCCTGTACTTGCCTGTTACTGATATGTGATTTTGCTTGTGCTGTACCTTTCATGATCTGGTATGTGAAAAGGTTTTGTCTTGTACATGTCATTTACTCGTCTGTAAGTGGGCTTTTGTCTTGTACCTGTCAGTTTCTGTAATGTGTGGGATTTTGTCCTGTTCCTGTCACTTTTTGGTATGTGAGTGGCCTTTCTCCAGTGCCTGTCAGTTTCTGGTATGCGAGTGGCCTTCTTTTGCTGTACCTGTCAGTTTTGATTATGTGAGTGGTGTTTTGTCTTTTACCTGTCAGTTTCTGGTATGTGAGTGGGGTATTGTCCTCTACTTGTCAGTTTCTGTTATGTGAGTCGGGTTTTGTCCTGCACCTGTCAGTTTCTGTTATGTGAAAGGGATTTTGTCCTTTACCTGTCAGTTTCTGGAATGTGAGTGGGGTTTTGTCCTGTACCTGTCAGTTTCTGGAATGTGAGTTGGGTTTTGTCCTGTACCTGTCAGCTTCTGGAATGTGAGTGGGATTTTGTCCTGTACCTGTCAGTTTCTGTTATGTGAGTTGTGCTTTGTCATGTACCTGTCAGCTTCTGGTATGTGAGTGGGGTTTTCTCCTGTACTTTTCAGTTTCTGATATGTGAGTGGTATTTTTTCCTGTACCTGTCAGTTTCTGGTATGTGAGTGTGGTATTGTCTGGTACCGGTCAGTTTCTGTTAATTGAGTGGGGTTATGCTCTGTACCTCTCATTTTCTGGTAGTTGAGTGGGGTTTTGTCCTGTATCTATCATTTCTTGGAGTGTGAGTGGGGTTTTGTCCTGTACCTATCAGTTTCTGGTACGAGAGTGGAGTTTTGTACTTTACCTGTCAGTTTCTGGTATGTGAGTAAGGTTTTGACCTGCACCTGTCAGTTTCTGTTATGTGAGTAGGGCTTTATTTTGTACCTGTCAGTTTCTGGTATGTGAGTAGGGTTTTCTGGTGTACCTGTCAGTTTCTGTTATATGCAGGTATTTTATCCAGTTAGTGTCAGTTTCTGGTACTTAAGTGGGGTTTTATCCTCTACCTGGTATATGAGTGGGTATATACCTGTAACTGTCAGTTTCTGGTATGTGAATGGGCTTTTGTCCAGTACCTGTCAATTTCTGGTATGTGATTGGTGTTTTACCTGTTAACGTGAGTTTCTTGTACCTGATCGGTTTTTTGTCCTGTACCTATCAGTTCCTGGTATGCGAGTTGTGTTTTGTCCTGAACCTGTCTGTTTCTGGTACGTGAATGGGGTTTTGTCATGTACATGTCAGTTTCTGTTATGTGAGTGGTGTTATCTCCTGTACATTTCAGTTTCTGATATGTGAGTGGGATTTTTTCCAGTACCTGTCAGTTTCTGGTATGTGAGTGAGGATTTGACCTGTACCTGTCAGTTTCTGTTAAGTGAGTGGAGTTTTGTCCTGAACCTCTCTATTTCTGATATGTGAGTAGAGTTTTGTCCTGTACCTATCAGTAACTGGTATATGAGTGGGGCTTTGTCCTGTACCTGGCAGTTTCAGGTATGTGACTGGTTTTCTCGTGTACCTGTCAGTTTCTGATATGAGTGGAGTTTTGCCCTGTACCTATCTGTACCTGTTATATGAGTGGGGTTTTGACCTTTAACTATAAGATTTTGATATGTGAGTGAATGTTCGTCCTGAACTTGCCAGTTACTGATATGTGAGTGGGTTTGTGCTGAGCCTGTCAATTTCTGGTATGTGAATAGGATATTGTCCTGTACCTGTCATTTTCTTGTCCGTCAAAGGGGTATTGCCCTGTTCCTGTCAATTTCTGGAATATGACTGGAATTTTGTCCTGTTTCTGTCAGTTTCTGGTATGTAAGTGGGATTTTGCTTGTACCGATTAGTTTCTGGTATGTGAGTTGTGTTTTGTCCTGAACCTGTCTGTTTCTGGTACGTGAATGGGGTTTTGTCATGTACCTGTCAGTTTCTCGTATGTGCAACCGCGATACAAAGTTACATTGTCTGACCTCACTGCAGCACCGCGGCACTCAGATTCACCACACCAGGTGTGTAGGACGATTCTATAGTGAGTTATCAGCATCCAGACACAACACAAACCAAGCACTGGATCATGAATGACACCATCCGGTTGGCATAGTCCTGGTTTATACCTCCCACTCCCAAGGGACGACATGTAAAGTTCAGGAACGCTTCTTGGATATAACCACAGGCACCTGGTCAGTACAAACAATTGTTTTCAGTCTATTGAAAGCGCGTTGAGGGCCTGTGTAATTAACAGACTGCCACAGAACCCGGATCCTGGTGTATCTGGGGGACTCAAAACACGTTTCTGGAGAACACAACGCAGCGAAAAAATAACCGATTTTTGAAATGTGATCTTTCACACATCTCACCTGCTGCCTGAAATAAATGCACTTTGTGAAACTGCCCACATCCTCACAGTCAGGCTGACTTTCCACTGTTCGCTGCCCTAGAACAACAGACACGGTGAGACTTGAACCGATTCAGGAACATTCACTACTGATTTGGGGGAAGAAAGCAGCAATGATTTGAAAGAGCGAGGTGATTTACTTACATTGTTACCTTGCACTGTACACACACAACCCGAGAATGGCCTCTCCCTTCCCCCACTCACTCCATGTTGCGGAACTAGTTCCTGTTCCAATCTGACGCTGAAATTACCCCGACTCAAAGCCCATCTGCGGACACAGTCCCAATGCGATGTGTTGCTGTGAAGAGGCTGCTGTTTGCTCCCATACTCGGCCCGTGATATCTCCGCTCCATGATGTGTTCAGCGATCATCAGCCGAGCACCAAGCAAACATCACCCGCTCGTAGAGCTGGGGGAGGGGAGCTCGCATGGGCCCTTCCTGTCGCTTGTGCGGGGAGAGGGGGAGGAGCAGGCAAATATTTAAATGCTGAAGCGTGAAAGCTGGAGGCGGAGCTGAAGCTCAGAGGACGCTGTCTCTGCTCAGCCTGTCACTCTGATTCTGTCTCCTCCCAGCCTCTCTCACACTCTGCCTTTCTCAATCAGATCCGGGCTGGCTTCATAAATACATTCAGTTAATATTCCTGTGAGGAATCGTCATAGCTGGAAGAGGTAGAGGAGGCAAAGGACTGGGAAAAGGCGGAGCCAAGCGCCACCGTAAAGTACTTAGTGACAACATCCAGGGCACAAAACAAAGGCTCTTCTCAGAGCCACCCACCGCCTCAGATAGAGAACAGGGCCCTGGGACCGGGAGCGGGGCTATATTGGGGTGGGGAATAGCTTCAGAATTATAAGGACTATGGGGCTACAAGTGACTCTTTGGCCCGGACCCTGTATTCTCCCCTCAGTGAAATGCTCTTTTAGTCTTCCTGGGTGTCCATGCGCTCAGTGTCCTGTTTCCATTCAGCTTTTATACATCAGGCAGATGGTGTGACGGGGAACCGGGGCTTTCCACGTCACAATAGGTTAAACCGAGCTGCTGTGACAAGAGGCCAACTTGTGAGATTATTCTCCTTCTGAAGTTTGCTTCCTGCACAGATATTGTCGGGGATTGTGAAATTCAAGGGTTTCAGGAAAGTCAGTGGATGGACTGTAATGTTAAACATAACATAAGAACATAAGAAGTAGGAGCAGGAGTAGGCCATACGGCCCCTCGGGCCTGCTCCGCCATTCAATAGGATCATAGCTGATCCGAACCTAGACTCACGTCAACTTCCCTGCCCGCTCCCCATAACCCCTAATTCCCTTATCAGCTAGGAAACTGTCTATCTCCATTTTAAATTTATTTAATGTCGCAGCTTCCACAGCTCTCTGTGGTAGCAAATTCCATAGATTTACTACCCACTGAAGAAGTTTCTCTTCCTCTCAGTTATTCTAAGATTATGCCCCTTATCTCTAGTCGCACCCATCAGTGGAAACATCCTCACTGCATCCACCCGATCAAGTTCCCTCACAATATTATGTTTCGATAAGATCGCCTCTCAGTCTTCTGAATTCCAATGAGTAGAGGCCGAACCTACTCAACCTTTCCTCATAAATCAACCCCCTCATCTCCGGAATCAACCGAGTGAACCTTCTCTGAACTGCCTCGAGAGCAAGTATATCTTTTCTTAAATATGGAATGTATAGTAATCTGGGATGTTATGATTAAGGTTATCCACCAGGTGGTGCTGTAACCAATGCTGCTACTAAGGTCAGAGTTTTGCTTCCTGTTAAGGTCAGAGGTTTGCTTCCTGTTATGTCAGCACAAGGTGGAATGCCAGGATGCTGATGCTGGCTGTCTGCAAACGTGTTTCCCATTTGTTAATAAAGTACTCGTATTAATTCTACGATATCGTCTCTTTGAATCCTTGTTCCATTTAATGGATTTATCACATTTGGCGACGAGGCAACTTAAGGACGCTGCATAAAGAAGAAAAGTCTGCCGGGACATTTAAACAACAAAATCACGAGCTAAAGTTAGCTACAAGCTGGAAGAGATCATGGCTGCCACCATAGGAAAGGTTTCTGCTTTTGATATTCAAGGAACAGGAAAGAGGAAGAGAGCATAATGCACTATGTAGCAGTGTTACGTAAATTAGCACAAGATTGCAATAATGGGAACAACCTGAATGAAATGCTGTGAGATAGGCTAGTTTGCAGAATTATGGATAACCGAATGCAGCGTTGATTATTATCCGAGACTGGACTTACTTATGAAAAAGCATTGGAACTTGCACAAGCCATAGGGACAGTGAACCGAGATGTAAAACCAATACAGGGTTCAGACAGTGCTAATGCTACGCAAGTTGCAGGTCAGGTTGTTGTGCACAAGTTGAACATGCGTCAGAGACCAGAACGTGAAATTGTGAAGGCATGTTATAGATGCAAGGGCGATCACCTGGCGACTGAATGCTGGTTTCTGGAGGAAATGTGCTACACGTGTGGGAAACAAGGACACATAAAACGAGCTTGCAGGGCGAAATCACCTGTGGTGGAATCCAAACCAAAAGGGGGAAGACAGCAAAACCAAGGGAGAGAAGTGAAAAAACATGGAGCACACCACATCAGCGGGGAAGCTGAGGAAGAAGAGGACATGTTCATAATGTATAGCGTGTTAGAGAACTTTCCAAAAGTGGCTCCTATCACATTGCAACTGACAGTAAATGACTCTAAGGTGAACTTTGAGATGGATACAGGGTGTGGCATGACCATAATGAACAAGGCAGAGTACTCAAAATTGTGGAACCGTGCAAAGGTTCCAGACTTAAAGCCTTGCTCCCTGCATCTTAAAACGTATACAGGTGAATGAGTAGCGAGATTAAGTACAGCTAAGGTAGCTGTGCAACACAGGAACACAGTGGAACAGCTACCTGTAGTTATAGTATTGGGTACCGGACCAAACCTGTTAGGTCGGGGCTGGATAAAAGAACTTAAATTATACTGGGGAGCAGTACATCAAATAGATGCGGCAAACAGTTGACTTTGCAAGAAGTGTTGAATGAACATGAGAGTGTGTTCAAGGAGGAACTTGGCACATTTAATGGCCCCCCAGCTAAGATTTATGTAGACAAGGAGGCACCTTCAAGGTTTTTAAACAATGACCTGTGCCTTATGCCATGAAGCCAAAGTTAGAGGCTGAGCTTGACCGTCTATTGAGAGAGAACATACTGGAGCCGGTGAAATATTCGGAATGGGCAGCTCCCATAGTACCTGTGTTAAAACCGAACAATTCGGTAAGTCTCTGTGGAGACTATAAATTGACTGTCAATCGGGTGTCCAAACTAGAGCAGTATCCTATTCCCAAAACAGAGGATCTCTTTGCAAACCTGGCTGGAGGAAAGAAATTCACAAAGTTGGATATGTGTCATGCCTACTTGCAGATTACACTGGATGACGAATCCAAGAAGTATGTCACCATAAATACACACAAGGGCTTGTTTACTTATAACCGCTTACCGTTTGGTGTCTCATCTAGTCCAGCTATCTTCCAGAGTACAATCGAATGTGTACTGCAAGGGATTCCAAATGTTTCCATCTATCTGGATGGCATTCTGGTGAAGGGAAGAACCAACCAGGAGCATCTGAGCACTCTGAAAGAGGTACTACAGAGATTGGAGAGGGCAGGTTTCCGGCTGAAGAGGAGTAAGTGCACTTTCCTGGGGAATGAGGCAGTGTTCCTGGGACACAGAGTGGATGCCACCGGGCTCCATCCACTCAAGGAGAAGGTACAAGCACTGCAGGACGCCCCTGCTCCTACAAATGTGACTGAGTTAAACGCTTACCTGGGACTGCTGAACTATTATAAGAGATTTTTACCAAACTTGTCAACGGTGTTAGCACCTCTTCACAAACGACTGCACAAGGAGACACAGTGGCAGTGGGGAGAGGAGCAGGGGGTTTCATTTGAACAGTCCAAGAAACTGATGCTGTCGTCGGATGTGCTGGTTCACTACAATGCAGAGAAAGACATTATTCTCTCTTGTGATGCTTCACCTTAAGGGGTGGGGGCAGTTCTTTCACACTGCATGGAAGATGGAACTGAAAGACCAATAGGGTTTATGTCCCGAACTCTAACACCAGCGGAAATAAACTATTCCCAGTTAGACAAAGAGTAATGTTTAGGTTACAGAGGTTCCACAAGTACATATATGGCAGGAAGTTCACCATATGCACCGATCATAAACCTCTTCTCTCTCTTTTCAACGAAATGAAAGCAGTTCCACAGATGGTGTCACCCCGGATCCAGAGGTGGGCAGTGACGTTGAGGGCATATGAGTATGTCATCGTCTACAAGGCGGGCAAGTACCATGGGAATGCAGATGCCTTGAGCCGTCTTACACTGCCAGGCACACCTATCCATGCAGCTCCAGAGGACATAGTTTTGATGTTGGAGGACACTGACACGGCACTTGTGACTGCAGAGCAAGTAAGAACATGGACAGATAAAGATCCAGTACTGTCTAGAGTTCGAGAATATGTGGTGAGGGGATGGCCACAGCATCCAGAAGGGGCTGACTTCTCACCCTACAGTTTCAGGAAACAGAGCTGAGTGTGCAGGATTGTTGCGTGTTGTGGGGTGCACGAGTGATTATTCCACGGCCAGCACGACAGTCTATCCTAGTGTCATCCTGGGGTCTCGCGTATGTAAGCCTAGGCTAGGATTTACTTGTAGTGGCCATAGCTAGATGAGGAGATAGAAAATCTAGTCAAGACATGCAGCACTTGTCAGGAACATCGGAAGGCACCAGCAGCAGCTCCTCTCCACCCCTGGGAGTGGCTGGATAAACCATGGAGAAGATTGCACTTAGATTATGCGAGTCCATTCATGGGGAAGATGCTCCTCATAATCATTGATGCACATTACAAATGGATGGATGTTTATCCTGTAAATTCTGCTTCCGCCACTAGTACTATAGACTGCCTGTGTTGGAGCTGCAGTAATCAAGGGCGACCGGAGATCATGGTGAGTGACAATGCCACTTGTTTTGTGAGTACAGAGACAAAACAGGTCTTGGGAAAAAATGGCATAGTGCAGGTGACCTCAGCTCCATATCATCCGTCCTCGAATGGACTTGCGGAGAGAGCCGTACAAACATTTAAGGAGATGATGAAAAAAAGTGCAAAAGGGAGTTTAGCAGCCAAAGTGTCACGGGTTCTGTTCAGCTACAGAATAACACCTCAATCCACCACAGGACTCTCTCCTGCTGAGATGTTATTAGGTCGTAGACTACGCTCCACTCTTGACCTTGTCCACCCAGACCTAAAAAGGAAAATGGAAAACAGACAAAACAAACTAAAAGAGAACCATGACCAAAGAACAAAGAGCCGAAGTTTTGGAGAAGGAGATGCGATCCTTACCAAGAATTTCAGTTATGGACCAAAGTGGATTCCTGGCTTCATCGACTCAATGACAGGTCCAGTATCATACAAGGTTTTGTTGGGAGATGGTAGATACGCAGACATGTAGATCAGATACTTCCCAGACAAGGGGAAATTGAATTGAAGGTTACAGATGCAATGACTGAAGACAGGGTTGCCCCCAGTTATCCAAGTGCATCTGTGGTGCCACCACCAGGGACAGAGATAAATCCACAGGAACCTATCCATCAAGAGGAAACCATTGTTGCAGAGTCAGATACTCTGAGCACTGCTCAGGAGCAGCTGGTGGCTTCACCACAAACAAGCAGGGACTTTACTGTTAGATGTTCACAAAGGGCTCGCAAGCCACCAGAGAGATTGATACTGAACTGTTACATTCGTCAAGTATGGAACATGATGAATGGAGACTCCTTATGTGACCCTCAGCAATGGTTGTTTGTTAAGAAATTCATACTGAAATCTCAAGGGGGGAGGGATATAGTAATCTGGGATGTTATGATTAAGGTTATCCACCAGGTGGTGCTGTAGCCAATGCTGCTACTAAGGTCAGAGGTTTGCTTCCTGTTAGATCAGCACAAGGTGGAATGCCAGGATGCTGACGCAGGCTGTCTGTAAACGTGTTTCCCAGTTGTTAATAAAGTACTCGTGTTAATTCTACGATATCGCCTCTTTGATTCCTTGTTGCCTTTAATGGATTTATCACAGAAAGCAAAACTGTACGCAGTATTCCATGTGTGGCCTCACCAGTACCCTGTATAACTGAAGCAAGACTTCCCTGCTTTTATACTCCATTCCCCTTCCAATATAAGCCAAGATTCCATTGGCCTTCCTGATCACCTGCTGTACCTGCATACTACCCTTCTGTGTTTCATGCACCAGGACCCCCACATCCCTTTGTATTGTAGCACTTTGCAGTTTCTCTCCATTTAGATAATAACTTGCTCTTTGATTTTTTCTGCCAAAGTGCATAACCTCACACTTTCCAACATTATGTTCCATCTGCCAAATTTCTGCCCACTCACTTAGCCTGTCTCTGTCCTTTTGCAGGTTTTTTATGTCCTCCTCACTCACTGCTTTCCCTCCCATCTTTGTATCGTTGGCAAACTTGGATATGTTGCACTTGGTCCCCTCCTCCAAATCGTTAATATAGATTGTAAAGATTCCAGTTCTCACTGTCGGTGCCCGCTCTATCCTGAGGCTACTTCGGATTGGTCGCTTGATTGGAATCCCATTTCCTTAACAGAACTAACTATTGGCCTCTATTGATCAATTTTAAAATAAAGTTAGAAACATTCCACCAAATTTAAAAATGAAAGACTTTAATTTATAATTATAAAATTCAACTGAGACAGACATTAATTTGGAGCAGTTACACTATTGTTCTGATAATTTACTCACCAGATTGACAGGACGTTAGCCGGAATGAATAAACTGATGGAATCAGTGCAGTAAACTGGCAGCTCCTTCAGAGAGGCTGTGGGTGGCTCTTAAAGGAGCCGTTGTGATTTCTATATTTCTGTCAGTAAATTGTAGTGTTTTACTTGGAGCTGAGGTATTTGGTCACCCCGTGCTTGGCCAGCTCCCCAGACAGCACCAGACTCACGAACGTCTGGATGTGTGGACACAATCCGCACTCTCCAAACTATTAGCGGTCTCCGCCATCTACTGACTGACGGTGAGTGCTGCAACAAGAGACAATAATTCAGCAGAAACCATTTTAATTTGGAGAGAAAATACTTCAGCACCGTGTTTATGTTCAGCTTAAATCCATTGCCAAATACTTTATTTTTCCAGCTGAAAACTCCAAACAACCATTAAAAGCAGATGGACGTGCTCACCCGATTCCAGTGTGAACAGTGTGGTTGAACATTGATTGTGGGATCGATACTGTCTCTGTCACTCTGGCTCTTGGTGCCAATGTGAGATTCACTGCTGAATATGGGATACTGTAACTGTCACTCTCTTGTACAGTGTGGCAGTGTGGGATAGACAAAAGTGCCTATGATAGACAACGCCTCTGTCACTGCTTGTATTGTCAGTGGCAGATTGGCTGGTGAAAAACGATAGCTACTGTATCTGACACTGTCTAGTACAATGTGACATTTTTAATTGCCTGGTGAATAATAATAATAATTCAACTTTATTGTCATTGTACAATGCACAAGTACATGAACAACGAAATGTGATCTTGCAAGCTCCCATGAGTCCAGTACAAATAACATTAACATTAAACATAAATAGCACCGTCCTGGGAGAAGCAAAGCCGCTGCGTCTGTGCGTGCCGCCATTCCATTTTTAATTGTCTGGTGAAGCTACACTAGAGACTTTTTCTGTCACTCTCTGGTACTGTAGCAGTGTGGGATTGACAGGTGAATATAGGAAAAGCACTAGCACTCACTCACTGGTGCTGCATGTGAGTGAGGGAGTGTTCATTCATACAGGATAGCAATTGTATCAGTCACTCTGTTACTGTGTGGCAGCGTCTGATTGTCAGCTGAGTGGTGGATAGATAACTTAATGGGCAAATCTGTGAATTTCAAGGTAGAATTTAAGATTTAACATGTTAAATTAGATCTCAGATAATTGTGACCCATAGAACAGAACAGGAACCAGCCCTTTCCTGGAAACTGTGGGTGGCTCTGTAAAGAGCCATTGGGTTATCAGATTGAATCTTGTCCGCTTTACTTGCTCTTGGAGCTGGCAGTGCTGGTTTTCTTAGGCAGCAGCACTGCCTGGATATTAGGCAGCACCCCGCCCTGAGCGATGGTCACCCCTGCCAACAGCCTGTTGAGCTCCTCGTCATTGCGGACGGCCAGCTGCAGGTGTCTGGGGATGATGCGGGTCTTCTTGTTGTCGCGGGCCGCGTTGCCGGCCAGCTCCAGGATTTCAGCGGTCAGATACTCGAGCACAGCAGCCATGTAGACCGGAGCTCCGGCACCCACACGCTCAGCATAGTTGCCCTTTCGGAGGAGCCTGTGAACACGGCCCACAGGGAACTGCAGTCCGGCCCGGGATGAGCGAGACTTAGCCTTGGCCCGAGCTTTACCGCCAGTTTTTCCTCTTCCAGACATTGCCACAATTCACTCGTTCAGCGTAAGAATGAAAGTCTCCACCCACATCTGCCCTTCTTATACCTTCTGGAGGAATGCAGAGAGCGTACTTGTGATTGGTCTCTATGTGGTGAATTTCATTGGTGTTTTCCGGTGACCAATCACAATCTGGTTTTCCCACCAATGATAAGTGTGTGGAAATAACTGTCCCCAACAGTCAGACCACCAACGATTTTTAAAATTCGAAAAGTCCGCCAATTATTTTCCTAAACGAGCGAATTAATTTAATAAATACACTATTAGCTAAAGTTTTCACCATTTATAAAAAAATTCATTTTATCTTATTTCATCTCTCCCTTGCAAATTCCAGGCTGTTACAATCAGGATTAATTTCGGGTTGAATATCGCACTTTCACGGGCGGGATTAATTCCCCATTGATTCTGTAACGGGACACATTCCAGCTCAAATTTTGTAAAAGTGAGGATTCACAGATTATCGATCGAATCTTTGCACAGGCGCTGCTGCGGGAGTGAAACCAGAACTGGGAGTCCTGCTGTGAGAAGAGAAGAGGGACAGAGTGTTCAAACTGCCCACATTCTGCTCTCTAAGAAACCCCATTCTGGGTTGTTACACTGCAGGAAGTCTCGGGTTAATAAAATGATTGACCACAACTGGCATTGAAAAAAAATGAAAATGTTTTTAAAGAGATTGAGGTGACTGAAATCCGATTCTCATCTCGAAAATAAGCTTTTAATTCGTCGGAAGGCGCTGCAAGTGAACGGGTCTGAGATCAAAGGGAATGAGCGACCAGGAACCGTATTTGTAGTTTACGGGACGGGAAATACAACAACGACACTAAGGTCGATCCGGCCAGTGAAACTGCTTATCTGAAGATTCCAAACTAAATCTACAGCTGGAACATCAAACGTTCTCAAACACATTCCTGAAGGAAATAATTACAGTAAATTGAGCCTAAAGGGAGATGAGTTTGTGTAGCTCTTTCAGAGAGATTGTGGGTGGCTCTTAAAAGAGCCGTAGTGTTTGGAGTTTCTTCTTTCAGGACAGTGTGGAGTTTTACTTGGAGCTGCTGTATTTGGTCACCGCCTTTGTCCCTTCCGACACGGCGTGCTTGGCCAGCTCCCCGGGCAGCAGCAGGCGCACGGCGGTCTGGATCTCCCGGGAGCTGATGGTGTGCCGCTTGTTGTAATGGGCCAAGCGGGAAGCCTCACCCGCGTTGCGCACGAAAATATCGTTCACAAACGAGTTCATGATGCTCATGGCCTTGGAGGAGATGCGGGTGTCGGGGTGAACCTGCTTCATCACTTTGTAGATGTAGATGGAGTAACTCTCCTTCCTCGACTTTCTGCGCCTCTTGCCGCTTTTCGGTGCTGGTTTCTTTTGGATTTTCTTGGCGCCCTTCTTGGCAGCGGATTTCTTATCGTCAACCTTCGTCTCAGACCGTATCAGGAAACAATTGAAGTAAACGCTGCTCTGAGCAGCCCAACAGTCCGTCCCACAGAGCTTTGCTAATGAGGGATGGATGAAGGAAAGGATTGTGATTGTTTTATTGGCAATGTTGCAAATTTCCTTTGTTCTCTGCAATTGGCTTCTTTACGCATCCAATCAGATTCTGCGTTCACCACAATCTCATAACTGGAATGCCGGCAAGAATTAAAATCCCTTCCATATTTACACTGTCAGCAAGTCCCATTTCTATTCAGCTCCCTCAAACATGTTCAAAGACGGCCGGTGTTACGTTAAAGGTTATTTGTGTTTTTTTCCCCTCTGCATATATATTTGTGTATGTAAAGAATCTGAACAGCCAACGCACGGTAGTGTTTGTTGATCTAGATTTCTAAAAGTTCATCAGACAGTGACCGGGATATAAGCGACTCATCTCATGTGTCTGCCTCAATGCCTAGTGTAGAGTATCAATCCCCAGTCCCTCTATCCCCCAGCCCTGCTTGTTATATCTGGATCGATGCTGAACCTCTCAGTTTTCGGTCTATTGAAACCGACTTCAAGGCATGTGTGGTGAACAGAATGTCACATTATTTCTGCGAATATTACTATCGTATAAAAGCAGGCTAGTATCGACACAGCCAAACTGTGACACGTTCCTCCCTAAATCTCGGTAACAGAGAATGCGTGGACCGCCTGGCTCAGAGTACGAACATTCAGACTGATACAGTCTCTCTGTCTCTCTCTCTCTGGTTGCTGTCCCTGGGTGTTGAGAATGGAATGCACAGGACACCAGTTGCTCTGTTCTGTTCCACATTATCGGAGGGGAGAGAGACAGAGAGAGGTTAGAGGGGCGATGATCAATTCATTTCTACTTTCATATAAATCAAACATATTTCTGCCGGTGAACAATATACCTTCAAACCAGATATGAGTGAACACAGCCACAGCTGTGATTGGCTCCTGCCCCTGAATCTGGGGAACAGACACTGTGAGGAGCGCCGGCCTCAGAGTGTTTAACACTGACTGAGCTGGGAAACTCCAACTAACCTCGAGAATCGGCAGCACAGGCCGAGCGGAGAGGAACACCTGTCCTGTGAACTGTAAATCTGGGAACAGATTGTGCTGTGAATGAGCAGAGTGAACATTGTGTCAGCGAGAGTGTGTTAAAGAGGCGGGTGGGTTAGAAAAATGTCACTGTGTTTGTGTGTCTGCTCTCATCGACTGATTTCAGAGACCCTCTTCTATAAAATTCAAAGATTTCCCTGTCATAGGATCGCCACGCCCCCCTCCTCAGCCCTGAAGTGGGAATTAAACGTGAAGCTTTATTTGATTTAAAATTTCAGTCAAAAAACAGAGAACATGTCGGCGATGGGGTGTGAGAGAGCGATCAGTGCAGCAATGAAACGGCTATAAATGGAAATTGCTGCCTTTAATTCTGATGAAACTTTCGCGACAGCAAACATCCCGGTTTTGAGACAGAAAGAGGCCAGTCTGGGAATCTGGAGTGCCCGAGTTTAATTGCAATCGGGTAGTTAATGAGGAGAGAGAAACACGGAGAGGCTGGAGGGGCCGGGAGCTGACAGCAGGATGTCTCCGCCCCGTCCGCTCGCTGCCTTTAAGTTGCTCTGTGCCGCCGCCTCTCGTTTCATTCCTGACCCAGCTCTGACTGTCAGAGAGATTTTCTACAGAGTCGCCGACATGACTGAGACTGCAGCCGCCGAAACGGCTCCTCCTGCCGCCGCCGCTCAAACCAAGGCTCCCAGCAAGAAGAAGAAGGCGGCTCCCCGCTCCAAGCCAGCCGGTCCCACGTTGGGCGAGCAGATCCTCAAGGTTGTGGCGAGTGGCAGCGATCGCAAGGGGATGTCGCTGGTCGCGATAAAGAAGGCTCTGGCTGCCAACGGCGTCGATGTGCTGAAGTTAAGTTCCCAGATCAGGTTAAGTATCAAGAGGAAAGTGGAAAACGGCTCCCTGGAGCAGACCAAGGGCACGGGCGCCTCGGGTTCCTTCAGGCTCGCTAAGAAGGAATCCCAGCGGAAAGAGGGAAAGAAGGTGAAGAAACCAGCAACCAAGAAATCTGCAGTAAAGAAACCAGCAGCCAAAAAATCTCCAGCCAAGAAACCAACAGCCAAGAAATCTCCAGCCAAGAAACCAAGAGCCAAGAAAACGCGCACCAAGAAAGCACCAAGGTCAAAAAAGACAGCGAAAGCGGCGGCTGGGAAGAAGGCGGCGGTGAAGAAGCCCAAGAGCCCCAAGAAGGTCACAGGCGGAATGGTGTAGGCGGCCAAGAAGTTGGAAAAACCCAAGGCCAAGCCCAAATCAGCAAAGTCTCCCAAAGCAGCGAGCAAAAGAAAGTAAAAAGGACAACTTGTAAACATCTGAACCCAAAGGCTCTTTTCAGAGCCATCACGTCTTTCCAAAAAGAGCTGATCGCGGAATCAGATGATCCATGTCCCGGGGCTGGGCTCAGATTCCAGATTGAAATCATTTCAAATGAACCCCGGCTTCCTGGTGACTCGCTGACATTCGCTGCACCCACCCCTCCCCCACAGAGAGAATGGGATGTCCGGGGGGTGTTCGGCTCCAGTCTCAGTTCAGGGTGAGAGTCTCTGTGAGACGGCAACTCTGGCGGAGATACCCCGCGTCACAACTCAAACCCCAACACATGAGATTCTCCACATCAGCTGGAATAAGGTGTTTGTAAACTGCTGAACCCGTCTCTGTGGGGAAGTGTGGGGAGATGGAATAAGGTCAGAGATTGATATGGAAGGAGACTGGTCGACTTGTGATCGATGTGACTGTATATAGGCGGGAATATTACTGATTGTTAATTGTAACAGGACCTTATTTAAAAGATTGTGGTTTCGGGAAACCCTTGAATATGAAGTCCGAGTCTGTAAGGGTTTGTGCGGAGCGCTGTGTTTCTGTTCTACAGTCGATAAACGGTTTGAAATTGGCGGTTACAGAAAGCTGGAGGTGGTGGTGGATGATCAGAGGCCGCTCTCTGCTCTGTCTGTCACTCTTGAAGTTGTCTCCTCCCCTCCCGCTCTCCCTGTTTAATCTCTCACTCTGTCTCCTCCCCTCCCCGCCTCTCTCACACTGCGCTTTCTCTCCTCATCTACCGTTTCCAATCCATTCACTAATTTCAAGATCTCTATCAGGCCTTATCTAAGTCCCCTCTCTTCTATAGCAGTAAGTCCCAACCTGTTTAATCATTCCCGATAGCTGCAAACTTTCAGTTCTGGTGCCATCCAGGGAAATATATGTAAGACCGAAGCTATTGACACTTCACAAACTCCATTGCCAAGCCATCGACTCCATCCCTCTCCTCAGCACCAGTTTGCTGTTTGCAACCTTGGTGTCGTATTTACCACGGGATAATCTTCCGACCAGATATTCACTCCGTCACCAGGATGACTCACTTCCCCCTCCATAACATCGCGGAACTATGCCCCTGCCTCAGCTCATCTGCTGCTCAAACCATCATCCATGTCTTTTTTAGCTCTAGACTTGAGAACACCAACTCTCTCCTGGCCGGCTTCCCATCTCCCACCTTCCATAACTTGGGCTCATCAAAAGCTGCCCATAACCTAACCCACACTAGATCCCCGTAAACCACGACCCCTGTGCTCGCTGAGCTACAGTGACACCCGTTCCAGCAATGCCACCATTTTTTAATTTACATCCTTGCCTTTAAAGCCCTACATGGCCTCGCCCACCCTACCTCTGCCAGCT
Organism: Somniosus microcephalus; assembly: GCF_052327205.1. Taxonomy (NCBI): domain Eukaryota; kingdom Metazoa; phylum Chordata; class Chondrichthyes; order Squaliformes; family Somniosidae; genus Somniosus; species Somniosus microcephalus. The sequence continues at coordinate 44,335,583 of NW_028225183.1, forward strand.
CCACCAGCCACTCAACACTCCCGAGTTCTACGTTCTCCTCCAAATCTATAATTTTGCACATCCCCGATTATAACCGCTCCGCCATTGGCTGCTGTGCTTTCAGCTGCCTGGGCACTAAGCGCAGGAATCCCCTCCCTGAACCTCTCTGCTTCTCTAAATCTACCAACTCCTTTAAGATGCTACCATGAGGCGCTGTGGGCCATCAGCAGCAGCAGAATTGTATTCAACCACAATCTGCAACCTCATGGCCCGGCATATCCCTCACTCTAGCATTACCATCAAGTCTGGAGATCAACCCTGGTTTAACGAAGGTTGCAGGAGAGCATGCCGGGAACAGCACCAGGCATACCGAAAAATGAGGTGTCAATCTGGTGAGGCTACAACACAGTACTACTTGCATGCCAAACAATGGAAGCAACATGCGATAGACAGAGCTAAGCGATCTCACAACCATCGGATCAAATCAAAGCTCTGCAGTCCTGCCACATCCAGTCGTGAGTGGTGGTGATCAATTAAACTGTTAACAGGAGGAGGAGGCTCCAGAAATATCCCCATTCTCAATAAGAACATAAGAACATAAGAAATAGGAGCAGGAGTAGGCCAATCGGCCCCTCGAGCCTTCTCTGCCATTCAATAAGATCATGGCTGATATGATCCTAACCGCCAATCTGCTATCACAGAACCATCTCCTGAATCTAACAGAATTAGACACACGAAATAGGAGCAGGATCAGGCTACACGGCCCCTGGGCCCGCTCCGCTACCCACAGGGCCATGATCGATCAGAACCTAGACTCATGTCCAAATTCCTGCCCGCTCCCCATAACCCTTTTTACCCTTTACTTCTAGGAAACTGTCTATTTCTGTTTTAAATTTATGTAATGATGTAGCTTCTACAGCTTTTTGGGGCAGCATATTCCATGGACCTGCCACCCTCTGAGTGAAGTGGTTCCTCCTCATCTCAGTTTTGAAAGAGCAGCCCCTTATTCTAAGACTATGCCCCCAGTTCTAGTTTCACCCATCATCAATGATGGTGGAGCCCAGCACGTGAGTGCAAAAGACAAGGCTGAAGCATTTGCAACTATCTTCAGCCAGAAGTGCCGAGTGGATTATCCATCTCGGCCTCCTCCTGAGGTCCCCAATCCGATTAGCAACGTGAAATGGCAGCATAGGGCTCCAGTCACGGGGAGGGAAAAGGCGCAGGAAACGTATGGGTGTCACCTTTTGTGCGGAGTGGGCCTTTTGCATAGCAGTAAGCATCCCCGCCGCTGGGCCAGAAGGAGTAGGGTTTTGAACCCCACTCCAGACAGTCCCGGCAAGTGGAGTCGGAGCTCTAACTTTAAATTCTGGGTGGACATCCAGCGGGATACTTGCGTCCGTGGGTGTTGGTGGCCCCCCCCCTCAGATGGGTTGTGGGAGCCCGTAAAACCCTCCCACCATAGGACTAACCACCCTAATGGCTGGTTCAAAGATGGTTACGGTCACGGAATGAGCGTTAATCACGGCCATAAATCCTTCCACCACTTCATACAGTTCCCCAAAGGGAACAGTGTGAGGATACGTACGATGATGACCTCTTGCGCAATGCACCTCCTTGGACCCTCAGTCGCAGATGCGAGGGGGCAAGTCGTGCAATTGTTAAATTTTTCATTTTATTGACATGTAAAATGTTGGCCCAGTAATTCCCTTCCATATGCGCGAGTACGGTCGGGGTACTTACGCATCTGGCCGGATGAAATGCCGGTTTTCAGCATGCACAGTGCATGTGGGGAAAACCGGCATTTCCTGTCCTCTGAACGAAGGGGTTCAGAGGCAGAATGCGTGCGACTGCACAGGCAGCGCGTGCGCAGTATAATTCGCCGCTTTCATTAATGCTTTCAGTGAGGTCAAGTCATTACAACTTACACATGAAAAAAGCATGGGTACAGTTGCTCCAGAGGCTGCGGAGGAAGATATTTATTATCGTGGAGCTTCTGAAAGTATGTATGTCTGTATATATTCCTTTGCGTGTTATGTATATATTTCTTTACTTATGTGTATGAATGTATTATTTAATTATGACTTTCAGAGAAAGTAACTTATTGGAAAATCATAATTAAAAACATACATTCATACACATTAGTAAAGGAATATAAAACATACATACATATACGTAAAGGAATATATGTGGACATACATACATAACTCATTCTCACATTCCATTCACACAGCCACAATTGCTCCTTCTACCTACCGTTCTGAAAACCCTTTAAAAAAAAAAAATTTCAACTTTAAAACTTACTTAAAATTTCTTAAAATAACTTCCCTCCCTTTCCCAAACAAAAATATTGCATTTCAGAAGCTCCACGATAAAATATATCTTCCTCCGCAGCCAATGAACAACTTTACACTTGCTTTTTTCAAGTGTAACTTCTAAGGACTTACCCTCACTGAATCCATCATTGAAATCCACAAAGTTCACTGCGCAAGCGCTGCCTGTGCAGTCGCACGCGCTGTGAATAGACCTCTGGTCTGGAAATGCCGGCGTTCCCCGCATGCGCTGTTCCTGCTGAACGCCGGCATTTCCAACGGCCAAATGCGTGAGCACCCCGACCGTACTCACGCTTCTGGCCGCGAATTTCTGGCCCATTAACAGCATGGAGACAGGCCATTCGACTCAAAATATCCATGTTGGTGTCCATGCTCCACACGAGCCTCCATCCACCCTCCATAATCTAACCCAGTAAAATTCCGTTCTATTCCTCTCCCCCTCATGTGTTGTCTCGCTCCCCTTTAAATGTGTCTATGATATTCGCATCAACTGCTCCTCGTGGTAGCAACTTACACATTCTGACCACTCATTTGGTAAATAGCTTTCTCCTGAATTCCCTATTAGGTTTATTAATGAATATGTTAAATCTATGACTCCAAGTATTGCCCTCTCCTGCTAGTGAACACATCTTCTCTAATCTACACTATCAAAGTATTTCATAATCTCAAAGAACACTATCGGATTATCCCCCAGTCTTCCCTTTCCTAATGAAAGCAGCCTCAGCCTGTTCAGTCTTTCTGACAGATATAAACTCTGAGTTCTGGTTTAATTCTAGTAAATACTGTTTGTACCTTCACCAGCCCCTGTATGTCCTTCTTATAAAATGAAGACGATAGAAACATAGAAGATAGGAGCAGGAGTCGGCCATTAAGCCCCTCGAGCCTGCTCTGCCATTCAATGAGATCATGGCTGATCATTCAAACTCAGTACCCCGTGCCTGCCTTCTCCCCGTATCCCTTGATCCCTTTAGCCTTAAGAGATATATCTAAATCCTTCTTGAATATATTTAATGAATTGGCCTCAACTGCCTTCTGTGGTAGAGAATTCCACAGGTTCACCGCCCTCTGGGTAAAGAAATTCCTCCTCATCTCAGTCCAAAATGGCTTACCCCTTATCTTTAGACTGTGACCCCTGGTTCTGGAGTCTCCCGCCATTGGGGACATCCTTCCTGCACCTTGTCTGTCTATTCCTGTTAGAATTTTATAAGTTTCAATGAGATCCCCTCTCTGCCTTCAAAACCCCAGCGAGTAAAGCCCAATCGACCCAATCTCCCCTCATACGTCATTTCTGCCATCCCAGGTATCAGTCTGATGAATCTTCGCTGCACTCCTTCCATGGCAAGATCATCCTTCCTCAGATAAGGCGACCAAAACTGCACACAATACTCAAGGTGTGGTCTCACCAAGGGCCTGTACAACTGCAGCAAGACGTCCTTGTTCCTGTACTCGAATCCCCTCGCTACGAAGGCCAACATACCATTTGCCTTCTTAAACGCCTGCTGCACCTGCCTGCTTACCTTCAGGGACTGGTGCACAAGGACACCAAGGTGCAATCCCCCTTCTCCCAATCTATTGCCGTTCAGATAATAATCTGCCTTCCCATTTTGTCACCAAAGTGGATAACCTCTCTTGTTTCAACATTATACTGTATCTGCCATGCATCTGCCAAATCACCCAACGAGTCGAAATCGTACTGCAGTTTCTCGGCAACCTGCTCACAGCACACACGCCCACCCAGGTTTGTGTCGTCCGCAAACTTGGATATATTATATCTAGTGCCCTCGTCTAGATCATTAATATATATTGTGAATAGCTGCAGTTCAAGGACCGATCCCTGCGGTACCCCACTAGTCACTGCCTGTCACTCGGATAAAGACCCGTTTATTCCAACTCTTTGCTTCCTGTCTGCCAACCAGTTCTCTATCCAATTCAGTACCTTGCCCCCAATCCCTTGTGATTTAAATCAACACGCTAATATCTACACGGGATCTTATCAAAAGCCTTCTGAAAGTCCACATACACCACATCCACTGGTTCTCCCTTATCTATTCTACCAGTTACATCTTCAAAATATTACAGTACATTAGTCAAGCATGATTTACCTTTTGTAAATCCATGTTGACTTTGTCCGATCATGTCACTGTTTTCCAAGTGCTCTGCTATTATACCTTTCATAATGGACTCTAGAATTTTCACCACTACCAATGTCAGGCGTACCAGTCTATAATTCCCCATTTTCTCTCTGCCACCTTTTTTGAATAGTGGTGTAACATTAGCTATCCTCCAATCCATGGGAACTGGTCCAGAGTCTATCGAATTTTGTACACATTGCACCAAATGTGGTCCAACCAAGTTTCTATACAAGTTTAACATAACTTCTATTCTTTACAATTCTATCCCTCTAGAATTGAACCCGAGTGCTCTCTTTGTATTTATGGCCATATCAATCTGCACTGCAACTTTCAGTGATTTATGTAACTGTACCCTCACATCCCTCTGTCCCTCAACCCCGTTTGGAACTGATTTTCCAAGGAGTATGTGACCCCCGTATTCTTCCTAATAAAATGCACTACCTCATATTTCTCCATATGAGTTTCATTTGCTAGTTACACGCCCATTTTGCCAGTTTAATAACGTCTTCCTGTATTTTGTCGCAGTCCCCCTCTGTATTAAGTATAAACCCCCATTTGGGTGGCATCCACAATGTTTGAAATTGCACTTCTGATTCCTCAGTCCTAATTGTTTAAGTAAATGGTGAACAAAAGTCTTCCCAACACCGATCCTTGTGAAACACCACTCCCCAACATTGACCAACTTCACTTCTTTTGAATTCTATCGCCTTAGAAATAAACCCCAATGCATTGTTAGCATTTTAATGGCTTTGCTGTTCAGTGGTGCTGTATTTAATTATTTTTTCACCTGTAGCCCTGGAGCCATTTGATCTTCTGCCACGCTCCATTTCGTATTTATAAGTTATCGGTGATTATAGAACGATACAGCACAGATGGAGGCCATTCGGCCCACCGTACCTGTGCCGTCTCTTTGGTAGAGCTATCCAATTAATTCCACTCCTCTGCTCTTTCACCAGTATTTTGTTTTATTTCAAGTATTTTTCCAAAATCCCCTTTGAAAGTTATTGGGCCAGAAATTAGGATCGTGTGCTTGCCACGCATGCAATCCCCCGATGTGCACTCACCCGGTGCGCTGACATCAGAAGCCTGGGCCTGCTTGGAATGCCTGTCACTGGCCCGGTTCAGATGTTGGCACGATGTGCTTGCCTGATCCAGCGGCGCAGTTAGTGCGATGTACCGGCTGGGATCAGCTGAGCACTGTGCAGCCAATCAGGGGAGGGGAAACTTCATTCATGAGTTTGATAGTAAGAACTGTCAAACTCATGAAAAGTACGGGCGCCCAAAAGACTAGTTTAACTTTAAATAAAATTTTAAAAAAACATCCCATTAATTAAATAAACTATAAATCATTTTAAATAACAATTTAAAACAATTAATAACATTTTTGAAAAAGATATTTTTTTAAGAAATGCAGGAATGAGGATCAGTTACCAAGAGTTACATGACTGGCTTTTTAACCAAAGGTCAGCCATGATCGAATTGAATGGTGGAGCAGGATCGAAGGCCCAAATGGCGTACTCCTGCTCCTATTTTTATGCGCTCATGTTGACCAATCAGTCTATGTCCTCCTGGATTCTGTTTCTAGCCTCCTCATTGCGTGCTACATTTCCGACTTTATATGCCCTGTATACCCAACTCTAGATCTTTGAAATATATCAGAAATAGCGACCCTTGGGGAACACCACTGTTTCCTTCCCTCCAGTCTGAAAAACAACCCATCACCACGACTCACTGCTTTCTGACCATTAGCCAATTTGGTATCCATGCTGCACTATCCCATTAATCCCATTGGCTACAATTGTATGACCGTGACTGTCACGTGGTTCTTTTGCAAACGCCTTTTGAAAATCCACATACACAACATCAATCGCACTTCCCTCATGATACTTCTATTTTCCTACCAAAGTGAATCACCTCGCATTCATCTATGTTAAAGTTCACTTGCCACTTAACTGCACCGTCTGTATGTTTTCTAATGTCTGTTGTGAGATGTCATTGTGAGAAATGTCTGTTCAATATTTGAAGCAAAGCAACAGTGTATTGAATAAAAAACAATAATAATTAAATAAGGCAGCCATCTACAACTGTGTGTGGTTTTGGAATTTGACCAGAATATCTGAGGATCTGTTGTAAAGCAAATTCCTAGTTTGTCACTTCGTACTACTGCAATTCGAAGAATTTGGTGAAGATATTATTTATTTCACATAGCAGAACTGCTCCCCTGTCTTCTTCAGCCTTTCTTTGTGCCTTTATGCATCGAGCATCCTAAACTCCTCTGCACCCCAACTAATATCCACAGCTCCTCCCCACCCCACTAATATCTTTAGCTCCTCCACACTCCACCTAATGTCTTCAGCTCCTTCCCATTCCACCTATTATCCTCAGCTCCTCCCCACCCCAACTAATATGCTCAGCTCCTGCCCAATACACATAATATCCTCAGCTCCTCCACACCCCATCTAATATCCACAGCTCCTCCACACCCCACCTAATATCCTCAGCTCCTCCCAACCCCACCAATAACATCTGCTCCTTCCCACCGCTCCTAATATCCTCTGCTCCTCCCACCTCAACTAATATCCTCAGCTCCTCCCAACCCCACCAATAACATCTGCTCCTTCCAACCCCACCTAATATCCTCAGCTCCTCCCACATCTACTAATATCCTCAGATGCTCCCCACCCCAACGAATATCCTCAGCTACTCCACACCAAACCTAATATCCTCAGCTCCACCTCACCCCACCTAATATCCTCAGCTACTCCCCACCGCAACGAATATTCTGAGCTCCTCCCCACCCCAACTAATATCCTCATCTCCTCCCCACCCCATCCAATATCCTCAGCTCCACCCCACCCCACCTAATATCCTCAGCTCCCTCTCACCCCACCTAATATTCTGAGCTCCTCCCCACCCCAACTAATATCCTCATTTCCTCCCCACCCCAACCAATATCCTCAGCTCCACCCCACACCACCTAATATCCTCAGCTCCCCCTCACCCCACCTAATATTCTGAGCTCCTCCCCACCCCAACTAATATCCTCATATCCTCCCCACCCCACCTAATATCCTAAGCTCCACCCCACACCACCTAATATCCTCAGCTCCCCCTCACCCCACCTAATATTCTCAGCTCCCCCTCACCCCACCTAATATTCCCTGCTCCTCCCCACCCCAACTAATATCCTCATATCCTCCCCACCCCACCTAATATCCTCAGCTCCACCCCACACCACCTAATATCCTCAGCTCCCCCTCACCCCACCTAATATTATCAGCTCCTCCCCACACCACCTAATATCCTCAGCTCCCCCAACTCAGCTCCTCCTCACTCCACATAATATCCTCAGCTCCTCCGCACTCCAGCTAATATCCTCAGCCTCTCCCCACCCCACCTAATACCCTCAGCTCCTCCCCACTGCACCTAATATCCTCGGCTCCTCCCCACCCCGTCAAATATCCTCAGCTCCTCCCCACTGCACATAAGATCCTCGGCTCCTCCCCAACCCACCTATTATCCAGAGCTCCTCCCCACCCCACCTAATATCCGCAGCTCCTCCACAACCCACCTAATATCCTCAGCTCCTCCCCACCGTACCTAAATGTGGTAAACCACTGTTTGTATTCCACTGTGTACATGCCTGGACATGCCTCGGCTGACTCCTCCCACAAGCCCTAGTATAAAGGTGACTGCTCCCCAGCCCTTTGTATTTCTGGACCGGTCGACCACTCGAGGCAGACCATCATTCTTTTGTTAATAAAAGCCTTTAGTTACTCTCTTAACTCTCAGTCTTTTATGAGTAATTGATAGCGCATCAATTTTATTAACAAAATTTTTATAATGGAGAAGATCCTCACACCAGCATGCCTGGACTTAGATCATCGGGAGGCGGACTCATCCACCAAGTTTACTCACTGGCTTAAGTGTTTCGAAAAATTCCTGACCGCCTCCGCAGCAATCAAATCGGACGAGGACAAACTGGATGTCCTGAACTCCAAAGTGAACCACCGAGTGTACTCGGCCATCCAAGACGCGACCTCGTACGCGGACGCTATCAAGCTCCTCAAGGACCAGTACACGCGCCCAGTGAACGAAGTGTATGCCAGGCACCTTCTGGGGAGTCATAAACAACAACCTGGGGAATCGACCGTGGAATACCTTCAGGCACTGTCTGTGCTTGGCCGGGCCTGTGGTTGTAAGGATGTAAAGGCCGCCGTGTACACAGAGGAACTTATCCGGGACGCTTTTGTAGCGGGCCACAGATCCAATTACACCCGACAGCGACTGTTGGAGCAGAGTGACCTCGACCTCAACAAGGCCTCTGAACTCGCACTATCATTGGATGCAGCCTACCGGGGCATGGATGCCTACTCCTCTGCACCGTGGATGCTGCGGGGAATGACAGCCTGGGACACGGTAGGACCACCTCATAGTGCCGTGCCACCCCAGCCACACCCCAGCAACGGCCCAACTACCGCAGCAGTGTCCCAAGGCCAGACAGCAGTGCCCCAAGGCCAGAAATGCTACTTCTGTGGCCAGGCAAAACACCCCAGAGCGCGCTGCCCGGCAAAAAACACGATCTGCTCGGGCTGCGGGAAGAAGGGACACTACGCTAATGTCTGCAGGGCCAAAGCCACCCCAAACCCCAGCAGCGCCGCGTGTGGGCCATGCGGGCCGCCATCTTGGGCTTCCCCGGCCATGTGCGAACCACCGGTACAGCAGCCATTTTGGACGCCTCCAGCCACATGGGGATCATGGACGCCGCCATCTAGGATGACAGCTGGAACGCAGCAGGCCCCCAACACCGCCTCATCTGATACCCGCAGTGACACACCGACCCCTACGCTGGCATCCGTTTCACTGGACCAAGCGAGACCGCACCAGCTGGCCAGTTCCACAATGGACATTAAGGTAAATGGCCATGATACAATCTGACTTTTTGACTCTGGGAGCACGGAGAGCTTCATCCACCCCGACACGGTGCGGCGTTGCTCTCTCCCAGTCCTGCCTGCGCACCAGCGGATTCCTAAGGCCTCCGAGTCCCAGTCGGCGGCCATCGGCGGCTACTGCGTAGTGACACTCGTAGTAGACGGGACCATGTACGATCATTTTAAACTTCTGGTCCTGCCCGACCTCTGCGCTGCTGTCCTGCTGGGGTTAGATTTTCAGTGCCACCTTAAAAGTGTTACGATGGCGTACGGTGGACCCCTACCCCCACTCACAGTCCACAGCCAGCAGCTCCCAAATTGCCCGCCATGCACGAGGTGCAACATCTCCACACTCAGAGTCACCTCCCCCCACTGTTTGCTAACCTCACCCCCGACTGTAAGCCCATTGCCACAAAGAGCAGGCGATACAATGCCGGGGACAGGGTTTTCATTAAAACCGAAGTGGAGCGGCTCCTGAAGGAAGGGATTATTGAGGGCAGCACCAGCCCCTGGCGAGCCCAGGTTGTGGTCGTTAAGACCGGCGAGAAGCAGCGCCTGGTCATCGACTACAGCCAGACAATAAATCGTTACACCCTGCTGGACGCCTACCCACTCCCCCGCATAGCTGATATGGTCAGCCAGATCGCGCAGTGCCGCGTCTTCTCGACCATTGACCTGAAATCAGCGTACCACCAGCTCCCTATCCACCCTGAGGACCGCCAGTATACTGCCTTTGAGGCAAACGGCCGCCTCTACCACTTCCTTAGGGTTCCCTTTGGCGTCACCAACGGGGTCTCCGTCTTCCAAAGGGAGATGGACCGGATGGTTGATCAAAATGCGTTGCAGGCCACTTTCCCATATCTGGACAATGTGACCATCTGCGTCCGTGACTTGCAGGACCATGACGCAAACCTCGAAAAATTGCTCCGCACCGCCCAACTCCTGAACCTGACATATAACAAGGAGAAGTGCATATTCCGCACAAACCACCTCGCCATCCTTGGCTGTGTTGTGGAACACGGAGTCATCGGCCCCGACCCCGACCGGATGCGGTCCCTTATGGAACTCCCACTGCCCCACTGCCTCAAGGCCCTGAAGAGGTGCCTAGAGTTTTTCTCCTATTATGCCCAGTGGGTCCCCTACTATGTGGACAAGGCCCATCCGCTGATCAAGTCCACCTCTTTTCCCTTGACGGCAGAGGCCCGCTTAGCCTTCCACCGTATCAAGGAAGACATTGCCAAAGCCACCATGCACGCAGTGGACGAATCCATCCCCTTCCAGGTGGAAAGCGACGCGTCCGACTTTGCCCTGGCCGCTACCCTCAATCAGGCGGGGAGACCCATGGCCTTCATTCCACGAACCCTCCAAGGCCCGGAGACCAGACACTCCGCTGTTGAGAAGGAGGCCCAGGCGATTGTGGAGGCTGTGCGTCATTGGAGGCACTACCTGGCCGGAAAACGATTTACCCTGCTCACTGACATACGTTCAGTTGCTTGCATGTTTAACAACAAGCAGAGGGGCAAAATCAAAAATGACAAGATGTTGAGGTGGAGAATCGAACTTTCCACCTACAATTATGAGATCTTGTACCAGCCCGGGAAGCTCAATGAACCCCCGGATGCGCTATCGCGTGGCACCTGCGCCAGCGCACAGATCGTTAGACTGCGGGCCCTCCACAATGACCTCTGCCACCCGGGGGTCACCAGGTTCTTCCACTTCATCGAGGCCCGCAACCTGTCTTATTCTATTGAGGATGTCAGGACCATGACCAGGAACTGCCAAGTCTGCGCTAAGTGCAAACCGCACCTTTATAGACCAGACAGGGCCCACCTGATAAAAGCCACTCGCCCCTTCGAGCGCCTGAGCGTTGATTTTAAAGGGCCTCTCCCCTCCTCCGACCGCAATGTGTACTTCCTCAATATTATTGATGAGTGCTCCCGTTTCCCGTTCGCCATCCCCTGCCCGGACATGACCAGTGCCACGGTCATTAAATGTCTGAACGACCTCTTCACCCTGTTCGGTTTCCCCAGCTATATCCATAGCGACCGGGGCTCATCGTTTATGAGCGACGAACTCCGTCAGTACCTGCTAACTAGGGGTATTGCCACAAGCAGGACCACCAGCTACAACCCCCGGGGGAACAGACAGGTGGAAAGAGAAAATGCGACAGTTTGGAAGGCCGCCCTGCTAGCCTTAAAGTCTAGGGGCCTTCCAACCTCCCGCTGGCAGGATGTGCTCCCCGATGCGCTTCACTCTATTCGGTCACTGCTCTGCACTGCCACTAACGCCACCCCTCATGAGAAAATGTTTGTCTTCCCAAGGAAGTCCACATCGGGGACATCACTACCGCCATGGCTGACGTCCCCAGGGCCGGTCCTACTGAGAAGGCACTTGAGGACCCATAAAATGTACCCACTGGTCGAGAGGGTCGACCTCCTCCACGCCAAGGTCGACCTCTCCAAGCCAACCCCCAGTATGCTTACATTGCATACCCGGACGGGCGGGAGGACACAGTCTCCATAAGAGACCTTGCACCCTCGGGGAATGCAGTAACCCACTACTCACTACCACTCCCCCCCACGATCTGATATCCAGCCCCAGCAGGCGGCAGGCCTGGGCCCCGCGACCCGCTCGACATCTACGAGGACGACACACCTGTGCCACAGCCCATGCAGGACTCGACGCCGGAAGCTCCACTACCCCTGCCGTCGCCACGCCGATCACAGCGGCAGACAAGACCTCCGGAGAGACTCCAATACACTAACCTTTAATACACTTCACCCCGCCGGACTCAATTTTAAACAAGGAGTGAATGTGGTAAACCACTGTTTGTATTCCACTGTGTACATGCCTGGACATGCCTCGGCTGACTCCTCCCACAAGTCCTAGTATAAAGGTGACTGCTCCCCAGCCCTTTGTATTTCTGGACCGGTCGACCACTCGAGGCAGACCTTCATTCTTTTGTTAATAAAAGCTTTTAGTTACTCTCTTAACTCTCAGTCTTTTATGAGTAATTGATAGCGCATCACTAATATCCTCAGCTCCTCCCTACCCCACCTAATATCCTCAGCTCCTCCCCCCACCTATTAACCTCAGCTCCTCCCCACCCCACCTAATATCCTCAGCTTCTCCCCACCCCACCAATATCCTCAGCTCCTTTCCACCCCGGCTAATATCCTCAGCTCCTCCGCACCTCACCTAATAGCCTCAGTCCTCCCCAACAATGTGCCCCCTAATTTTTTGATACTAAGCGGCCACAAGCTCAGTAGAGTGCGATTGTTCTTCCTTGAAATTCGTGTTCATCACCCCTGGAGGAGAGTTGCGTGCTAAATCAAGCGCTGCACACCTCGCTTAGGGCGCTAATGTCGGGAGCGATCAGGGAGCGAGCCGCAACCTCAGAACGCTACTTGAGCTCAGGTGAAGTATATTACCCTGAAACTCAGACACACTGCTGCCGTCCAGTCATTAAAGAGGGCAGTCCATCTTGCTGCACAGCCACACCCTGCTGATTGCAGCGTTGAATATCGGTCTGCAAACTTCATTGAGATTGCTGAAACGATTTTGATGGCTACTCAGAAGCCAGGGAGATTGCTCGACGCTTTAGCAACCAGCTTTGTTGGCTCTGGTTGCTGCAGTTGAACAGGGACAGGCAGTGCTCTTTCCAGCGAGAGGCAGGTGGCCATTGCCCCTTGAGTTTAAAAGAGTCTGGAGGGAGGTAGCCCAGCATGTGCTATCACGGAGCCTGGTGCCGAGGGCACATACACAGTGTCGTAAATAGTTCAACGATCTCGCTCGTGTTGTCAGGGTGAGTCTCTGCTATTCAATACCTGTACATCTCTCCATCTCAACCTCACTCTGTGCACAGATGGTGTAAATACCCAAATGCCCAAAATACCAAAAGCTCATCCAAAATTATAGCCATCTCATAAACCTCACATGCTCATCCTGCACCTTGCACACATTAACGGCTATTCAACTAAGGTAAGCACATCTTCTAAACTCATGGCTGCACACTCACTCACACGTTGTCCTTTTTTCTTGCAGGCCAAACTTTCGCATAACCAGGGAGAGACACAGCGGATGGGAGGATAGTACACAGACTCATTGTGAGTCAGGTATTGGGCGCTGCGGCCGTTGGTGAGGTCGACCTCCTTGGCGACAGCAACAATATGCTATAGATAGAGTCATAGAGTTATACAGCATAGAAAGGGACCCTTCTGTCCATCGCGTCCGCGCTGGCCACCAGGCCCTATCTATTCTAATCCCATTATCCACCACATGGCCCGTAGCCTTTTATGCAATGGCGTTTCAAGTGTTCATCTATATGCTTCTTGAATGTTGTGAGGGTTCCTGCCACTACCAGCCTTTCAGGCAGTGAGTTCCAGATTCCATCCACTCTCTGGGTGAAAAAGGTATCCCTCAAAACCCCTCTAAACTTCCTGCCCCTTACCTTGAAACTATTCCCCCTGGTTATTGACCCCTCTACTAAGGGGTAACGTTCCTTTCTATTTACCCTATCTATGCCCCTCATAATTTTGTACACCTCAATCAGCTCTAAGGATAACAATCCCAGCCTGTTAAGTCTGTCTTTTTAGATGATGCACTTCAGCCCAGGTAACATCCTGGTGTATCTCCTCTGAACCCTCTCCAATGCAATCACATCCTTCCTATAGTTTGGCGAGCAGAATGGTATTCCAGTTGTGGCCTAAGTAGCGTTTTGTGCAGATCCATCATAACCTCCCTCCTCTTATATTCTATGCCTCGGCTAACGAAGGCAACTATCCCATATGCCTTTTTAACCACCTAATCTACCTGTCCTGCTGCCTTCAGGGATCTATGCACATGCACACCAAGGTCCTTCTGATCCTCTGTCCTTCCTAGGGTCCTACCATTCATTGTATATTGTCTTGGCTTGTTAGTCCTCCCGAAATGCATCAATTCTCAGTGTTCAGTGTTTAATTCCATTTGCCACTGTTCTGCCCATCTGACCAACCCCTCTATCCTGTAGCCTAAGGCTTCTCTCCTCTCTATTTACCACTCCACCAATTTTCGTGTCATCTGCCAAATTGCTCATCATAACTCCTACATTCATTAATAAATCATTAATGTACACTACAAACAGCAAAGGACCCAGTACCGATCCCTACAGGCTTCCAATCACAAAAACAACTTTCGGCCATCACCCTCTGCCTCCTGCCAATAAGAACATTTTGGATCCAATGTGCCAAGTTGCCCTGTCGACCATGGGCCCTTATCCTTTTGCAAGTCTCCCATGCGGGACTTTGGCAAAAGCCTTACTGAGGTCCTTGTAGACGACATCAATTGCACTACCATCATCCACGCAACCAGTCACCCTCTCGAAAATTCAATAAAATTTGTTCGACATGATCTCTCCCTGACAAAGCCATGCTGACTATCCTCGATTAATCTTTGCCTCTCCAAGTGGAGACTATTTCTGTCCCTACGACATTTTTCCAATAATTTCCCTACCACTGATGTTAGGCTCAATGGCCTGTAATTGCCTGGTTCATCCCTACTACCCTTCCTGGATAATGGAACGATGTTAGCTGTCCTCCAGTTCTCTGGCTCCCCTGCTGTGGTCAGAGAGGATCTGAATATATGTGTCAGTGCCCCTGCAAACTCCTCTGGGGGTTTATCCACTCTTGAGCCAGCTAAAACCGCTAGTACCTCCTCCCTCTCAACACGAATTAGTTCAAATATATCACAGACCCCCTGCCTGATTTCAATGTCTACTTCGTCCTTCTCCATAGTGATCATAGATGCAAATTATTCATTTAAAACCTCACCCACATCTTGCCACTCTACACACAGATTGCCACTTTGGTCCCCAATGTGCCCTACTGTTTCCCTGGTTATTCTCTTGCCCTTAATATACTTATAAAACACCTTGGGTTTTTCCTTTATTCGGCCGCAAAGTGTTTTTTCATGCCCCCTCTTCGCTCACTTAATTTCTGTTTTAATTACCCCCCTGCACTTTCTACACTCCTCGAGGGCTTCCACTGTGTCTAGTCCTTTGTATCTGCCAAAAGCCTCCCTTTTTTTCCTAATCCATTCTTGTATATCCCATGACATCCAGGGTTGCCTGGGCTTGTTGGTCCCACCCTTGAACTTTACGGGAACATTTTGGCGTTGTACTCTCTCTATTTCCTATCTGAAAGACTCCCACTGCTCTGATGAGGATTTTCCTACAGTTTGCTGATCCCAGTCCACTTTTGCCAGATCCTGCCTTATCATATTAAAATCGGCCTTCCCCAATTTAGAACCTTTATTTCCAGTCCACCTTTGTCCTTTTCCATGACTACCTTAAATCTCACCGATTTTTGGTCACTGTCACCAAAATGCTCTCCTACTGACACTCCTACCACTTGCCTGGCTACATTCGCTAGAATTATGTCCAGTACCGCACCCTCACTTGTACGACTTTCTACATGCTGACTCAAAATCTCTCCTGGATTTACTTTACGAATTCCACACCCTCTAAGCCTTTCAGACTATGACTACCCCAGTTAATATTGGGGAACTTGAAATCTCCTACTATTATTACCCTATTATTTCTACACTTCTCTGAGATGTGCCGACATATCTATGCACTGTTTGGGGCTGCCCCTCCCTCAAACATTTCTCTGTGATAGCAACAATATCATACTCCCATGTGTTCAACTACATCGTCAATTCATATGCCTTACTCGCAAGAATTCTTGAAATAAAATAAATGCCAACCAGCCTTGCCATACTCCCTTGTGCCGTTACATAATTGCACTGCCTTCCAGGCTGACTTGCTTTTTCCTCTAAATTTGGCTGTACATCACCCCCGACTATAGCTCCACTCCGTATCTCATCCCCTTGCCAATTTAGTTTAAAACCCCCAACAGCACTTGCAAACCTCCCCGCAAGAAACTCTCCTGTTCTGGTTCAGGTGCAACCCATTCGACTTTTACAGGTCCCACCTTCCCCAGAAACAGACCCAGTGATCCAGGTAACTACAGCCCTCCCTCCTGCACCAACTCTTTAGCCAGGCATTCATCTGCTCTATCCTCCTATTCCTATACTTACTAGCACAAGTGTAATCCAGAGATTACAACCTTTGAGGTCCTGCTTTATAATCTGCAACCTAGCTCCCTAAATTCATGTTGCAGGACCTAATTCCTCATTCTACCCATTTATTTGGTACCAATGTGAACCATGACTTCTGACTGTTCGCCCTCCCCCTTCAGAATGCCCTGCAGCCGTTCAGCAACATCCTTGATCCTGGCACCAGGGAGGACACATACCATCCTGGAGTCACGTTTGCAGCCACAGAAACATCTATCTTTTCCCATTACGATAGAATCCCCTATCACTATTGCTCTCCCCTCTTTTTCCTCCCCTCCTGTGCAGCTGAGCCACTCGTAGTGCCACGGACTTGGCTCTTGCTGCATTCCCCTGAGAATCCGTCTCCCCCATCAATATCCAAAACTTTATATCTGTTGGAGAGGGAGATGGACCCAGGGGACTCCTGCACTACCTTCCTAGTTATTTTACTCTATCTGGCGGTCACCCATTCGCTGTCTGCCTGTGCACCCTTTATCTGCCGTGTGACAACCTCGTTAAAATTGCTATCCACGAAGATCTCAGCTTTGCGGATGCTCCAGAGTAACTCCAGCCGCAGCTCCAGCTCCGAAACGTGGATTTCGAGCTGCTGCAGCTGGAGACACTTCCTGCACATGTGTTCGCCCTGGGCACCGAATGTGTCCAGGACTTCCCACAGCACAGGAGGAGCATTCCACGCAGCCGAGCTGCCCTGCCATGTCCTACCCTTAACTTGATTCCTTTACTTCCTTTAAATTCAAAAATAATAAATACACGAGGCAGCTTACTTCCCTTTAAACACTACTTACTCTAAACTAAAGACCTTACTTTTACTTCAACGACTAGACTGTAGAAATACTCACCAGGTCCTACTTTCCAATCAGCTCCCTCCCTGGTTGTGATGTCACTTTAGTGCTTTTGCAGTTGTTGTTGTTTGACTGCTGCCACTATCAGACTCTTTCCTCGTTAATCCTCTTACTCTCCTCTCTCATACCACCTCCCCTTCACAACACCAGCCATTTACACTTTCAATCTAACTAACTGCCTCCAGTCCTTTATTCCTTCAGGCTTTGTAACGCTGCATTCTCATGCGGTGCCCGCAATGGTACATGGGTGCAGTGAATGGGGTGCTGAACCATGGGGAAGCCCGCTATCCTAGCAAAGCCACATGCACATCCGCGCTGTTTGTCCCGGGTTATGAGGAGGGAGATGTCCTCCCTTCTGCTTTTGTAGAGTGCATTTGTGACCTCCCGGATGCAGCAATGGACAGCAAAATGGAAGATGTTCGCTATGTCCCGAGTTGAAGCCTGGAAGGAGTCGCTGGATTATAAATTCAGAGCCACTGTTACCTTCACTGCTGCCGAAAGAGACCCCATGGTCCTGAGCTAAGGCTGCAGATCTGGTTGCAGGAGGTGGCGGAGCACAGTGACCACCTCCTTGCTGAAGCTCAGCATTCTGAAGCACTGATCCTCACACAAATGGATACAGGAGAATTGCTCCCAGAATACCCTGGTAGGGTAAGGTCTCCTGTGCTGAGGCCTGGTGGCCCTCCTCCCTCTGCCCATGTTTGCCTCTCTCTGCACCACTGTTGTCTCCGAAGGTGAAGCTGGAGGACGACGACCCAAGTTAATACAGCCCCCATTTAAAATCTTCTGAATGTGGTAAATACGAAGCTCAGAGAACTAGGAACATGAAAAGTGTTGGTCAGGACCAAAACTCCTTAGGACTGTGTTAAATCTCTCCAGCCGTCTCTCTCCCTCTCAAGCTGCGTTGGCCAAACATTTTGCAGACAAGCAAAAGGAGGAAGCACACGCCTAACAATAGCGGTCCTGCAGATCCTTCCCAACTTCAAAACGTTCCCCATTACCTGTCATTCCTCGTGGCAGGTTTTAATTCAGGGGGCGAGATTCATTTTCCGGTCTGGGGCGCTACCGGGGCGTTGCACGTTCGCATGACTTCATGGTCTACGTGCACAGGTGAACGTGGCAGTAGTGTTTAGCGCCACCACAGAACAACAGGTCAATTTCGCGAGCGGCATTAAAATCACTGCGCTTGGGAACTAAGTTGTTAGTGCTCTGGTAGTGCCCTTCACAGGCACTAACAAGAGGCGCTAACCAACCAACTTTTTCCCCCTTAAATTTTACCACATTTTCCAAGGAGTAGCTAGGCTCCTCATTCCTGCTACAGAAATGCACCACCTCACACTTACCCATATTGAAATGTATTTGTCATTTACATGCCCATTCAGCAAGTTTGTTTACGGTAGAATTAATTAATTTTTATTTCGTCATGTACAAACTCTATTTAAATAAGTACTTGTCAGAAATGACTGGGATAAAAAAGAACCGCAGAATAATAAATTAACCTTTCAGAAACGTCATTCTGTTACACATCGACAAACAATCCAAAAGCCCAAGTTGAGCTGAGTGAGGCTTATCCATTCGTGCAAGTTGTATTAATATTAAAGTTTTCAACGTATTAGCACATCCCTCATGTCAATATAGCAATGGCTGTACAAACAGCAGGAGCAGCGGCTTTCCTATGGGGCTGACGTGCTGTACGTCCAGATATGTGATTAGAATATTAATCACAATGCAACCAGACAACCAACAAATATAAAGTGCTGTCGTTCTTTATTTCACAATTTTAAAAATAATTGAGCAAAAACGGGTATACGTATTTCCAACTTCAATCACTTCCACTAATTAATGTGGTCTTTCTGAACCAGCACCCCAACCCATGTAACATTTCAGAAATGCAGCACTTATTCAGAAGTGCAGAAAAACAAATACACAATTTGTGGCACTGAATTAAAAACCGAAAACAGGAAAAGCTATGAGTTAACACGAAGAAATATTCATCATTCTTCCTGGACAAGAGAACCAATCAGACTGACTTGGAAATATTTACTAATATGTTGACATGAAGATGTTAATTTACAAATTTCGCTTCCATGTTTTTTCTCCAAACATTCTCCACAATATTAATTACTGCTCTTATCACGAAGAGTCTTGAATTATTTCCCAATTAAATAGCAGGCAACAAATGTAATTGCGCTCTCAATTTTTAATCACCTAATTCAAACATTTATAGCAAATCGAAATTGTAGCTGGTCAGTTTAAACAAAGTATTTTCTGTGTCTTTCTCAATAAACAAATAATGGTTTCTCTTAAATTGGCTTCCTGCATTTTTCAAGCATCAGTACAGTGTTCTTGTTTCTATTAATGCTCCATTAATCAGTTAAGAGGAAATCTATATTTACATTGTTCCTGGGTCTTGTTCAGTCAAAATAACATTGTTCACAATAGCAAAATACAGCGGATGATGGAAACTGAAATTTAAACAGCAAATCCTGGGAATACTCAGCAGGTCAGGCAGCATCTGTAGCGAGAAATAGGAACAGAGTTAACATTTCAGGTCTGTGACCTTTCGTCCGAAATGCAAAAAGTTAGAGATGTAACGGATTTTAACCAGGTGCAGAGGCCGGATTTATCGACCCCTGCATTCCACCATATCAGAGACCATCCCTTGTGTTCCTTCCTCTCCTCTCGCCTTTCATAGAATCATAGAATGTTACAGCAGAGAAGGAGGCCATTTTGGCCCATGGTGTGCGCGATGGCCAACAAAGTGCCATCCAAACTAATCCCATTTCCCAGCTCTTGGTGTTAGCGCTGCAGGTTAAAGCATCCCAAGAGCACATCCAAGTACTTTTTAAATGTGGTTAGGTTTCCTTCCTCTATCACCCTTTCAGGCAGTGTGTTTCAGATACCAGAGCCCTTTGGGTGAAGCAATGTCCCCTCAAAACCCCTCTAAACATTCCACCAATTACTTTAAATCTGTGCTTCCTAGTTTTTGCCCCCTCTGCTAAGGGAAATAGGTCCTCTCTATCGATTTTATCTGTGCACCTCATAATTTTATACACCTCAATAAGGTCTCCCCTCAGCCTCATCTGTTCCAAGGGAAACAGACCCAGCCTATTCAGTCATTCCTCATAGCTAAGATTATCTACTCTTGGCAACAATCTTGTAAATCTCCTCTGTACCCTCCCTAGTGCAATCACATCTTTCCTGTTATATAGTGACCTGAACTGCACGCAGCACTCTAGCTGAGGCCTAAATAGTGTTTTATACAATTGAAGCATAAACCCCTGCTCTTGTATTCTATGCCACGGCTAATTAAGGCAAGCATTCCGTATGCGTTCTCAACCACCTTGTTTAAATGTCCTGCTATCTTCGGGGATCTGTGAACATGCACCCCAAGGTCCCTTTGTTCCTCTACACTACACAGTGCCCTACCATTTAATGTGTATTCCCTTTCCTTGTTAGCCCTCCCCAAATGCATTACCTCACATTTCTCCGGATTGAATTCCATATGCACACTGTTCTGGCCATCTGACCAATTTATTGATATCTTACTGCAGTCTACAGCTTCCTGCTTCAGTGTCAACCACATAGCCGATTTTCGTATGATCTGCAAACTTCTTAATCGTACCCCTATATTCAAGTGTAGGTCATTGATATACACCACAAAAAGCTAGGGACACAGTACTGAGCTATTTGGAACACCACTGGAAACAGCCTTCCAATCACAAAGACACCCATCAAGCATTACACTCTGCTCCCGGACTCCGAGCCAGTTTTGAATCCAACTTGACAATTTGACCTGGATCCCATGGGCTTTTTAACTTCGTGAGAAGTCTGCCATGTAGAACCTTATCAAAAGCCTTGCTAAATTCCATATAAACCACTTCAAAAGCACTACTCTCTTCTACCCTGCTTGTTACCTCCTCAAAAAATTCAATCAAGAATGTAGGACACGACCTTCCCTTAACAAATCTTTGCTGACTATCCTTGATTAATCCATGCCTTTCTAAATGAAGATTTATCCTACCCTTCAGAAATTTTCCCAATAAGTTTCCCACCACCGAGGTTATGCTGACTGGCCTGTAATTACCCGGTCCATTCTTTTTTCCCTTTTTAAACAAGGGTACCACATTAGCAGTCCTCCAGTCCTCTGGCACAACACCTGAATACAGAGAGGATTGAAAGATGATGCTCTGGGCCTCTGCTATTTTCTCTTTTACTTCGCTTAACAGCCTGGAACGCATTTAATCCGAACCTGGGGAATTATCCACTTTTATAGCTGCTAAACCCCTTCATACTTATTTTTAGTGCTTTGTGTTAAAGGTAGATATTTAAAATCAGTACCATTAACTTAATCTAGATCAAGTAAGTAGTCAGGAAACTACACTGTACACTAAGTTACCTAATTATAAAAGCTATTAAATGTATTTAAATAATACCAGGACATATGGGGATGGACGTGCAGGTGGTGTGCCACAACAGCAGCTTGTGGGTGTTTGTGGAGAGCAGTGTGATCCCGGACACCCACGTTTGAAATACCTGCCCGCATCTTGAGAAAATTCAGCTCAGACCTTTTGAGCTGGAGTCTGAGGTGTGACATTGTGGGGCATCAGGGATGGTGGGGGCGGGATTACCTGGACACTTTGATCCAGGAGGCAGTCACAACCCTTTGGTTTGCTTAGTGGTCAGAGACAGGACGGTGTGACTGTAACTCAGGCAGTTTGATCAAATAACCATAACAGAAATGCCGTTGCAATGTGGCCAAGGTTAGGAAATAAATATCCCAAGATACTTAACTTTTAGAAGAGATAGGCAAAATGGAATAGGAGGAGGGATAGCCACGATAGTAAAGAATGGGATAAAGACATTAGAGAGAAAGGATCTCAGCTCTGAAAATCAAGAGGTTGAATCAGTTTGGGTGGAGCTAAGAAACAGCAAGTGGCAGGAAATATTGCTGGGAATTTTTTATTGGCCCCCAAACAATAGTATAAATAGTATAAATCAGACTATTAGAGGCACATATAACAAGGGTACTACAGTAATCATTAATCTACATAGAGACTGGGCAAAGCAAACTTGCAGTAATAGTTTGGAGGACAAATTCATGGACTGTATGCAAGATCGTTTTCTGGATCAGTATGTTGAGGAACCAACTTGGGGACAGGCTATTTTATAATCTAGAATTTTGCAATGAGAAAAAGATAATTAATAACCTTTTACAAAAGGGACCTTTAGTGAAGGGTTACCATTATATGTAGAATTTTATATTGAGGTTGAAAGTGATTTAGTTAAATCCGGAACTGGGTTCATAAATCTTAAAATAAAAATACTTAGTTATTAGGGGCAAATTGGCTACGGTAGATTGGGAAAGTATATTAAAAGGTAGTCAACGAATGGCTAGCATTTATATAATTAAGACTTAATTTACAACAAATTTGCCTTCCTTTGAGGCACAAGAACCCCACATGTAAAGTGGTCCAACCGTGGCTAACAAGAGAATTTAAAGATAGTATTACATCAAAGGAAGAGGCTTATAATGCTGCCAAAATGTGTAGGAAGCCTGAAGATTGGGAGGATTTTAGATTTCAGCAAAGGAAGACGAAGACATTGATAAAGAAAGGGAAAATAGCATATGAGAGTAAACTCCTGAGAGACATAAAAAGTACTAAAAAATCTTCTATACATATATAAAAATGAAAAGATTAGCAAAAGTAAACGACGTTCCCCTACAGGCTGCGACAGGAGATATTATAATGAGGAATAAGGAAATGGCAGTGAAAATAAACAAATACTTTGTGTCTGTCTTCATCGAAGAAGATGTGAAATACTTCCCGGAAAAAGTGGAGAGCCAATTCAGCTGGGGCTCAGTGGGTAGCACTCCCTTGGTGGGAGGGGATGGGAGTGAGCAGGTGCTGCTGGTAGTGGGTAGCACTCCCTTGGTGGGAGGGGATAGCAGTGAGCAGGTGCTGCTGGTAGTGGGTAACACTCCCTTGGTGGGAGGGGATAGCAGTGAGCAGGTGCTGCTGGTAGTGGGCAGCACTCACTTGGTGGGAGGGGATAGCAGTGAGCAGGTGCTGCTGGTGGTGGGTAGCACTCACTTGGTGGGAGGGGATAGCAGTGAGCAGGTGCTGCTGGTAGTGGGTAGCACTCACTTGGTGGGAGGGGATAGCAGTGAGCAGGTGCTGCTGGTGGTGGGTAGCACTCACTTGGTGGGAGGGGATAGCAGTGAGCAGGTGCTGCTGGTAGTGGGTAGCACTCACTTGGTGGGAGGGGATAGCAGTGAGCAGGTGCTGCTGGTAGTGGGTAGCACTCACTTGGTGGGAGGGGATAGCAGTGAGCAGGTGCTGCTGGTAGTGGGTAGCACTCCCTTGGTGGGAGGGGATAGCAGTGAGCAGGTGCTGCTGGTAGTGGGTAACACTCCCTTGGTGGGAGGGGAGAGGAGTGAGCAGGTGCTGCTGGTAGTGGGTAACACTCCCTTGGTGGGAGGGGATAGCAGTGAGCAGGTGCTGCTGGTGGTGGGTAGTACTCCCTTGGTGGGAGGGGATAGCAGTGAGCAGGTGCTGCTGGTAGTGGGTAACAGTCCCTTGGTGGGAGGGGAGAGGAGTGAGCAGGTGCTGCTGGTAGTGGGTAACACTCCCTTGGTGGGAGGGGATAGCAGTGAGCAGGTGCTGCTGGTAGTGGGTAGCACTCACTTGGTGGGAGGGGATAGCAGTGAGCAGGGGCTGCTGGTAGTGGGTAGCACTCCCTTGGTGGGAGGGGATAGGAGTGAGCAGGTGCTGCTGGTAGTGGGTAACACTCCCTTGGTGGGAGGGGATAGCAGTGAGCAGCTGCTGCTGGTAGTGGGTAACACTCCCTTGGTGGGAGGGGATAGCAGTGAGCAGGTGCTGCTGGTAGTGGGTAGCACTCACTTGGTGGGAGGGGATAGCAGTGAGCAGGGGCTGCTGGTAGTGGGTAGCACTCACTTGGTGGGAGGGGAAAGCAGTGAGCAGGTGCTGCTGGTAGTGGGTAGCACTCACTTGGTGGGAGGGGATAGGAGTGAGCAGGTGCTGCTGGTAGTGGGTAGCACTCCCTTGGTGGGAGGGGAGAGGAGTGAGCAGCTGCTGCTGGTAGTGGGTAGCACGCTCTTGGTGGGAGGGGATAGGAGTGAGCAGGTGCTGCTGGTAGTGGGTAGCACTCCCTTGGTGGGAGGGGATAGGAGTGAGCAGGTGCTGCTGGTAGTGGGTAGCACTCCCTTGGTGGGAGCGGAAAGCAGTGAGCAGGTGCTGCTGGCACAGGGTGCTGCTGGTAGTGGGTAACACTCCCTTGGTGTGAGGGGATAGCAGTGAGCAGGTGCTGCTGGTAGTGGGTAGCAATCACTTGGTGGGAGGGGATAGCAGTGAGCAGCGGCTGCTGGTAGTGGGTAGCACTCCCTGGTGGGCGTGGATAGCAGTGAGCAGGTGCTGCTGGTAGTGGGTAGCACTCCCTTGGTGGGAGGGGAGAGGAGTCAGCAGCTGCTGCTGGTAGCGGGTAACACTCCCTTGGTGGGAGGGGATAGCAGTGAGCAGGTGCTGCTGGTAGTGGGTAGCACTCACTTGGTGGGAGGGGATAGCAGTGAGCAGGGGCTGCTGGTAGTGGATAGCACTCCCTTGGTGGGAGGGGTTAGCAGTGAGCAGGTGCTGCTGGTAGTGGGTAGCACTCACTTGGTGGGAGGGGATAGCAGTGAGCAGGTGCTGCTGGTAGTGGGTAGCACTCCCTTGGTGGGAGGGGAGAGGAGTGAGCAGCTGCTGCTGGTAGTGGGTAGCACGCTCTTGGTGGGAGGGGATAGGAGTGAGCAGGTGCTGCTGGTAGTGGGTAGCACTCCCTTGGTGGGAGGGGTTAGCAGTGAGCAGGTGCTGCTGGTAGTGCGTAGCACTCCCTTGGTGGAAGGGAATAGCAGTGAGCAGGTGCTGCTGGTAGTGGGTAGCAATCCCTTTGTGGGAGGGGTTAGCAGTGAGCAGGCGCTGGTGGTAGTGGGTAGCACTCCCTTGCTGGTGGGGATCGGAGTGAGCAGGTGCTGCTGGTAGTGGACAGCACTCACTTGGTGGGAGGGGATAGCAGAGAGCAGGTGCTGCTGGTAGTGGGTAGCGCTCCCTTGGTGGGAGGGGATAGCAGTGAGCAGGTGCTGCTGTTAGTGGGTAGCACTCCCTTGGTGGGAGGGGATAGCAGTGAGCAGGTGCTGCTGGTAGTGGGTAGCACTCCCTTGCTGGTGGGGATCGGAGTGAGCAGGTGCTGCTGGTAGTGGACAGCACTCACTTGGTGGGAGGGGATAGCAGAGAGCAGGTGCTGCTGGTAGTGGGTAGCGCTCCCTTGGTGGGAGGGGATAGCAGTGAGCAGGTGCTGCTGTTAGTGGGTAGCACTCCCTTGGTGGGAGGGGCTAGCAGTGAGCAGGTGCTGCTGGTAGTGGGTAGCACTCCCTTGGTGGGAGGGGATAGGAGTGAGCAGGTGCTGCTGGTAGTGGGTAGCACTCCCTTGGTGGGAGGGGATAGGAGTGAGCAGGGGCTGCTGGTAGTGGGTAGCACTCCCTTGGTGGGAGGGGATAGCAGTGAGCAGGTGCTTCTGGTAGTGGGTAGCACTCCCTTGGTGGGAGGGGATAGCAGTGAGCAGGTGCTTCTGGTAGTGGGTAGCACTCCCTTGGTGGGAGGTGATAGCAGTGAGCAGGTGCTGCTGGTAGTGGGTAGCATTCCCTTGGTGGGAGAGAATAGCAGTGAGCAGGTGCTGGTGGTAGTGCGTAGCACTCCCTTGATGGGAGGGGATAGCAGTGAGCAGGGGCTGCTAGTAGTGGGTAGCACTCCCTTGGTGGGCTGGGATAGCAGTGAGAAGGTGCTGCTGGTAGTGACTGGCACTCCCTTGGTGGGAGGGGATAGGGGTGAGCAGGTGCTGCTGGTAGTGGGTAGCACTCCCTTGGTGGGCTGGGATAGCAGAGAGAAGGTGCTGCTGGTAGTGGGTAGCACTCCCTTGCTGGTGGGGATCGGAGTGAGCAGGTGCTGGTGGTAGTGCGTAGCACTCCATGATGGGAGGGGATAGCAGTGAGCAGGTGCTGCTGGTAGTGGGTAGCACTCCCTTGGTGGGAGGGGATAGGGGTGAGCAGGTGCTGTTAGTAGTGTGTAGCACTCCCTTGGTGGGCTGGGATAGCAGTGAGAAGGTGCTGCTGGTAGTGAGTAGCACTCCCTTGGTGGGAGGGGATAGGAGTGAGAAGGTGCTGCTGGTTCTTCCATTGCTGCAGGCAGTTGGAGTGAGCTTTTAACACGTTGATGATTTTTTCAGGTTTTTGGGCCATTTTGATCCTTTAACAGCAGCCTGAAGAATCTGGTGTCCGCGAAGGAGAGGAGGCGGGAGTGGGGTGCGTGGTAATTGTAAGTACTCCAAAGGAAGACGGGGAGTCTACATCTCGAAGAACAGGAGGGGGAAAGACAACGAGAGGTTGCAAGAGGCAGGAACCTTAATGTGACAGCCGGTCGGGAGCGGGGAGACAAAGACACCAGAAGGGAGAAAGATAGGTGCAGATATGCCATTGTCCGAGAGACAGAAGAAATGGGGAACAAGTTTAAGTGGTGGAGTTGAGGCCGAAGGGAGCGGCACTATTGGAGGTAGGAAGAATCTCTAAGGGAGATTTTTTATCTGACGGGGAGCAGGGACAGGAGAATACAGAAGAGCTCGAGAGTGAGAAATCAGAGGGGACAGGGAGATGAAAGTGGTGGGAGAGGTGGCATCGTGTGGAAAGAAAGCGATTAGTGAAGCGCAGAGGGAGAGAGAAGGGGCAGCTCCTCAGCACAAACCTAATGCAAGGAAGAGGCTGAAACTGCAGGGAAGGTTCAAACAGGAGGGGAAAAGAGCCGGAGGCTGTTGGAGAAAGCGACAGCTGCCCGAAAGTTTGGGAAGGAGCATGAGAGCAGGGAAGGGCCAGAGATTAAATGATGGGAAATTATCATGCATACTTCCCTTATTCGGAGCCATTATTACATTCGTCTCGATTAATGTGAACGCACTGAGTGGTGAGAACGAATTGCAACATTTGGTGCATTGTTTTAAAGCACTGACTTGTTGTGTCTGCAAGAAATCTTTTGGGATAAGGATATCCTGGTATGCGTTCTGAAGCTTTGGAAGGGAGAGGTGTTTGCAACTTGTGCAAACAATCGCTGTAGAGGGGTGGCTTGTTGGTGAGCCCGTCAACAAAAGAGAATGTTGCCTTGATGAACAAGTACACTGAGGGGAGAATTAACGGTTAAAGGATAAAAATGGTTGAATTGAATTGCGATCTCTTTAATATCTATGCACCGAACGAGCATTGCAAGCGTCACAAATGTTTTCGGTGGTTTTGTACTGAAGTGGCTGAGGCGGAAAACCTGAGTATAGTGGGGGATTTTAATGTATTTCTTTCTCGGATGGACATTTCAACCCAGATGGCCATTAAGGATGATAACACCAAAGGGATGTTTGTAAAAATAATGACAAAATGACATTTGAGAGAATTATGGAGGGATCGGAACCCCATATAAAGGGAGTTTTCCAGAACAAGTTGAGTGGAAGATGTTTTAAAACAGAGCTGAATATATTTTGGGTAAATGCGGGAAGGGTTACGTTCTGAGGTGTTGGAGATTATTGCAAAAATGCTTTTTTTAGTGACCACTCGGCTTTGGTTCTAAGAATTAAGAACAGCAGAGTTAAGATCGGTCCAGGGGGGTGGATGTTAAACAACCAAAACCTGAAAGAAATCGCTTCAAAAGAAGGGATTTTAAATATAATAAATAATGCTCAGAAGGAACCTTTGCTCTTGAAAGAAAGAAGCGTTTGGTGGGACAACTTCAAATATGAGGTACGCATTTTTTCGGTCCATTTTGGGAAATAGAGAGCGGCAGCTAACTGGCGTCGCAAGGAGAGTGTCAATAAAAGACTTACAGATGTCTGTAACGCAGTTGACGGAGGGGATAAGGGAGCTGACACTAAGTGGGTAGTTTTAAAGGAGGAGTGGAATTCATTGCAAGCTGAAAAATGCAAGGGGGCCATTCGCCATGCAAAGGCTAAAGATGAATTAGAGGGCGAAAGATTAATTAGATATTTCCTAGAGCAAGGGAAGCTGCGACAGAGATTATCATTATTTGAAGTGTTGACGGTTGTGAAGAAGGTCATTTATGAAAGTTTGGATATTTTGGAGGCTGCTAGCAGCTTATATCAAGATTTATATACAAAATAAGACATTTCCAAATTGCAGATGCAGAAGGTAAGTGCTTTTGTTAGAGACGTTTTAAAGGAGGATGGGATAAGAATGTGTGACAAACAAATAGGATTAGTGGAAATATATGTGGCAATAAGTGGAATGATGCGGTGTGGGGTCGTATGAGGCGCGAGGGGGGAGCCAGGGTCAGATGGAATAAGTGCAGAATTTTATGAAGAAGTTTTACAGATTTTAAGTCTATTGCTCTAAGAGGTTTTTGAGGGGATTAAAATTGAGGGTCGGCTGGCCCCATCTATGATGAGAGGTTTCAAAAACTTAGCTTATATAAAAATAAAGGGGAAAGAAGGTATCTAAAGAATTGGAATTCCATCACGTTATTAAATGTGGGTTATAAGATCTATGCACGGGTTATGGTAAATCTTATGTAGGAGGTGATGGCGCAGATAGTTTTGCTCTCTCAGTCCTATGAAGTCATAGTCCGGGACATCGCAGACTCTGTGGTCTCAATCCGAGATGCGATAGAGCACATCGAAGAGAGTGGGCGGGAGGCTTATGTATTAACGATAGATCAAGAGTGAGCCTTTGATAGTGTCTCTCATGAGTTTTTAATTATGGTTTTAGAAGCGTTTGGTTTCGGGGAAAATGTCATTGAGTGGCTAAGGATGTTTTATTCAAACATATTTCGCAGTGTTATATGTAACGGTTTTTTATCCAAGTATTTTCCGATACAGTTGTCAGTGAGACAGGGTTCTCGCCTGTCACCATTCTTGTACACATTGATAGCAGAACCGTCATGTTACATGATGTGAAAGGAACAAGGTGTAGTCGGGATTGCGGTTCCCAGTTCCGGGCGGGTGTCGGTAATACACCAATATGCAGATGACACAAATATAACATTGAGAAATGGGGAGTCAATGAGGAAATCTAGGGGCGTAGTGGAGGAGTTTTATAGGGCTTAAGGAGCCAGAGTGAATTATAATATGTCCCAGTGCCTGGTTGCAGGAAGGGGTAGGGGGAAAGTGTTGGAGGAAATGCCCTTTATGGTGCTGGAAGTTTTGGAAGCTTTTGTGTTGCATATGTGGTGCAAGAAGGACAGGGAAGGAGTGGATCGATAAAATTGGGAACCGGAGGTTAGGAAAATTAAAGAGATTTTGGGAAGATGGGAAAGAAGTTGATTGAAAGTGCAAGGAAGTGCGACAGTGATGTCCGCTCTCCTGCTATCTAAGCTATGGTACTTATTGACGGTGAAGGATCTTCCTGAGTGGGAGGAAATTTCCATCAAAGAGGCTTGTGTGAGGTTTTCATGGGCAGGAAAATCAGCCTTGGTTGCTTATAATACCATCATTTGACGGAGAAATCAGGGAAGACACAATTTCCCACGTATTGATCTAAAAAAAATTCCTTAGAATCAAATGGGTGAAGTGATTTCTTCAGAGGTCAAACACATGTTTGTGGAAGAGTTGTTTTGAGCTGTTTTTTTAAACGAAGTGGGATAGGTGGGTAGGGGATATTGTATATAGAATACAAGAATATCTGTTTGAAATCGATTAAACCTCTCCCTTTGGTTTATAAGGGGATTGTAGAGTCTTCGGCTAATTTTTAAAAAGTGTGCAGTTTATGCCCAAGGGTGCTGAGGAATTTTTTGCGCTTATTTTTGAATAGTTGGCTCAACCTTGAAGGTATTATTTAATCAAGCTTTTATAAAAGCTGGTATTATATGTGTGAAGAATGTATAATACGAGGTAATTCCAGGTTGGTTGCCAGAAGCGACAGTGAGGGACCTGGTGTGGGAGGAGGATCAGGAGCTAGAGGAAAACTCAATTATGATCATGTATGAGAATATGGTGAGGGCAATACCACAGGATTGGATGGAATAAATACATGCGGAAATCTCCAAAGGAAATAAAATGCGTCCCGCTATTCCAAGCTTTCTGCTGGAGAAAGGGAAAAGTTGTTCCAATTTGACAACTGCAATACTCAAGATTTCTATGCGTTATTTAGAGAATGGAGATTCAAGACGCGTGCGTGTAAGGAGTTTTGGCAGCGTACATACCCACAGCTGGATTTCAACAGGATTTGGAAGGGAGTGTGGGTGAATTTTAAATGTCCAGAATGAATTGAACTGGATTTCAAATTGGTTCATAACCGGATTTTTACCATGATGGTCTTGTGTAATATTGGGTGAGAGAAGGGGGCAACTTTCCCAGTGTGTGGGACATGGGATGAGACTCTGTCACATTGACCGTTGTTATGTCCGCAGTTAAAGGATTTTAAGTACTTAGTTCGAGAGTTGTGTGAGTTTGTTTTGCTGGGTGGGGACCGAAGAGCGAGAATGGGAATCTGGTGGGATTTCATTTTGAGATGGGGATTGCAGGAGAGTCTGGCAGAGTCTAGCGGAGAGGCCATTAATTTAATGCTCAGTTTGACTAGATTCGTGATTGTGCAAAGAAGGAATGCTCTGCTTTTTCAGGGGAGGAGAATAAATGTACAAGAGTATTTTAATATAAGCTAAAATATCATTATAAGGCTCTGTGGATGTTTTATTGAGAAAGGAATTTAAAGATGGTATTTTTACGATCAATTCTTAAAGTACGATCGACTAATACATTTTACGGGAGACAAATTAAACATTAGGGTTTGGTGTTAATATGTGGTGGAGGAATGGCTGTGCAGAGCGTCGGAATGGATTTGTATGATACAATGGAATGATCACGATGAAGTAATTGTGTTTAATGTTCAATAAATAATTTTTAAAAACCGCCCAGTCTCGTCTGACCTTGGAAGCTAAGCAGAGTCAGGTCTGGCTAATATTTGGGTAGGGCAAACAGAAACAGAACAGAGAATAATGTAGAAAGAGCAGCAATTAAAGTGACGAAAAAAGCAAAGCCAACTAGCATGCTGTTGGAATGCATGTGCGTTATTGCGAGGAGTGTTACACATAAGATTGACAAGTCGCAGGCGCAAGATGCCATATGTGATTATGAAATAGCGGATATAAGGAGACCTGGCTTATAAATGTGCAGGATATGAAACTCTCTAGCATCCCAGGTTGCTGAGGGAAGTGGGGGTGCAGATAACAAATGCTTCAGCCTTGTATTTTGCATTCCCCTACTGGGCTCCACCATATTTGACGATGGGGATTGTACGAAAGACTGGTATTAGAGATTCTTAGTAGATGGGAATCATATATGTATAAATTCAAGCGTAGCCATTGACCAACTAATCTTATCCATGATTCTATGTGAGTATGGAAATGCCAAGGTCTGTTGCAATGTAGCCACAAGACAATTAAAAAGCAGTTTTGACTAATGTTAGATAACAAATAGCCACAGGCTCAGGCTGCAGGTGCAGGTTAAATAGTTAAATAACATGTTATTGTACTATTAACATATTATAATTCTAAGTAGGTATCAGAGTTCGCTTAACAAAACTAATTGCAAAGATATTTGAGAGATAATTAGTTTAATGGATGAAAATTGAAGAGATCTTGGGAGTACATGTATCCACTTGGTAGATCAAAGTGAGATAGCCTGAACACCATCAAGATAAAGGAGGCAGCTCTGACATGGGCCCCTTGGTATTAGGCCTTGCACTACTTGTACCAGGGAAGCTAGAATAAGAGAGATAAGATAAATTCCAATAAAGTGAAGAAACGTATAAACAAGATAACGATGGAACAGTGTAGAGTTATTGGAAAGTTACCGAGCCAGGAGAAGTCAAGGTGCTGCCCTCAGTCTGAGTGACAGATGGTATATTGCCCATTAGAAACTATGAAAAAAGGTGATTTTGTTAACGACCATATTTTGTTAAAGGACAAACGAACTGTTGATAAGAAAATGGTTGAAACCTCGAACTAAAAGAATAACTTCACACAAAACTACCGCGAAGGCAAAGGAACAGGTTGAAGATGACGTCACCTGTGTCCGAGAAGTTCCAGAGTCAAAGGGCTGCGAGCTACTCGTTAAACTATCGCCCACTGTTAAGTATATTATGCCATAAGCTTCCTAAATCTTGATCTGTTGCTCAAACATACTGGCTGCTGTATATTTGTGTCTTTTCCAAGAACACTGAGGGATCATTTAAGATCTTATAGATTGGCACCCTTCAGACGGGACTAGCCAAAGCGGCTAGTGTTGTGTACTAGATCAGACCTCGAAAGTAGCTTCCTGATCAGCTGCTGCTCTTCAGGAGGGATAACCCCCTCGTGGGGAGTGCCCCTGAATTGCACGCCGATAGTTTTTGATGGTAGAGGTCTGTTACGAAAATTACCAAAATGGCTAGTAAGAGTTTCGTTAACGCATATAAGAGTAAGTTAGACAGAGGTGCCTGTGAGGAGCAAGTACAGTTATTATTGACAGAATGTTTAACGAAAGGAGACCGAGTCCGCTTTGAAGAGATGAGAAACTTTATTCAGGAAAGTGTGAAGCTAAAGAAAATGAAAAGTGATAAGACGACTAGGCTACTCGCCTATGCAGTATTTTACTGTGCGCAAAGAGCTGATGAGTAATGTAAGATAACAAGTAAAGAGATAGAAGAGTTAAGAGCACAACACAATGAGTTAAAAGCAAAACATAGCCGGCCTCTTAATCTATTTCATTCCATGTACCTCTATAGTCTTGTTAAAGGGTTTTCACCCGAAACGTCGACTCTAATTTCTCTCCACAGATGTTGCCTGGCCTGCTGACTTTTTCCAGCTCTTTCTGTTGTTATTTCGGATTTCCAGCATCTGCAGTATTTTGCTAACTTATAGCCGGGAGGTAGAGGACTTAAAAAAGCAGTAAGAGCTGGAGGTCGAACACATAAAAGGAAAGCATTTTTCAAGAACTGGGAGATTTGAAAAAGCGAATTACTGACTTAGAGAGCCAGACCTCTCAAGCTGCGGGAGTTCTGCAACAAAAGAGCGCGTGCGTGGTCCAGGCAGGAAGTGCTATGCGTGAACTAGAAGAAACCGAACAGGCATTACAATCTTGTGAGATAGAGAGGGAGAATCTTATGCATGTCTTACAAAATGCCAGAGGCGCCTTGCGGGAATTTCTCCCGCAAGAGGGAGAGACGGATCAGACTCTGTGTAGATTGAAGATATACGAAATAGATGGAAAGCTGCAAAAACGGGAGGCTGTTGTGGCTGCCGTTACGATTCAGCAGTGCGAGCAGTGGGGGGAGGAGAGGTGAGATGCACTGGAGAAAAGGCATAGCTGCACGGTAGACATGATGGTTGGGGATACCCCGGGGTGTCCTCCATCCATGAGAATAGGCGGTCGGCCCCTGTGAGCGTCATAGTTAGAACCCAAGCCTATAATGACAAGGGGGAGGAAACCACCTCCGAGGCGCGCTCCATTCCCCTCAATGCTGTCGAAGTACAAGCTTGTGTTAATCGGTTAGGCCCCATAACACGATCCGAGTGCCCCAACGATGTTAAAGTTCGATGGACGACTTGGAAGCGGGGACACAGCGAATTAGGGGACACCGATTTGAAACGCATCCTCCTCGCTGCCACCAACCCCAAGATACTGCAAAATCTTCGTTCCTGGTTTATAATATCGCTACTACCTCGGCAGAAGTCATGGAGTCCATTCAGGAACATTTAAGCATGAACAGAATGGATATGGCTAAGACATGTAATCAAACAACTCAGGGACCAGTAGAATCGCCCACTGTATGGAGTGACAGGCTCGACACGGTTTATGGTGGAACCCAAGTGGTTGCACCTGACTCTGATGATGAAGGGAAGGACCAGGAACCATTCAAGAAAGCTCACTGAGGCATGCTCTAGGACACATAGTCTCGCCTGAGGCTGGGTTGACTATGCTACTCCAGTCCACCAATCAGTCATGGACTTTTGCAACGGATGGGTGTGGACCAACTAAACATGTTAGTGTGGTAGAACGGCCAGTTATGCCCACTGCACCCCGCTACACACGTTGATTCGAAGGAAATTGTTATAACTGTGGGAGACCTGGGCACTACTCTAATTTTGTAGGAAGCCTCAAAAACAGTGCCAACGGTACCCTCCCTTTCAAGGAAATCTACCCCCACCCCCAAGGTAGATCAATTGGCCGCAGAAATGAGTAAATTAGCAGCCATACCGAGCATTCTTGTTATTACATGAACTAATCAGGTGGCAGCCATCTCGGATCCGGCTGGGCAACAACCACAGGGATCACAGACAACGGCCCAATGAAGGGGATGTGTCACCTCTTTTCAGAAATGTCATGTGTTCTACAGGGGAGCCGACAACATATCATTCTTATTGACACCGGTTCATCTGTTACCTCATCCATACCCCACATCCTGAACGCCATACTGCGGCGGGCAAAGGTTACCTGACGTTACAAGGCTTTGATGGGAGGTCAACCTCTGCTTTTAAGGGGGAAATGATAACTATCTGCACCAACTGGATTGATTTGAATGTTGATGACCCTGTCATGATGACAATTCCTGATGGAAGGGGCATATTGGGAAAGGATGTTTTGGAAAGTTACAGGAAAATTATTGATTACAACCAGTGGTGTATTTGGATCGGGAAATGAGGTAGTGAATTGGTTGAAATATCGGATGCCCACTCCGTATTCGCGATTAAGAGGACTTGCTTGTACGATGCACCAAATCACCCAGATAAGCAAGTCAATTTATTAAATCAAATGCACTCACCCGCATTCGCCACTGGTAAGCATGACTGCGGTCGAATGGAGGGTGAGGTGACGTTTAAGGGACTGCCCCACTCCTTTGTTAAACGGTAGCCAATTCCCAAAGAAAGTAATCCCGAAATTAGAGATTTAATCGACTCCCTCATAAAACAGGGCATTCTGAGAACAGGCACTTTCACGGCCAATTCACCAGCTTGGCCAGTTCGGAAGCTGGATGAAAGCTGGAGGCTCACTACTGATAAACGAAGTATTAAGAAGGTTACAACCAAGAATGCCCCTATCATTAAGGAAGCGCTGACCTTATTATCAGAACTCGCAAAAGACTCTAAATACTACTCCACCCTAGACAGTACAAATGGATTTTGGATTATACCCATCAGAACAGAGGATCAATATAAGTTTGTCTTTACCTTTGAGGACCAGAGTTAAACGTGGACATGCCTACACCAACGCCCCGATCACCTTCCATACCAGATTGGTACGGTTCCTGAAAGCTTCTTCTAATCCCAAGTGCATGCTTCAGTATGTCGATGTCTTGCGACAGGCGACAAGTTCAATCGAGTAGCACCTTGAACTGTTAGGTGAATTTTTAACACTGTTAAGCAGTTCAGGCTAGAAATGTAATCCTCGAAAACCTCAGCTTTTGCAGCAACAGGTCCCCTATTTGGGATTGAGGATCCCTCCGTGGGGTAAGAGCTTCTGCAGGTATATAAAAAGGAAGAGGGTAGCTAAAGTTAAAGTTGGTCGCTTCGAATATGAGACTGGGGAATTAATATTGGGGAATGGGGAAATGGCAGAGATTCTGAAAAAATATTTTTATCTGTCTTCACGGTAGAAGACACTAACAACATCCCAATAACGGATTATCAAGGGGCCACAGGGAGGGAGGAACTAAAGACAACAACTATCAGGAAGGAAATAGTACTTGGTAAAATAAGTGACTAAAAGATGAAAAGTCCTCTGGACCTGAAGGGTTGCATCCCAGGGTCTTAAAACAGGTGGCTGCAGAGAAACTGTATGCATTGGTTGCAAATACCAAAATTCCCTGGATTCTGGAGACGTGCCAGAGGGTTGGAACGCCTCAAATGTAACACCCCTATTTTAGAAAGGAGGGAGACAGAAAGCAGGAAACTATGGGCCAGTTAGTCTAACATCTGTCGTTGGGAAAATGCTGGATTCCTTCATTAAGGAAGCAATAGCAGGGCATTTGGAAAGGCATAATGCAGTCAAGCAGAGTCAGCATTAATTTATTAAAGGGAAATCATGTTTATCAAATTTGCTGGAGTTCTTTAAGGAGGTAACGAGCAGGGTGGACAAAGGTGAACCAGTGGATGTGGTGTATTGGAA
Source organism: Somniosus microcephalus (assembly GCF_052327205.1). Lineage (NCBI taxonomy): Eukaryota > Metazoa > Chordata > Chondrichthyes > Squaliformes > Somniosidae > Somniosus > Somniosus microcephalus. The sequence continues at coordinate 44,372,092 of NW_028225183.1, forward strand.
TTTCCAGCAGAAATTCGATAAGGTGCCAGATAAAAGGATACGGCATAAGATAAGAGCTCACGGGGTTGAGGGTAATATATTAGCATGGATAGAAGATTGTCTAACTAACAGAAAGCAGAGTATCGGGGTAAATGGGTCATTTTTGGTTGGCAAACGGTAAACAGTGGTGCCACAGGGATCGGTGTTGGGGCCTCAACTATTTACAATCTACATCAATGACTTGGATGAAAGGACCGCATGTAATGTAACCAAGTTGATACAAATATGGGTGGGAAAGCAAGTTGTGCAGAGGATGCAAATAACCTGCAAAGGGAGGTAGACAGGCTAAGTGAGTGAGCAAATATTTGGCAGATGGAATATAATGTGGTTAAGTGCGAGGTTATACACGTTGGCAGGAAAAATAAAAAAGCATATTATTATTTAAATGGAGAGAGATTACAAAATGCTACAGTTCACAGGTACCTGGGGGTTCTGGTGCATGAAACACAAAATGTAATCAAAAAGGCAAATGGAAAGCTGGCCTTTATTTGAAAGGGGTTGGGGAATAAAAGCAGGGAAGTCCTGCTACAACTTTACAGGGTATGCGAGAGACCACACCTTGAATACTGCGTACACTTTTACTCTCCTTATTTATGGAAGGATATACTTGCATTTAAGGAAGATCAGAGACGATTCACTAGATTAATTCCATTGATGAGGTGTTTGACCTAAGAGGAAAGGTTGAGCAGGCTGGGCCTATATTCATTGGAATTTAGAACAATGAGAGGTGATCGTATTCAAACATATAAGATGCTGAGGGGGCTCGACAAGGTAGATACAGAGAGGATGTTTCCCCTCGTGGGGAAAGCTAGAACTCGCGGGCATATTTTCAGAATAAAGGATCGCCCTTTTAGAACTGAAATGAGGAGGAATTTCTTCTCTCAGAGGGTTGTAAATCTGTGGAATTCTCTGCCCCAGAGAGCTGTGGAGGCTGGGTCATTAGATACATTTAAGGTGGAGATAGACAGATTTTTGCAAGACAAGGGAGTGAAGAGTGATGGGGAGCGGGTAGGGAAGTGCATTTGAGCCCCAGATGAGCCATGATCTTTTTGAATGGCGGAGCAGGCTCGAGGGGCCAAGTAGCCTATTCCTGCTCCTATTGCTTATGTTCTTATTTTCTTATGTCTAAGTCCTGACGAGCACAAGATAAACGTCATTCAATCACTCCCACTTCCTGTATCCAGGACAGCGCTCTGATCTTTTTTGTTACTAGTTGGATACCAGCATAGTTTTATTCCTGGATTTGCAGAACTTGCAAAACCACTCGATGATCAATTTAAAGTAAAATATGATCAAATTTCCTCCCTGTGGGGGCCAGATCACACCGCTGCCGTTGCGAAATTGAAACTGGCTGTTATGCAGGATACCTGTTTGATATCACCCGACCCGACACAGCCATTCCATCTCGAGGTCGCATCCACCGACCATAGTCTGACTGCGTTCTTATATCAAGAACGACTGCACAGGTTACAACCGATTGCCCATGCCTCACGGGTTTTGCAGGGGGCAGAACGGATTTATTCAGCGTGTGAGCGCCACCTACTGGCGACGTTCTACCTACATTACGGGCTTAAAGAGGAGTATCATGCATTCCGCTCACACTCCACTGAATCTCCTTATCAAACCAAGGAATTATTGATCTCATCCCAACGCATCATTAAATGGACTTTAGAACTAATACAACGGGACTTGCGTATGAGGGACACCCTCACAAGTGTCCACTGCCTTTAATAGACTTTGAGTCACAACCTGTTTTGTGATCAACAATAGAAGGAGCCTCTGAAGTATACTTGGATGGCTCCTCCTACCACATATAGAGCTCACCTCATACCGGATGTGATGTGGTCCTACCCGAGAAGACTATCAAGTTTAAAAGTAACAAAAACTCAAGCCAATGTGCAGATTTTGACCCCTCTCATCGCCGTTCAAGCAACTTCTGGCTACCGGACAAACATTTGGTCTGACAGTGTCCATGCCATGTACCATGCTGTCCCTTCCCCTCTACCAAAATAATTACTACTTCTCATCAGATGTTAAACCCTTAACCCATGGGCCATGTTTTCATCTCATATTGCTGGCCCTAAAGTTACGGTAAATGCATTGTCACATTGGTAAGGTTAATGCACACAAGAGAGACCATTCCGCTCATGCCCTGGGGAATAAAGCAGCAGTTGAAGCTGCCAAAGAAGCAGCGCTGACCATTGAGTCTCTCCCTCTACAACTTGAGGAGATAATCCCAGTTGCAGCAGTTAGCAACGCTCTCGATTTGGTTGCCCTTCAAACAGATTATAGCCCCTATCAGAAAGACATCAATTGGCATGACCAAGGTAAACCATTACTGGCACCCACTGCATGGGCCCCCAAGACCCTTCTTACTACAGAGTATTCACAACCATTACTTATGTATCAAAATGCCCCAGATGAGTACCCGTTTGTCTGTATTCCCCCACACCCGGCAGAAGAAAACCCTTGCTCCTATTCCACTCCCAACCTGTCGGAGGTCATTACTCCACAGAAGTCACTTTCACAAAGCTTGCCTCCACAGCCTGGTGGCCTAATATGAAGGAAACTGTAAATTTATGTTTCCGAAAGCATACCGTGTTTGCAGCAAAACCCCTCCCCTTCTTCCAACCATGCCCTACTTCGATGTCAGCCAGGCCCTGATGGGCAATGGACTCAGGTGCAAATTGGTTTTATTGGACGCCTCCAACATTCGCAGGGCAATTATAAATATGCACTCGTTCTTATCGACCAGTTCACTAAATGGATTGAGGCCTTCCCCTCCAGATCAAACACTGCGGTTACTGCGGCCAGATTATTATTGAGTGATTAGTATTATTCCAGAACCAGGGGTCACAGTCTAAGGATAAGTGGTAAGCCATTTAGGAGAGTAATGAGGAGGAATTTCTTCACCCAGTGAGTGGTGAACCTGTGGAAATCTCTACCACAGAAAGCAGTAGAGGCCAATTCATTAAATAAATTCAAGAAGGAATTGGATATATTTCTTAAGGCTAAAGGGATCAAGGGATATGGGGAGAAAGCAGGGACAGAGTACTGAATTTGGATGATCAGCCATGATCGCATTGAATGGCGGAGCAGGCTCGAGGGGCCGATTGGCCAACTCCTGCTTCTATCTTCTTTGATTCTATGTTTCTATTTTCTGTAGGTGGGGACTGCCACTTCAAGTTGATAGTGATAAGGGCACCCACTTCACTGGCGAAGTTTGTTCAAAATTACAGGAAATTATGGGAATTAAACATAAGCTACATGTAGCTCATCATCCCCAATCATCCGGGATAGTGGAAAGAGGGAATCGCACACTGAAATCCTTGTTGGGAAAATTGTGTACAGAACATCCCACTGAATGGTTCAATATGTTGCCCATGTGTTTTATGTCAATTCGTTCCACGCCAAATTGGACCACGGTGCAATCACCTTACCAGGCAATGACTGGGAGGTTGACGAGGACTCCAAGTCATCTAACTTTGACTGGCACCACCCCAATCATGCAACAACCATGTAACCACTCGTGGTTGGATCGCACAGTAAAGTATATTGATGAAGTTAACCGACACGTGGCAAAGAATTTAGGGAAATCTAAAAACCAAATCAAGAAAAACTTTGACCAGAAGGTTCGACGATTTGAATATCAGATAGGTGATAAAGTCATGGTGTTAAATTATGGGAAAAAGATAAATGCGTTTGGCCCCAAATGGAAGGGGCCCTACTCGATAGTGGTTAAATTGAATCCAGCTGTGTATCTGGTTCAGTACCCTGAAGGGACAGTGGCAAAGCCAAAAGTAACTAAATGGTACCATATCAACCAGTTAAGTCCTGTGAAAGATTATATGCTGCACTCTTTTTTCCTCTGGGTGGCCACAATGGCAGGACTCAGACACATACTGGGACTTCTGATGCGTGTTGGTATCGACCAGGCTTCAAACGTTATCGTCATCCAGAATGGAATCAAGATGCCTACCAGCAATACGCCATCATTAGAATGGGGAGCGGCTTCAGGAGACGGATGTGATATGACTGTGTACTGTGATTATTGTGAAAACGAAAATACGACCGATGCGACTTTCTTTATATCCAGGCCAAAGGGGGGGGGGGCGAAGAAATTAAAATGCAGTGTCTATGTACTAAAGATAATGTTCAAGTGACCCCAAATTTTCAATTAGGGAAATGAAAGTTTGTAGATCCAGGGTTCGGATTCGACAAGGCGGTGGAGATTACACCAAATAGTGTGGGGATCACATATCCTGGACAGAGTTTGAATACACTGAATTGGCACAAAATATTTAAAAGACATAGGGGAATGATAGGATGTTTTAATGTGGAACAAAAAGAAAGACCCAGGCAAGGACAAACACTACAGATGGAAATCAGGGGAAGAACAGAGGAGATAGTGTTACAAAGGAAAAGCGATAAGCATAAAAATAAGAGATGCACGTTAATAATATAAGAACCATCAAATGGATTGGTTGTCACCCGTACATGTAAAGAATTATAGAGTGATGTTCGGTAAGAAATTATCCCGGTAATCTTTAATTTTACATTTATTCCCTTTCCAGGAAATTTATGTCCTATCGGACACCTCCGATAAATTGAGCACTTGGTGAAGAAAATGGTAAAGCATTTTTTAGATAAGAACCATGTCCAAGATAGATGGGGTTCGTTGGATGTAAACCAGACTTATGTACTGGTCAACATTTCAAGTCATAATAGTCGACACTTGAGAACAAAGAGAGGCCTGGGAGAATGGTTATGCATAGGAGTCATCGCAGGAAACTCTGCCTTGAACAGGGCAGATATAGAAACTATGTGCGAACATGACGAGTTAATGAGGAAACATTTGAAAGGCCTTCTATCTAGCATGAATAAGAGAGATTCAGTCACCATACAGGAATTGGAGAATTTGCTGATAACCACACAAGACGAAACAGAAGTATACAGACAAATTCAGGATCATTTTAACAATGCGACAAGAGGGATTAGTAAAACAGAACAAGATATCTCAAGGGCTACGGTATGTTCAATTTATGGGAGTTTCATGATGGACCAAGTGATGGCAGGGTTAAGTGAAGCAGAACATAACAGAGTCCCCTCGTTTTTCAATGATTCCATGATTAGGAAGTGACTCCATTATGATGAGGACTATAATGTAATGGAGGCAAGAAAACAGGGATTAGTATATTTAGTGAGAGGAATGGGGATTATGAGAGTCAGCCAATCGATCCTGTCATACTGTGGCTGCTGCCGGAAGACAAGATGAGACCTTGGGAAGTATTTAAGGTGGAATCAATAGAGATGCTAGAAGGAAGGTTCCATAAGTCTTTTGCATCACCTCGCCCCCCTCACCCTGATTAAACTAAATAAAACCATAGACAGTCCAAAAATGGGGTGTTGCACCGAATATAGTGGGGTTTACATGTGTAGGTGCGATGTTAGGACACGGAGTCGGCCCGCCTGTGAGTTCACAGTAGACTCAGACTCACCCCTCTGTAGTATGAATGTGCAGAGGTGTGGATTAGACCAGATAAATGAAGTTTATCTAGAAATAGGCACATACTGCGTCACCACTCGTGCGAAATCATACTAGCATGGGCAGGATGAATGTCCAATACACTCTCCTACCTTTGCTTCAAACCTACACAAACGATCGCAATAGGCAGTCGAACCCTCCAACCTGTAATAATTCACAATATTAACGAACTAAGAGTGAACTTTTCAATGCAAGCAGAAGCCCTGAGAGCGCTGGTTAACTTTGGACATCCAATTCCACCCCTATCCCTAAATCTGAAAGCCATTATAGAGAGAATTTCAACTTCACAAATACATTTGGTCCAGATGTAACAAAGCAATGATAGAACCGAGAGAGAGATTATGGCCCTAGGGAGTAGCAGTTGATGGGAAACCACATATTACGTGGGACAACAGCCACTGTGCAGAATGATTTATATGGCAATCTTACACAACCAAATGATATTAACGTTTATTGTATTGATTTTGATATGTTATCTGTGAAGTGTAATCCATAGAGTTTCTAGAGCTGCTATGACGATTCATAACTTAGACTTACAGCAATGCTTGGCAGGAAGTAGATGGAGGTAGTCGAGGAATCAATGTTTAAAATATTTCATCCTCCAAGTGGGGACTGTAGGAAAGGCTGATATTTAGCAGACGAGAGTCATATATGTATAACTTCAAGTGCAGCCATTGATCAAATAATATTACTGAAAATTACTCCTGGGTAACCAAAAAGCTAAGACTTGTTCAGAATGCAGCTGCCAGGGCACTCAAAAGCAGTTTTGACTAAGCTTTGATAAAAAACAACCACAGGATGCGAGTGAATGTCAAATCATTAAATAACATATTATAATGCTCAGTAGAAATTAGATTTTACTTAACCAAGCTAATTGAAACAATATTTAAAGGATAATTAGTATAAATTACAATAAATGAGAGAGCATGGAAGTTAAGGTATTTATCTGGTAGATTAACGTGAGGAAGTTTGGATACATCAAGACTAGTGAAACAGTGCTGCAATGTGCTGGGCCCTTGGCGTATAGAAATGCTTTGTACTGCTTAAAGCTAGAAATGAAAGAGATAAAGTAAATTCCAATGGGGTGAAAAGGTAAAAACAACATAACACGACAGTGGAACAGAGTTAATGGAAATACCCTGGAAAAGGAGTGGCCAGGTTACTAGCCTTAGCCTGGTATGTTGATCATTAGAATCAAATAAAAAGGTGATTTTGTTAAAGACCATATATGGACACTGGCCAAATGGACTGTTGTTAAGGAATGGGTTAAAACCTCGATATTCAAAAAACAGTTTCACACAGAGATTATCTGCGAAGATAAGGAGCAGACCTGCGACGACGTTGCGTGTGTCTGAAGGGTTCCAGAAACGTAGGGCTGTGAGCTATCCGCGATGATCGCCTAATGTTAAGGATTGATTACGCTGTAAGCTTAATAAATCTGATCTATTCCTCAAACATACTGGCTGCTGTCTATTTGTGTCCTGACGAGAACTCTGAGAGGTTACTTTACTGACTCACATCACAATACTTCCAAGTTTTGTATCATCTGCATATTGTGAAATTGTGTCCTGTACACCCACATCCAATTCATTAATATATATCAAGAAATGCAGTGGTCCTGGAACCGATCCCTGGGGTACACCGCTTTATACCTCCATCCAGTCCGAAAAAAACTGTTCACCCTTACACTCTGTTTACTGTCATGTGGCAAATTTCGTATCCATGCAGCCATTGTCCTTTTATTAGATGGGCTTCAACTTTGCTGGCAAACCTATTACCTGGCACTTTGTTCAACGACTTTTGGAAATACATGTACACTACATCAAACCCATGACTTTCATCAAACCTCTCTGTTACTACCTGAAAAAACTCTATCAAGTCGGTTAAACACGATTTGCCTTTAACAAGTCCGTGCTGGCTTTCTTTAATCAATCCAAATCTACCCAAGTGACTGTTCATTTTTGCCCTGATTACTGTTTCTCAAAGCTTCCCCACTGACGGTGCTGATTGCTTTAACTAATCGTGTTGCAGCATTGGTGACAGGAATGCAGTTCAGCCACTCAGCAGCTGCCATTGTGGAGGAAGGTTGAGATATGGCCCTGTTTGCAGACAGTTCCAGCATATCATTTCTCTGGGGAGGGTCACAACACTTCACGCAGCATTCCAGGTGGGCATGGCCAATTATCTATTTAATGTTCACATTGCTTCTTTAGATCTAATGTGTATTTCGGAGCATTTTGAATAAGCCAGAAATTGGCTCGATGAGTTGGAGCTTCAAATCACTTTCCCGATTCAAGTTGTTGTCTGTTTCCCTCTTGGGTACTTCTCCCCTCGACAACCATTCTGCCAACACATCACTGATTATCACTCTTCGTTCTCTCCTTCTGCTCTCTTATAATTGAATTCCTATGAACAAGCCCCCAGTTGCCTTCTGTGCCTGTCTGGGAATTCACCATCGGGATTATCGAGTGTATTATCGCTGCCTATGCAGGAGGCACAACACCAACAGCCCCGCGTCCTCTTTACCCGGCCTTCCCGCACAGCATGCTCGGTAAGTCCTAAGATCACCAGCCTCCTTTCAATCTCACTCACATCATCCACTCCTTGGACTCTTCAGTAAATGGATCACCGTCCCTCCTCATTTCCAGACAGAATGTGGGTTCGCTCGTCAACATTTAATCCATGTGGATGATGATGTTTAACTACTGGATTTGTGGGGCAATTGGATCACACCAACGTTTTGACCTGAATGAAACTTCCCCAGCTGCTTCCACATTCCAAAACCTGCCCTGCCAAATCCCCCGGAGGTGCATTAATCACAACATAGTCGCAGACCTACTAAACTGCTCCTTCCTCCTCCTCCAGGCACCTCAATTTGATCCACCCTGCTGGATTGTCCTTTCAATAAGACGTTTCCCCAGCCACCAAACCAAACTCTAGTATCTCAGCAGGATAGTGTATGATCCTCCTTTCATCACTCAGCTTCTGCATTGAGTGACTCCTTGTGCTCAGTGATTTTATCTCCAAACCAACCTCTAGTATCTCAACAGGACAGTGTATGTTACTCCTTTCATCACTCAGCCTCTGCACTGAGTGACTCCTTGTGCTCAGGGAATTTACCTCCAAGTAAGCTTTCCTTTTCCTCTCTTCTATCTTTTTATGGCCCGCTTTTCCTTCCTAAATTTCTTCCTCTATATAAGATCCTTTACCCAAATTTACGACCAGCCCTCGAGCTTGCCCTCTCAGGTGATATCTCTACTATTCTCAGCTATTCCGCTGCCTCTGCTGATTTTACCCCTTATTTGTGTCCACCAGGGGAAACTCCCGCTAGTCGACCCCTTGCTCTAGTCTTCAAATTGTAATCTTTGTATCTCTCCCTTGTGTCTTCCTGTCCTCCCTGCACTCACTTTGCCCATGAGACCCTCCTCCTGTTCCCTTCACAGCATTCAACTCCCCATAGCACGCCATCTCCCCTTGCTTAAACTTCTACATAAAATTCATCTCTTTGATCAAGCTTATGATAATGCTTCTTAAAATTTCTTTCTTAAACTGGTCTTGCATATGTCTTACGCGTCTGTGAGGCATCTTGCGATGTTTTTATATTTTAAAGCACAGTATAATCAGTTTAACACATTTGACTGTTTTTGCACTTCCACTGGTTCATTTAAATCTTCTGCAATTGACGTTCCACCTGGGAAAAATTCCAGTTCCCTCTTGTAGGCTATTTAGAAAGATAGGGAATGATAAAATGGAGCGGTGGGTAACTGTACACACTAGAGATAACATCATTGAAGTAAAAACAAGTATATTAACTAACATTAGTATACAAACAGAATCCACATGAATTGAGATAAAGAAAAATAAGGGATGGTTGACGCTAATAGTTGTTCTACAGATCACCTAATAGTAGAAGTGTAGACCAGGAAGAAATATGTAACCTCGTTTTTTGAAATGAGCAAATGCCGTAGAAAAATATAATCATGGGTGAATTCAACAATCCTCTCCAGCAGATCAATCGATTTGTGATGTTAGTCACTTGTTACATTACAAGGACTACATTGTTCGCAAGCTTTGAGTTTAAAATATATTAAGTCACTGTACTCCATTACAAAAAAACCGAAGCTGGTTAGAACAGAGCTATGGCAGTATGAAATTTTCATTAAAAAATAGAAAATGATATAGAGCCAGAAGACTGAAGAACAGGTAATGGTATTCCTATATTGATAAAGAGATGTAGAATACGTCCAGGAAACTATAGACCAGTTATCTCAACGTCGTAGGTAGGAGAATAATATAATCTTTACTCAAAGATTATATAGAAAAATTATCTAGAAACGGATAATGTAATAAAATATATTTAACAGGGATTTCCAAATGGGGGTCATGGTTGAGCCAAATTATTTATTTCTATGAAGAAGTAACAGAAAGAGTAGACAAAGTTCATTTGATAACTGTGATATACATGGATGTTAAAAAATAGTTGATACAGTAGAATCATGACTGAGGTCAGTGGATGTGGAGTCAGTGTACAATTAGCAGAATAGATAGCCAACTGGCTACAAAACGGAAAGCAATGTGTCGATGTTATATGTAGTTAATTAGATTATTGAAAGGTGTGAAGTGGTGTTCCACAGAGATCGCTGCTAGAACCAATTATCTTCCCCGTTTACAGAAAGTATGTAAACACGAGAATCGGAACAACAAAGTTTGCAGATGACATTCAATGGGGGCACAGTAAATACTGACGAACAAATGGAAGATAAGGTGTGGGATTAATGTTGAAAGGGGAATTGTGGTTGCGGTCACTGGTACAGCAGGTGAATGATTGCATGCTGGATATCCCTTCCAGAAAGGGGCTGTCTGAGTTGAATCCTTCCTTCTCCTTCCTCCTGTTCCACATCCTCCTCTTCTGCTTCCTCCTTATTGGCTTCCTCCTCTTCTGCTTCCTCCTCTTCTGCTACTTCCTCTTCCGTTCAACCAGGTCCCCTAGCCCTGCCCCCTTACAAGTGCAGAAGCACACGACAAAAACCTTAAATTTGAGAGGTTCACAGCAAGTCACCTGTCATTGCTTCGAAACTCTCCATCAAATAGTTGAATATACACCGATTTCAGTAGTTGATTTGTATTCAGTGCTGGAAGCTCGCCTGGATAGGATTATTCGGATCCCCTGTGTCTCTCCTACTTTTGATTATATAGACGTATACATTTGAGAGTAATTTCAGTCGATATTTCTTATGCCAACAAGTTAATTTATCACTGCCATCTGAAATTGTATTAGTTAGATTGATGCAATCAATTAATCTAACAGAAGAACTCAAAGCCCCCTTTCCCACACAAGGTTCCACAAACAGCAATGAGATCAATGTTTGAAAATATGTGTTTTTGCTGGTGCTGTTTGAGGATGAATATAAGCTTTGCTAATCAAGCGAGCGACCAGACATGGATCTTGCCATTTTGTTTCCTATTCCAGCTGAACAGATTGAACGCAGGCCACTTGCGGGTTAGCTCACATTTCTGGTCACCATATTATCTACAATATAAATAACATTACAATTCCAACTACATGGGAGAGATATTTTATATTGAGTGAACACAGAAGAACATGAACAATGAGAATGACAGCAGTAAATTAATGGAACAATTGAATGATTTTGAGCATTACAGGCAACTGGTGAAAGTGTCTCTGAAATCAGCCTCAGTATACGAGGCCGGCAGCCGTTTTCTCCTTCATTTACAATTCGATTTTCCCTGGTTTAGCAGGGGCTTTCACTCTTCACAAGCGGATTTGCTCCACTGCTAATGTAGAAAAATAAGATTTTCAACTTAAACATTTCCCTTGCTCCACTCGCTTCCCACAGTGTAATTTCAGTGCTTCCAAACTTCTGATGGCTTACCCCGATAAGTTCACGAGTTCCCCTTTTATTGAAACTTCCCTTCAACACAGCCCAATAGATATTGAGGTCCCAACCTTCCACTGTACAAGAAATACTACTGGTCCATTGTGTCTATATCTATTTTACCCAGATCGGCAAAAACCCCCAGTGATATCTCTTGATCAACCGACAGGGGTGTATTTGGAAGGAGAGACGCTCACCATTACCTGCAGCACGCCCGGAGAATATCGCGGTAAACAATTCCACTTTTATAGAGATGGTGAACTGCTATCCTCTAATGAAATCCTCACCAGGGGCAACAGTGGAATATTCACGGTTAGCAGTGCAAACCAAGGAAGGCGGTACCAATGGTTTTACATAGAAACATAGAAGATAGGAGCAGGAGTAGGTCATTCGGCCCTTCGAGCCTGCTCCATCATTCAATGAGATCATGCCTGATCATCCAAATTCAGTACCCTGTCCCTGCCTTCTCCCATATCCCTTGATCCCTTTAGCCTTAAGAAATATATCCAACTCTTTCTTGAATATATTTAATGAACTGGCCTCCACCGCCCTCTGTGGCAGAGAATTCCATAGGTTCACCACTATATGGGTGAATAAATTCCTCCTCATTTCAGTCCAAAATGGCTTACCCCTTATCCTTAGTCTATGACCCCTGGTTCTGGACTCCCCGGCCATCAGAAACATCCTTCCTGCTTCAAGTCTGTCCAGGCCTGACATAATTTTATAGGTTTCGATGAGATCCCCTCTCAATCTTCTAAACTCCGGTGAGTGTAAGCAAAATTGACACAATCTCTCCTCGTACGTCATTCCTGCCATCCCAGGTATCAGCCTGTTGAATCTCCGCTGCACTCCTTCCAGGGCAAGTACGTCCTTCCTCAGGTAAGGCGACCAAAACGGCACGCAATACTCAAGGTGTGGTCTCACCAAGGCCCTGTACAACTGTAGCAAGAGATCCTTGTTCCTGTACTCGAACCCTCTTGCTAAGAAGGCCAACATACCATTTGCCTTCTTAACCGCCTGCTGCACCTGCATGCTTACCTTCAGCGAATAGTGCACAAGAACACCCAGGTCTCTTTGCACCTTGGACAATATAACTTGATTATATTCCAACATCAGCGAGGCAATTTCTGTAATTATAACAGGTGAGTGACAGTTCAAGAAATTGTTAATTTTTCTGTTCGAACTCTTTGTATTTTCAGAAAAATCGTTCTTTCTTCACTGTAACAAAATGAAACGTTTGGTATTAGGAGAAAGTAGAATAACCAAATGGATTCTAGTCAGCTTGCTCAAGTCTGGACAGGCTCCCTGTAACAATGGTACTGAATTCAGCCGCGGTGAATCTACTGCCAGCAAACACTTTAATAGAGATAATGAAGTGGAATTCCTTTTGGAAGATGGACCAATATGGATAGTGAATCAGTGGACAAGAAAAGCGAGTAGAGTGTAACATGGGCTGCCAACCCGACCGAACCCGACTCGTTCCGGTGGGGAAGGTTTGGCTAAGGTTCCCCTTCAGCTCAGTTCTGTGGGAATGCTGCACTCCGGAGGTGAGTGTTCATCTCATCCTATTGCAGGAAAGGCCCGATAAGCCGCGATATGATGGCAATAATTTCTTACAGGGTAACTGCAAGCTGCGTGGTATTATTATGCATCGATGCTCCTGATTCACAATTTTCTCCTTTTTTATGTCTGAACTTGTAGATTTAAATGGTTAATGTCTCAATCGCAGCACATCACCACGCTTTTAACTGCACTGAGAGTAGCACCACACCTTCATTTCAAAAGTGGATCTCGACATGTGGAAGATTCATGCATTTACCCAAATCGATGTTCAGCTTTGGCTAAATTATAATAAGTAGCTAGGGTGCATTAGGAAGCAGAGACGGTCGCCATTACCTGCACCATGAGGGGAGAATACCGCAATAAAGCCTTTATATGTTGCAGAGACAGCCTAAGACTAACCTTTCATCAAATCTTCACTAAGGTCAAGCTTGGAATATTCAGGGTTACCAGTACAGACCAGGGCGAGCAGTACGAATACAAATATGGAATCCCTCTCTAAAGAAGATGGTTAAAATTCTAGCTCAGCGAGTCAGTGATAGTAACTATAGAAGGTGAGTGATGGGGGACTACAGCAAATGAGGGAAGCTGTGTAATTGCGCTAACAGATTAGCTATGTTCTTGTTCAACTCCAGTGACCTGATCAGTTCGTAGTCCTCCAGAGTAAGTCTGACCAGGATTTATACAACTCTGTCACAACGTCAATCACTTTTGTGAGCCAGCTGCCTTGATAAATGAGGGTATGACCATTCCATTCAGTCTGATGCTATTATTTGAGGGCCGAATTTTGGAGGCTGGACTTTACACATCTGCCTAAATGGGCAGGCGGGAGCTTGGTTTAATATTTAGCTCCACAGTACAGTCCATACTTTCAGAGCAATGAACAGGAACATAGCTTAAGGTCTCGAGTCCTAGAGTTAAGATTAAACCCAAGACCTTGAAACACAATGGCGAGACTGCTGCCAGTGAACCGAGATAATACGTAGCACATCAATGCTGAGACGATTAAGTAGGAAACGGGGAACAGAATTAGACCAGTTTACTCACTGAGCCTTCTGACTTTAAATTAGAAAATGGCTGATCTGTATCTCAATTGCTTTTATCCACCTTAGTTCCATATCTTATAATATCCTTACCTAGCATAAAATTATCAATCTCAGTTTTTAAACTTTAAATTTCCCTAGCCTCAATAGATTTTTGGGGGCGTGAGATCCAGGTTTCCATTATCCTTGCATGTGGAACTGCCTCCTGGTATCACCCATTAACTATCTAGCTATAATTTTAAGGTTATACCTCCTCATTCTGGGCGCCACCATCAGAGCAAATAGTTTCTCTGTATCTATCCTATCAACTGCTTTAATCATCACAACACCACAATTATATCGCCTCTTAATCTTTTCTACTCCAGGGAATAGAAACCAGTCTGTGGAACATGCCCTCATAATTCCCTGTCCATTTAGCCCCGGTATCTGAATCGTAAATCTTCTTTGCGACCCCTCCAAACCCAATTTGTTCTTGTTCAGCTCCGGTGCCCAGATCTGAAAGCAATCCTCAAGAGCAAGTCTGGCAAGACATTTATACAACTCTATCATAACTTTAATCAAATTTGTATGCCAGCTGCATTGAGAAAGAGGACGACATTAGAATAGCCTTTTAACGTTATTTTCCGTCCATTTCCACTATATTTTGGAAATTCCTGTACATGTACACCTAAATACCTCTGCTACTCCACAGTTGCTGACATCTTACCATTTACAACATAATCTGATCTTTCTTTCTTAGGTCTATAGTTGATAACATCGCGCTTGCCTACCTTGAATTCCATCTGAGACATTTTGCTCACTCACTTAATCTATTAATATCCCTTTTCAGCTTTATGCTATCTTCTAGATTATTTACTGTGACACCTAACTCAGTGACGTCAGCAAACGTGTATCTACGACTCTCTATTCATTTATCTAATTTATTGATAATTAGAGTGAAAAGCAGAGACGGCAGTTGAGAACCTTAGGGAAGGCCAGTAGTCACATCCTTCCGAATTGAGTACACCCCATTATTCTTACTCTCTGTCTCCCAGTTCATATCTAACTAATTACCTAACTCAATAGGTTGTCTCCAACTCACTGTGATTAATGCGCAGAGTCTCTTGATGGATTATTATAGACTTGCCTCCTGGAAGTCCATATATATAAATACATAGACACTCCCTTATCTGCTTTTTCAGTGATCTCCTCAAAAATGTATCTTCTGCCATTAGACAAGACTTACCCTTTACAAATCCATGTCTGTTCTCTCTGATTAGTTCAGATTTTACCAAATGCTCAGTCACTCAATACCTGATAACTGATTTTAGTAACTTGCCCAGTCAGACGTTAGAAATAGGTGTATAATTTCCTGTTTCTCTCTTCAAGACTTCTTAACTAATGGAGTGACACTGGCAATTTTGCAATCCAAGGCGACAAGCCCTGTATCCGGAGAGTTTTCGAAGATCATTACTAAACCATCTGCAAGTTCCTCACTTTCACTGGAGTGGAAACTATTCATTTCCAGAGGTGTGTTACACTTCATTCTCGTTGTTTTTACTGATATTGATTCGGAATTTGCGGTTGTATTGGCAGCAAAATTGTTAGAAGTCGCCCTCATTACTGTATAAAATTAGTTGCAACTGGCGTTGTCTGCACATGCGCAGCTAAACGCGGCACTGTGGAAGTTGCTGTCAGAAATACCCTTTTCTTCCATAGGGTGCGGTGTTGCAGACTTCACAGAAGCAATCAAAACAGAATCACTGATTTGACCTGAAAGTCAAGTTTGAATGCATTATACCCGCGGTAAAAAACAATAAATTGTTATGCCGAGTTTTTAATGGAGTACTAAGTCATAATTACTGTTGAACAATCTCTTTTTCTCAAAAATCCAAATTTTGCAACTGTGGAGCCTCATTCCCTCAGAAGAATGTTTAAAAATTGCATGATTTTTAAAATATTAAAAATTACGTTTTTTTAACGTTTGTTGATAACATTTCAGCTTCTCCCTTAATCTCATGTGTAGATCCCAATCTTTATTTCGCTCTTTGTACAATTACTACAATGTGAGTTATATGCCATGCTTTTTAGTCCCTGCTTTGCTGTTTGTGAGAATTCTTCAAGCTGATTGGTTGATCTGACTCCCTGTTGCCTGCGCTACTTCAGATCCCTTAGAAATGGCGGCAAATTCACAGTGCCGTCGGAATAATTGAAATCTACGCTCCAGAGCCCACTACATCATTGTCGGAACTTTCTTACAGTTCAGTGGCGAGCTAACCTTGAGAGCTAACCGCAGAATCTAAGCCAATCATTAAAGTTCCACCACTGGATTTTATTTTAATTTCCCCTTATATCTCTGGTATTGTATACACTTCCTCTACTGTGATGACCGATAACATGTAATTATTCAGCCAATCTGCCATTTCCTTATTTTCAAGCAAAATATTACATTTCTATTCATTCATGGGATGTGGGCATCACTGTCAAAGCCAACATTTATTGTCCATCGATAATTGATGTTGAGAAAGAAGTAGTTAGCCCCCTACTTCAACTGCTGCAGTCCCTGATGTTAAGGCACTCCTACAGTGAAGTTATGAAGGTAATTCCAGAGTTTTGAACCAGTCACGATGAAGGAAAGGCGGTATATCCCAAGTCAGGATGGTGTGTGACTTGGAGGGGAACTTGATGGTGATGTTGTCCCCATGCGCCTGCTGGCCTTGTACTTCTAGGTGATAGAGGTCGCGGTGTAGGACGTGCTGTCGATTAAACCTTGGTGCATTGCTGCAGTGCTCCTTGTAGATGGTACACACTGCCGCCACGGTGCGCTGGTGCTGGAAAGATTGAATTTTAAAAGTGTTGGTTGGGGCGCCAATCAAGGGGGTTGCTTTGTCCTGGATGATGTCGAGCTGCTTGAGTTGGAGCTGCACTCATCCAGATAAGATGAGAGTATTCCACCACACTGCTGGCCTATTCCTTGTAGATGGTTGAAAGCTTTTAGTGTGTCAGCAGGTGAGTCACTCGCCGCAGAGTACCAAACCTCTGACCTTCTTTTGTAGCCACAGTTTTAATGTGGCTGTTCACAATGCTTCTGTCTTTCAGGGCCCACATTGCCTTAGGCAGCCTCTTAATATATAAACTTTAGAAATACGAGCAGGAGTAGGCCATTCGGCCTTTCGAGCCTTCTCTACATTTCAATAAGATTATGGCTGATCTTCTACATCGAATCGAAATTCCAGTACTATTCCCATATCCCTTGTTTCCCTTAGTATCAAATTTCGATCTCTGTCGTGAAGAAATGCAACGGCTGAGCATCTACAGCCCACTGTGGTAGAGAATTCCAGATATTCACAACCTTTTGAGTTAAGACATTGCTCGTCATCACAGTCTCAACTGTTCGACCCCTTATTCTGTGATTTCGACGCGTATTTATATAATACCCATCCAGGGGAATCATACTCTCAGCCAACACTGCCAAGCTCCTTAAGTATTTTAACGTTTCATTGCGATCAGCTCCCATTCTTCTAATCTCTAGGGTATGCAGGTGTAGTCTATTCAATGTTTCCTCATAGTTCTCTTAATATTATTGTAAACGCTGTTGGCGTCAAGACTATTTCTTTTATTATATTCCTGCTGTGATTACTAATTCATTTCTGTTCCTTTCCTGTTCGTTATATCTATCTCAGTCTCCACTATTCCTTGTATTTGTCTAAGCCATTCATTTTCGTGTTATGCTATCTCTCATCTCTAATGTTGGACAAGCTTTATTAATTACACAAGTGGAGCTCTTCTGCTTTATCCTAATATTGAATTCATTCTTGTTATGTTCACTGTTAGCTGGATCTCCGCTGATCATTAGATTGATGACTAATGATTGCTCATTACTCATCGCTTCTCCTCTTGTTGGTGGAAGAACACATTGTTCCTGCGATCTGTCTCTAATACACGGAAGATATTCGCTGTCTCTGGGCCTGGTGCTGCTCTGCTGCTCCCAGTCTACGAGAACATTAAGCCGCCAATCTTAACCACTCGCATTTTGCGACAAATGTCTCGGATCATCGTATTTATTCAACCCGCTACTCTATCTGCCATCAGATGTGTAGACAACTCCCACCAAAGTCTTGCAAAACTTTCAACAGCTCAGTTCTACCCAGACCATTTCTACTGCCTGTTAATCCACAGTGATATTCGCCTTCAATTGCTGTAACCGTGTCCCTTGTCAGCATTTCTTCTTATCCTCACAGGTAGCCAGTACATCGTGCCTGCTCGACAGGTCCTGCTTCTGTGGTCCTTCATTCCCGGACACAACTCGATATGCCATGACTGCATGACTGTCAGTCACACCCAGCTATCCTTGTACCTTCATCCCTATACTTGGTGTGACTGTATTCTGCAGTAAACTATTCAGGCAGTCCTCAATCTTCCTTCTGTGCCAGAGTGTCTTTAACTCGTGCTCAAACTCATTGACTTTGATCCGGAGTGAGTCAAGGCAGAGGCATTTCCTGTAGATGTGGCTCTGCAGGAGAGTGTCGCTGATCACAAATTCCCACATACTGCAGCCCCGAGGCATTGCCTGTGCTGCCAGTTTCTATTACATATTAACATGCTTAATGTTGAAATAGCAGTTATTAATTGACCTCTATTGCTTAAGGAATCCCCTAAAATGTTAACTTAGATTCTGCTGTCGCTCAGCTCCGTACATTTATCCAAATTGGTCTCTCTAATTATTAAAAGTTGATGGTTTGTTTCTTAACGTGACCTCATATGTGCTACTTTAACATAATTATCACCTAAATCAACAATTACAAACTATAGAGTAACATTAGAATATCAATGATAGTTTGTTTTTCCCTCTCGGCTGCTGCTCCATGCTCAGTTTTTCAAACATTTATTTGTTTATGTTTTCTTCGTTTTAAATTATTTAGCACCTCCTTCCCTCTCTGCATCTACCTCCTACTCTCAACAAATTCCAGTTTTAATATCGTCACTCTGTTTGCATTTCACTTAGTTTAACTGTTCAGTTACCCCGAATATGCTACATGCTCCTCCACGCCCCTGAGTAAGCTCATCTGCTGATGAAACCCTCGTTCAATCATTTGTTCATTTTAACTCCAATGCTCTCCTATCTGGCCTCGCACCTTGCACCCTCTGTAAACTTCAGCGAATCAAAAACTCTGCTGCCCATGTCCTAACTCGCACCAAGTTCCGTTTATCCATTACCCCTTTGTTTGCTGAGCTAAATTGGCTCAGTACCTCGCCGCTCCTTTTTTCTGTAACCTCCCCAATCCCTGCAACCTCCAAAAAGCCTGCACCCCTCCAAATCTGCTCTCCTCCCAGAACCCAGCTTTACATCGCTCCATCATTGTTTGCCGAGCCTTCAGCTGCCTTGGCCCTAAATTATGGAAGTCTTTCCATAAACATCTCAGCCTCACTCCATCTCCTTGAAAATGCTCATTTAACCGACCTCTTTCAGTGAGTTTTTTGTTAGCTGCCCTAAAAGCTCCGTATTTGGCTCGGTGTCAAATGTATTTTGATAAATCTCCTGTGAAGTGATTGAGACGTTTTACTAAGTTGAAGGCGCTAGATAAATGCAAATTGTAGTGGCTGTTGTTGTTCTTTAAGCTATGTGCTTTTGCAAATATATCCTATAATAAATGTAGTTCAGGCACGCACTTGTTTCAACAGGTCAGTCAACAGCTCACCACCCAGTATCTCAGTGACATCTAATTGGACTCTTACTGGACTGGTAACATGGGTACTTAATTTTTTCCATATTGACGGCTATTTCGATCAGATGTCGAATGCCTTACAACTGCAAGTATGGGTAAAGCGTGTCTGGATCATGGTTGAAATCATTATCCAGCTACGCTGTTCCTTTAACTAAAGTAGGTAAGTGGCATCAAGTTAAGCTAGTAAATCGCACCTTATGACAAAAGTTTACAGGGAACTAACTATTTTCTTTACCAATAGAAATGTTAAATAAAATTGATGTTTTTAAAGTTGTGTCTGGGATAATTCTACGCGCATTTGAAAAATTACTTATTTCAATGTGTAAAAGTGAGAAGGGAATAATTTCACACGAAAGGTACTGGAACTCGGGGGCTCTTTCCCCCAATTGAAAATGTCAATTGGAAATTGCTAAATGCTGATTGATAGACTTCGGTTACACACGGGTATGAAGGGAAATGGAACCAAGGCTACTAAACGGAGTTAAAAAACAGAGATAATAAGTTGAATAGCAGAACAGGCAGGAGGGGCTGAATGGCCTCCTTCTGTTCACATGTTTCTATTTGAAACTAACATCGACAGTAGGAGAATTTAGAACATCGTTTTCTTTCCATAATCTACAGATACACAAAATTCAGTGATTAAGGGTTTTCAGTTTTGGAATCGCCCAATCTCCTCATTCACAACTCCCCATTGTTTGTCTACTGAACCCCGCCTGGTGCTGAATATGATGCCAATCCAGGTGCGAAAAGTTGTCTTAGCTCATTTATTAATAGTTGAGCCGCAGGACAGGCACCAATGAGCTGAATTCGCTGGTATTACTCGAGACTGTTATTTCTGGTTTATTACAGTTAGGTTGACACAATGCTGCATTACATTTAAATCAATCCGCACTGCTTGTTCTTTTCGAACAGCAGTCATCATGGGTGACTTTAATCTACATATAGATTGGGCTAACCAAATTAGTAACAATACTGTGGAGGAGGAATTCCTGGAGTGTTTACGGGATGGTTTCCTGGACCAATATGTCGAGGAACCAACCAGAGATCAGGCCATCTTAGGCGGGGAATTATGTAACGAGAAAGGATTAATTAGCAATCTTGTTGTACGAGGCCCCTTGGCTCAGAGCGATCATAATATGATCGAATTCTTCATTCAGGTGGAGAATGAAGCAGTTGACTCAGAGTCTAGGGTCCTGAATTTCAATTAAGGAAACTACAATGGTCTGAGGTGCAAGTTGGGTAGGATTGATTGTTGAATGCCACTCAAAGGGTTGATGGTGGAAAGGGAATGGCAAACATTCAAAGGCCGCATGGATGATCTGCAGAATTTTTTCATCTCAGTTTGGCATAAAAATAAAACAAAAAAGGTGACTCAACCGTGGCTAACAAGGGAAATTAGGGATAGCATAAGATCCAAGGAGAGTACAAATAAATTGGTCAGAAAAAGCAGTAAACCAGATGATTGGGAGCAGTTTAGGATTCAACAAAGGAGGTCAAAGGAATTAATTAAGAAAGGGAAAAAAAATATGAGAGTAATCTTTCAGGGAACATAAAAACTGACTGCAAAAGCTATTATAGATATGTGAAGAGAAATAGATTAATGAAGTCAAGCGTAGGTCCCTTGCATTCAGAATCAGGGGAATTTATAATGGGGTACAAAGAATTGGCAGAGCAATTTAATACATATATTGGTTCTGTCTTCTCAAAGGATGACACAAATAACCTCCAAGAAATGTCGGGGAGCAGAGCGTCTGATGAAAGGGAGGAACTGAAAGAAATCAGTATTTGTAGGAAAATGGTGTTAGGGAAATTGATGGGATTGTAGGACGATCAATACCCAGGGCCTGATAATCTACATCCTAGGGTACTTAAGGAAGTGGCCCTAGAAATAATAGATGCATTGCTGATCATCTTCCAACATTCGATGGAATCTGGAACAGTACCCATGGATTGGAGGGTAGCTAATGTTACCACACTATTCAAAAAAGGTGGTAGAGAGTTAACGGGGAATTACAGACCGGGAAGCCTGACATCGGTATTGGGAAAAATGCTGGAGAAACCATTCTAAAAGACGTAATAGCAGAGCACTTGGAAAACAGTGACAGGATCGGACAAAGTCAACATGGATTTACAAAAGGTAAATCATGCTTGACTAAACTACTGGAAGTTTTTGAGGATATAACAGGTAAAATAGATAAGGGAGGACCAGTGGATGTGGTGTAATTGGACTTTCAGAAGGCTTTCAATAAGGTCCCGCATAAGAGATTAGCGTGTAAAGTTCAGGCACATGGGATTGGGGGCAAGGTATTGACTTAGATATAGAACTGGTTTGCAGACAGAAGGCAAAGAGTTGGAAAAAACGGGTCTTTTTCTGAGTGGCAGGCAGTGAATAATGGGGTACCGCAGGGATCGGTCCATGGACTACAGCTATTCACAATATATATTAATAATCTAGAAAAGGGAACTAGATGTAATATCTCCAAATTTGCAGACGACAAAAAGCTGGTTGGGCGTCTGTGCTGTGAGGAGGATGCCGATAAACTACAGGATGATTCGGACAGGTTGGGTGATTGGTCAGAAGCACGGCAGATGCAATATAACGCAGATACATTTGAGGTTATCCACTTTGTTGGCAAAAAGAGGAAGGCAGATTATTACCTGAAAGGCAATAGATTGGGAGAAGGGGAAGTGCAACGAGACTTGGGTGTCCTTGTTCCCCAGTCGCTGAAGGTAAGCATGCAGGTCCAGCAGGTGCTTAAGAAGGCAAATGGTATGTTGGCCTTCGTAGCGAGAGGGTTTGAGCACAGGTACTAGGATCTCTTGCTGCAGTTGTACAGGGCCTTGGTTAGACCACATCTTGAGTATTGCGTGCAGTTTTGGTCACCTTATCTGAGGAAGGATGTTTTTGCCATGGAAGGAGTTCAGCGAAGTTTAACCAGGCTGATACCTGGGATGGCAGGAATGACGTATGAGGAGAAATTGGCTCGATTGGGCTTGTACTCGCTGGAGTTTTGAAGAATCAGATGGGATCTCCGTGAAGCTTATAAAATTCTGACAGGAATGGGCAGACGAGATGCAGGAAGGATTTTCCCGATGGTCGAGGAGTCCAGAACCAGGGGTCACAGTCTAAAGATAAGCGGTAGGCCATTTAGGACAGAAATGAGGAGGAATTTCTTCACCCAGAGAGTGGCGAACCTGTGGAATTCTCTACCACAGAAGGCAGTGGAGGCCAATACATTAAATATATTCAAGAAGGAGTTGGATATATTTCTTAAAACTAAAGGGATCAAGGGTTATGGTGAGAAAGCAGGGACCGGGTATTGAATTTGGCTGATCAGCCATGATCGCATTGAATGGCGGAGCAGGCTCGAGTGGCCGAATGGCCTACTCCTGCTCCTATCTTCTATGCTTCTATGTTTCTATGAATTACAGATCTACCCAAACCAAATCTATCAGTAGGTTCCAGTGTTGCTGTGAAGGGTGGGGAAATTACAATTAACTGTTCCAGCCACCGGGACGTACCTGCCTTCACATTTTACTTATACAGACATGGAGAAGCGAATTACTCGGATGGCCAGCCTGCGGCTGCAGGGAGTAATTTTGTCACCTTCACCTTCAGGAATGTAGATCCTCTGCGTGACCCGGTACATATAACTGTCACAGGTGAGCGAGATTCAGTGTTAATCTGCCAATAGTAAAATATTTTCATTTTTAGTCTGCATCAGGTGTTGAATTTAATGCCGAGAATTGGCGTGTGCATTACAGCCAAAGGCCTCTTCACGCTGACGTCACTAAATGTTCGCTGTTTATCCTGTTACTGAGGAAAGAATAAAAGCACCAAACTTTGAATGGCATGTTCCTTCAATTAGAAACGAAAGTTTTAATAAGAACATAAGAAGTAGGAGCAGGAGTAGACCATACGGCCCCTCGGGCCTGCTCCGCCATTTAATAGGATCATGGCTGATCCAAACCGAGACTGACGTCCACTTCCCTGCCCGCTCCCCGTAACCCCTAATTCCCTTAATCATCAGTTGTTCCCTGTAGTTCTTCGCCGAGCCCTAATGGTAAAGGCTTGTGCACAGAGAAGCTGAGATTAATAGGATCCACACTAGGATTTTTAACAAACGGAAACTTATCATAGTGAGCAAAACACAAACATAAACTGCACATGCTGGAAACAGGCAACCCGTCAGTCAGCGCCTTTGGAGAGCGCAGTGACACTGGACAAGGTCCGCACCTGAAACATTGCCTGATCTCTCCTCTCTGCAGAGCCGCATTTTTGAGCCAGTAATCATTCTGGTGTTAAGCTGATTAATTTCTACACTGTTGGTGTTACATTTTTGCCGCTGGCTGCGAAGATTGAACATTCACTTGGTCCCAGGTATAGAGCTAATATTGAACGAAGGAATCGAGGAATAAATCAGGCAATTAATTAATCAACCAGTAACCATTGAGCTTTGCGCTGTGTCACTTTTAACAGGTGGTTTATGACGTTATCGTGTCGCAACACCTGCTGTCCTGATTACTGCTTCACTTATTTTGCAGCACTGCTTTAATGCGGGTGACTGATCGGGGTAAAAGAGAGGAGGAAAGGTAGATTTCGAGTATAAGTGACTATGGAATCGCTAAAGAAATGCACCAGTGTTTGGAAGGCTGCATCGCCACCAATATATTTCTTCTGTTGTGGAGCTCACTCTGGATTCTATATCATCACAGAGCCGCTTTTATTTATTCTGTTGGGCAACAAATTTAGTGTAGAATCTGTTGTTTAACTTGGTTCCGCTGTGTGCCTTTATCTCATTTCGATTAACCCGTGTCGCTGGAGGCTGATGTTGGCTCTGCTGTGGGTCTGATTCTCATCCTTGCCCTGTTGGGTGTGTGCTTCTGGAGGAAAGGTGGATGAAACAATATGTCGATTCCGTTCATTACATACACACAAACTAAGCTTATTGTCACCTCTCTACTTACCCAGTAATAACACCCACCTCCAGCCATCTTCCACTGGAACACAAACCTCGGGCTGTAACTATTAGGTGATCGTGGCCTGACAGGTGAAATGGTGAAGGGCAAAGCTGAAAGCGACCTGGGTAGAAATGCCTCCTCGACGGAAGCACAAAGCGGGAGATCGTTTGCACTCCTACCTGTTGCATGATCATCCAACATTTTGATCAATTACTTCTTCTCCCTTGACTGCGCAGTCACATCTGCCGCACCATGTGTTCTGTCCTTTAACATATTCATCTTCATCATCTACATCCTACATTTTAACGACACTTTTAAAAGCACTGGGTCAACTTTCATCTACACCCTTACCACAAACAACTGCATCTATCAGACTGTTTCATGCACTCCATAGCTGTGACCACTCTCTCCATCTGATTAACGGACATTGAGACGGTTTGAGCCAACACGTTAGCCATGTTAACAGGTGTATCGCTAAAGCCACATTCTTCGGTTCCTGGAAGCATGTATGAGCCGCTGACCTCCCAGTGAAGCGGGAAATGGGCGGCGTGTAAAACGCAATTCCTGTACGAATCCGCCCGATTCCCACCAGGGGTATAGTTTAAGATTACAGCCTTTGTGTTTCTTCATAATACCGTTGGATGTTGTGCCAGGATAGTTATGGTGCTGGGGCATAAATTTCTGTGTCCCAAAGACATTTGCTGCTCTTTGACTATTCTCATGATCCTATTTTCTAATCCAGTATTTGCCTTAGATTTCTAACAATTATATTTTCTTCTCAGGGAAGCAGAGAAGCAGCAGAGAAATGACGTGAGAACATTAAGTGTTCAATTATCAATTTCAACCACACCCGACTGAGATAAAAGTCAGAAGCAAACGTTCAGAAAAATTGTACTCTCTGTATGCATCGCGTCTTTTTCATTTTAGATTGGAGCTCCGGCACTCACACTCACGCACACAATAACACAGAAATACACACATAAAAACACATATAGGTTCACACTCAGGGAATCGAACACACAATCACTCACACATTCACATTCAAACACACACACACACAGACACACACAGAAACATATTGGGATAGTGGATGAATTGGGATAGTGGACGCATTGGTTGTCATCTTCCAGAATTCTATAGATTCTGGAACGCTTCCTGCAGATTGAAGGGCAGCAAATGTAATCCCGCTATTTAATAAAGAAGGGAGAGAGAAAACGGAGAACTAGAGACCTGCTAGTCTCACATTAATAGTTGGGAAAATGCTGGAATCTATTATACACGATGCAATAATTGGGCACACAGAAATTAAGTGTAAGATTGGCAGAGTCAACATGGATATTTGAAAGGGAACTCCTATTTAACAAATCTTTTGCAGATCTTTGAGGATGTAACTAGTGGAGTAGACAAAGGGGAACAGGTGGATGTGGTGTATTGGATTTTCAGAAGGCCTTCCATAAGGTCCCACACAAGTGGTTGGTGAACAGAATTAGGGCACATGGAATTGGGGGTAATATACTAGCATGGATTGAGAATTGGTTAACAGACAGAAAACAAAGAGTAGGGATAAATGGGACTTTTTAAAGATGGCAAGCTGTGACTACTGGGGTACTGCAATGATCGGGGCTTGGGCCCCAGCTATTCACAATCTTATCAATGATTTGGATAAATGTAACATTTCCAAATTTGCTGATGATACAAAGCTAGGTGGCATTGTCTGTCGTGAAGAGGTCGTGAAGAGGTTTCAAGGTAATCTCGACAGGCTCAGCGAGTGGGCGAGAACATGGCAGATAGAATATAAAGTGGATAAATGTGACATTATCCACTTTAGTGGAATAAACAGAAAGGCAGACTATTTCCTAAATGGTGAAAGATTGGGGAATGCAGATGCTCAAAGGGAACTGAAAGTCCTTGTACAAGAGTCACCGAAGGTGAATTTTTAGATGCAGCAAGCCATTATGAAGGCAAATGGTATGCTGTCCTTCATTACAAGAGGATTTGAGACCAGGAGTAAAGAAGTCATTCTCCAATTATAAAGGGCCTCGGTGAGACCACACCTGGAGTAATGTGTACAATTTTGATCTCCTTACCTAAGGAAGGATATACTTGCCATAGTGGGAGTGCAACAAAGTTTCACAAGATTGATTACTTGGATGGGGGACTGTCGTATGAGAAGTGATTGAGTAAGCTAGGCCTTTATTCTTTTGAATGCAGAAGAATGATAGGAGATCTCCTTGAAACATACAAAATTATTACACGGCTTGATACTTTGGATGCTGGGAGAATGTTTCCCTTGGCTCGGGACTCTAGAACCATGGGCCAAAGCCTCAGATAAAGGGAAGGCCGTTCGGGAATGAGATGAGAAGAAATTTCTTCACACAGAGGGTGGTGATTCTTTGGAATTCTCTACCACAGAGGGCTGTGGAGGCTCAGTCATTGGTTATATTCAATATAGAAGTCGATGGATTTCTGACGAGTAAGGGATTCAAGGGATATGGCGATAGGACCAGTGAATGGGGTTGAGGCAGAAGATCAGCCATGATCACATTGGCATTTGGAGCAGACTCGAAGGGCCGAATGGCCTACTCCTGCTCCTATTTCCTATGATCTTATATATCTATACTCATGCTCAAACACAAACACACACACATACGAAAACAAACAGACTCACACTCA
This sequence comes from Somniosus microcephalus, assembly GCF_052327205.1. Classification (NCBI taxonomy): domain Eukaryota; kingdom Metazoa; phylum Chordata; class Chondrichthyes; order Squaliformes; family Somniosidae; genus Somniosus; species Somniosus microcephalus. Next base: position 44,399,516 of record NW_028225183.1, read on the forward strand.
AACACCCACAGGATCACACATATTCAAACACTGACCAAATAATTGCAGGTCCAATTTACTTCAATAATTTTGCTTTCATCTACTCTCCATCCTTTAAATTGTGTTTTCATTAACTATCTCATTCAGTCATAGCCTTTCCCATCTGGGAATCCCATAATTCCGACTGCTCAATAAGGGAAGAAAGCTCTCTGGTGCTCAGTGAAGCGATGTCGCGAATCTGTTTGTGGCGATGTTATTAAATTCTTACTTTTAGCCAATAGTAAACAGTACTGGACAAAAAGATTGTCCAACCAAAGGAAATATTCACAAACAATTTAACGATTCACGACACATGGTGCAAGCAGGTGATAGCTCCTCCTTAGTCGCTTTACCGCTCAAACAAATCGTTAGTTCCAGTTTAACAAGCAAACATTCCAAGGAATATCCTGGCCGAGGAACAGCTGGACAAAGACCTGTTCATGGCCGTGCCCAGAGGAATATTTCAACAATAACACGAGATCCATGTCTGACATCCATTCAATAACTGTGTCAAGAATTTAATGTACTGTGCCATCGAAAATTATAATGATTATTTGACTATTTATGTTATTTTAAGGACCACAGCGCCACCTGGTGACCAAAGCAATGAGACCCTAAAATGTAAGTTCTGTCTTGTATTCAAGAATCCAGAATTCGAACTTACATTCAGCTACTTTTACAATTAACGAATCAAAATAAAGAAAACATTATTATTACATTTCTAGCATCCGTTTGTAGAATTGTTATTGTATTTAGCAACACAACTGTGAATCAAATAGAGTGTCAATCATTCTGAGACATTTAGTGCACCAAGAAACAACATAAACTCTGACATTTTATTTTCATCATTTAATTAAAGTGATGTTTCAGACAGGGAGTGAGGAGCGAGTGTCGTCACAGATGCAGAGGGGATAGAGCGAAAGAGATCAATGGAGCCGGCTGCTTAGACCTAATCCAATCCCCCATTTAAACTCCGATCTTCTGTGCTTATTTGTATATAGTAGGAAGTCTGAGTAAACATTGTTTAAAATATTTATAGATTTACAGTAAAGTAGTAAAATAGTTGGCAATTGCTGAAGCAATCAGAGCCGCTGAAAGCATCACGCAGTTTTGGAAATTTGCTGAGAACAAGGAGTTGCAAATTCCAAGCGGTATAGCACCACCCCTGGTGGCAAGCTGTAATTACAGCATGGCAAAATTCGATCGGCAGACATTTTGTTGTACAAATGAGTACAGCAGAGGAACCTATAATGGAAATGTGACGCAAAAGTGTGACAAAAAATAACAATCGTAATGGCGTTTTTGTAAACATCGGTCATAAGATTTTTAATGTATTGATAATCAAACTCGCAGCACTTTCTGCACGTGGAGTCAAGACTACCTATAGTCTTCAGGTGAAGTATTGTAGGGTAGTGTATTATTGCACCAGGGTACATAGATACAATTCAATCCCAATGCTAATTTCAATCTGTCCTCTTAGTACAATACTTCACTTTTTATTTATATTGAGAGTTAAATAGCAGAAATTTTGCCAATTTGTGAAGCTGACTTATCAGGTTGGAGCATAGATTTTCCTCTACTGTACAGGTTAATGTGCTATAGTGCCGTGAGTAGTGAGATGGCGTAAGAACAGTGTGGCTTTTTGCATAGGCAGTTTCCAGCATGAAGGTTGAAATAGGGTTTTATAATGAGAAAATACTCGGCAAAAAAGGATGACAGATACTTGACAACAGCAAGTAAGACTTTGTAGATTGTTTTCAAGTAGTCTGTATGATGTTAAAATATTAAAGCCATGCAAATATTTTGGAATCAAGTCCTTCATTGTTCAGATTGCTAAAATTTTATCATGGATGAAACTGCATTAATAATCAAAAATGGATACAGTTAAGTACTCATTGAGATCACAGGACAACCCTAGACTAGGGAAGCTATCGTTGTATCTGTGATAGTCCAAGAAACATCAAGTCATACAGAGAAAATCTACTGCCCATCTCGAGAGAACCATCGGCCAAACCACCCGCTTCCTCGAGAAGGAGAGGAAAAGGAAAGGGAAGCTCAGCATACTAGGTACATTCACTTCCAATTGGAGAGTCAAAGGCCCATTGATGGTTGTCAAGGAAAAGCTGTTTCCCACTATTGAGAGTGGAGATGGTGTCCCGTCCATATGATGAAAAACAACACCTTCATAGGCATAAAACTCTGTAAAAAAGGGGGAAATGTTCTTAGTATTTCAACATGAATCCATTAATTCATCTATTTTGCTTAAGTTAGATGCTCTTCATAACCTGCAAACGCAGCCGAGAAGAAAGGAAATAGATTACAAATCTCCTAAGAGTTTATTTATTTCCTTTGATGTTGTCTTTTATCTCGCTCATTCATGATAGGAATCAGAGTTAGCTTAATAGAACTGCTTACAAAGATAATTAAAATTTAATTAGTACACAAAATTACAATAATAATTAATTGACGGGAGTTAAGATATCCATCTCAGAATGGAACTGTCTCCTAGTTTAGTTGGAGATAGTTTGGAAATAAGCTGGATGAGCAAGGCACCGCTGAGGTGGGCCCCTTCATGGAGAGGGTACGAGATCAGGCCTGAGCAAAACAACGCTGAGGTGGGCCCCTTCATGGGGAGTGTACGAGATCAGGCCTTGTACTTGCTGTGCCAGACAGGATAGGGATAAAGAGAGATAGGAAGAATTCCAATGGAGGAACTTTCAAATGTATTAACAAGAAAGGTAACTTGGCAAAGGACTTGAGACCCCATTGAGCGAGAGTATTTTTAGTAAGAATTGAGACAAAAATAGAAGATAGCAGAAGTAGGTCATTCGGCCCCTCGAGCCTAGTCCGCCATTTAATGAGATCATGGCGGATCATCCAAATTCAGTACCCTGTCCCTGCTTTGTCCCCACATCCCTTGATTCCTTTAGACTTAAGAAATATGTCTAACTCCTTCTTGAATATATTTAATGAATTGGCCTCAACTGCCTTGTGTGGGAGAGAATTCCACAGGTTCACCACTCTCTGGGTGAAGAAATTCTTCCTCATCTCAGTCCTAAATGGATTACCCCTGATCCTTAGACTGTGACCACTTGTTCTAGATTACCCCACCATCAGGAACAAACTTTCTGCATCTAGTATGTCTAGTCAGCATCTCGCATGCATTCCAAAAATTCTTCCTCCACACAATTAGTGGTAATTTGATTTGCCCTGTCAGTATGTAGATTAAAGTCCCCCTTGATTACCGTATTGTCCTTGTTACATGCACTTCTAATCTCTTGATTCACGCTGTGCCCTACATCTACATTTCTGTTTGGTGGCCTGTACACAACTCCCACTAATGTTAAACGCCCTTTGCTGTTTTCTAGCTCCACGAAAAATTATTCCAGTTCTACATCACGATATGCCAAGCCAAGATCATTTATCTCTACCACACCGATCTCATCCTTTATTAACAGCGCTGCGCCACCACCTTTTGCTTTTTGTCTGCCCTTCCTATATGTTGAGTACCCTGAAACATTCAGCTGCCAGCTTTGGTTACCCTACAACCATGTCTCTGCAATGGCAATTATATCATCGCCATTTACATCTATTTGTGTCATTAATTCATCCACCTTGTTGCGAATGTGACGTGCATTTAGATAAAGTACCTCCAGCTCTGCCTGTTTAATATTTTTCTGCATTTTGACCCTCTTTACTGTTGCCCTTTGTTTCTGCACCCTACTAGTTTTACTGACTTACTCTTCTATCTAGCACTTCCAGCTTTGTTTCTCTCTGTTCTGGGCCCACACATAGGATCCCTGCTCCCTGACGAACTAATTTAAATCCTTCCCAAAAGCACTTGCAAACCCCCCTGCGAGGATGTTGGTCCCTTTTCTGCCGAGGTGTAACCCGTCCAGCTTGCACAGTTCCCACCTTCCGCAGAATCAGTGCCAATGCCTCAGGAAATAAAATCCCTCCCTCCTACACCATCTCTCCAGCCACGCATTCATCTGGACTGTTCTTCTACTCCTGCTTTCGCCAGCACGTGGCACTGGCAGTAATCCTGAGATTACTACATTTGACGACCTGCTTTTTAATTTATTTCCTAGCTCCCTATATTCGGCTTGCAGGACCTCGTCCCTCTTCCTACCTACGTCTATGGCACCGCTATGGACCACGACCTCTGGTTGTTGACCCTCCCCCTTCAGCATGTCCTACAGCCGCTCAGTGACATTCTTGACCCTGGTGCCAGGGAGGCAACATACCATCCTGGAGTCGCGTCTGCAAACACAGAAACGTCTATCTGTTCCCCTTACGATAGAATCCCCTATCACTATTCCTCTCCCACTCTTTTTCCTCCCCTCCTGTGCAGCTCAGCCACTCGTAGTGCCACAGACTTGGCTCTTGCTGCATTCCCCTGAGAAACCATCTCCCCCAGCAGTATCCAAAACGGAAAATCTGTTGGAGAGTGCAATGAGCCCAGTGGCTCCTGCAATACATTCCCAGGTCTTTAGCTCTGTCTGGCAGTCACCCATTCCATTTCTGCCTGCGCACTCTTTATCTGCGGTGTGACCACCTCGTTAAACGTGCTATGCACGAAGATCTCAGCTTCGCAGATGCTCCACAGTGACTCCAGCCGCTCCTCCAGCTCCGAAACGCGGATATCGAGTAGCTGCAGCTGGAGACACTTCTTGCACATGTGTTCGCCATGGACACAGCAATGGTCCCTGACTTCCCACATAGAACAGGAGGAGCACTCCACGCTTCCAAGCTGCCGTGCCATGCCCTTCCCTTCATTTGCTCGCTTTACTTCCATTAAATAAAATAATATTAAATACACTCGGGACCTTAATTCACTTTAAACAATACTTATTCTAAACTAGAGAGCTTACTGTTACTTTAACGACTGGACTGCAGAAATACTCACCAGCTCCTAGTTACCAATTAGCTGCTTCCCTTGCGATGACGTTGCTTTTAATCTCTGACGTCACTTTCGAATGTTGCCTTTTTAAGCCCGCTCTTCTTGCTGCTCCCATTCAGTCTGGGCCTCGAGCATCGAGGTTTATGTCCTCGCTCCTTCTTCTCCTGTTCCCTCACATGTCGGTCCACTCTCGCTGCTGCTCCGAAAAGCTTTGTCGAAGAGCGTGGTATTCAGGTCAGAATAAAGAAGGAAAGAGATGTAGAGATGCTTGAAATATATTCAAATTCTTTAATCATTGATGTTCAATTTTCCTTCTCTTTCTATGCTGAGGGCACCCAATTAGTGGGATTTCTGAAAGTGATTAAGGAGACTGAAAATGGTTCGACTTAAAATGAATTGAAACACAATTCGGTTCTAACTATTACAATTCATTTGCTCCTTCAATATGCTAGATTTTACCACATCACTGAAATATATACCTGCACTTTTTGTGGAGGATAATGTCGTTCAATAAATACAGTGCTGCAGCTCTCCCTCGTGCTCTGCATTTATTCATTCACCTTTCTCCTGGTTATATTGCCAATAATCTTCAATCTCTGCCCCCTGGTTACTGATCCTCCCTCCACTGGAAGCAGTTTCTCCACATCCACTCTACCAAAACCCTTCATATTTTCTGAAGGTCTCTATTAAATCACTGATTAATCTTCTCTGCTCAACAGAGCACGAACCCAGCTTCTCTAAATTTCTCCATTGGCCGAAGTCACAAAGATTAATAACATCCATTCAGATGCCTCTGTTGCCTCCCACACTTCCCGTGGTCATCAACCCAACCATTCCTTGAGGCTCTCCAACCTTATAGTCCTGATCCTGTGTCGTTGCCAGTTGTTCTCCTAGGTCAGCACAATTTTCATGTTCAGTTTCCCCATGAAAACCATGTCCTCATCCCTTGATATTATGACCAGTAAAAAAACCGATCACCAACTTCATTCCGGACCCCCAACAGTTGAAATTGTGATGGGTCAGTCTGATTATGTTGTTTCCTCCCCCCTCCCCCACACCGCAAAACTATCATCACGCAGTTTAAAGCCACCTATTTCTCCCATTTGCTTTGCACGGTGTTTCAAATTACAACCCTTAATTTTAGGAGACATTATGTGGAATATTAAATGTCTCTATATAATTTAAGTGACTGATTTCATATTTAATAATAACTAAATGCGTGAGAGTAATCTGTTACCGCACCTCTAATAGAGGTAGATTACAAATAATTGATTCATTATTCAGTTTATGTCTATAAGAAATTTGTCACAATATAGTTACATTCAGTATATTTAAACTCATTCTATGTTCCCAAGCAATGATTTTACTGTGAGGGATAAACTTCCTATTTGACAGAGGTGAAAATTTTCTGAGCTGAAACAATAGAGTTCCGTGCTTAATATTTGTTCTCATTGTTATAATCTGCCTGAAATATTTTCACATTATTTAATTTTTGTTATTAAATGTTTCTTCCGTATCCAAGTTGATTACACCCCCATTATGCAAATGAACATCTCGATAGAATGTATTCAGTGATGGTGAGTGAATCCCTAACAAGGGGGCAGGATATTAAAACTGGTTCCAGGTAATTTGGAGCGAAAACAAGAATTAATTTCTCACACAAATTGTAGTGTAATTCTGGAACTCTCTATATTTAGTGTCTGCCTACATTATGTGGTCAAGATCTGGAGCGGGAGTTGAACATAACGGGCTAGAATGTCACCAATTCACTCACACTGAGAAATGTCACTAAATCACTGCATGGAAGTCAGTCTGTATATTCTTCCTCTAAATGTGTTGGTATTCAAATAACTAATTCATATTTTCTCTTCTTCGTTTTTTTTGTGTCTCGGTGGATCTCTGCTCAAGGTCAGTGTCCTAAAATAATGAAATTGAGCATCTAATGCTCAAGCTACTAAATACTTGAGTTTGCATTTATTTAAATATAAATGGTTGCTGCAACCATTAGTGACGTGATATTGATAACGTTAATAGAGGTCTGCACCACAGCAGCTGTCATTACTCAGGTAATATGAGAGATGTCCCTGTTTGCTGTCGCTCTGGTCAGAGATACAAGGAAAACTACATTAAATCAAGGAGGGAAACAACTAGATTCAATTTAAGTAGAATAAATGGCGAGGGAGAAGCTAATGAGATCAAACATAGACAACTGGCCAAAACTCAAGGGATTCCACCCGAGGGAGTTAAAATAAGTAGGAAAGGATATTGCTGATGCGTTAGCCATGACCTTCCAAAAATCTCTCTATTGAGGAATTGTCCCATTGGATTGGAAAACTGCCAGAGGCAATGCATTCATTAAGAGAGAAGGAGAGATCAACTCGGAAATTATAGGCCCGTTAGTCTGCCGTCAGTTGTGGGGAATGAACTATGATCTATTATTCGGGACAGAGTGACTGAGCAATTGGGCAGATATTAACTGATTCAAAAATTCCAGCATGTCTATCGAAACTCGTTGATCTTGTTGAGGTGGTACTTAGCGTGGTAGATAAAAAACTGTCTATGGATTTTATTTATAAGTACCTTCAGCTGGAATTCGACTAGCTGTGCATGCGATAGAAGGAAATTTATTGACTTGGATAGGAAAGTCCACAACACCGTGGAAGGCTCAGCTGCACAGGCGGGAGGAGAGGGAGCTCAATAGTAATAGGGGATCAATAATTAGGGGAGCAGACAGGCGTTTCCAGGGTAAACGATGTCACTGTCGGGCTGCAGGTCATTCTGTGGGGGGAGGATGAACAGCCATAGATTGTGGTCCTTATTAGTACCAACGTCATAGGTCGGATGAGGGATGAGATCCTGCAGGCAGAGTTTAGGGAGCTGGGAAAGAGTTTAAAAAGCAGGACCTCCAATGAAGTAATGTCCGGATTTCTACCAGTGCCACGTGCTAGTGAGTTCAGAAATAGGAAGATAGAGCAGATGAATGCGTGGCTGGAGATGGGAGCACTTTAAATTCCCGAGGAATTGGAACCGTTTCTGGTGGAGGTCGGACATCCACAAGCCAGACGGGTTGAACCTCAATGGGAACGGTTCCAATATCCTCGCGGCAGGGTTTGCTGGTGCTGTTGGTGAGGGCTTAAAGTAGCTTGGCAGGGGGATGGGAATCTAAGTACAGAATCATTAGGGAGGGAAGAAAAACTGGTATTGGAAAACAAAAACGCAGAAAGCAAATGGGAATGCCAGAGGAATAAAGGGCTAGATTTTAGTCAACAAGGAGGTTAGCCTGTACTAAATGGTATATACTGCAATGCAAGGAGTATAGCAAAGAAGGCAACTGAACTGAGGGCACAGGAAGGTACATGGGACTATTATATTATAGCTATTGCAGAGACGTGGCTGAAAGTGGGGAAGGTATGGCAGCTTAAAATTCCTGGTTACTGGATTTCAGGACGGGATAGGGAGGGGGGTAAACAGGAAGGGGGGAACCGCGATATTAATTAAAGAAACTATTACAGCCGTGAGGCGGGACGATATGTTGGATGGAGCATCAAACGAGGCCATATGGGTCGAATTGAGAAACAAAAAAGGGGCGATCACACTGCAGGGAATATACTACAGACCTCCAAGCAGTGAGAGGGATGTAGAAGAACAAATACATAGGCAGATTCCTGCGAAGTGCAAGAACTATAGGGCAGTAATAGTAGGGGATTTGAACTACTTAAATATTAACTGGGATAAATTAGTGTGAAGGTTATAGAGGGTGTGAAATTCCTAAAATGCATCCAGGAGAATTTTTTAGCCAGTATGTACCAAGCCGAAGTGCTAGTGGCCATAACTCTGATAGATTTAAGGTAGTTATGAAAAAGGACAAGTATAGACCAGGAACACAAATTCTAAATTTTGGAAAAGCAAATTTTGCTAAACTCAGAGGGGATTTAGCCATAGTGGACTGGAAACAGCTACTGGAAGGGAAATCACTGTCAGAGCAGTGGGAGGCATTCAAGGAGGAGATACTGAGGGACAAGACCAAGATGTGCCCTTGAAGGAAAATGGTGGGACTAACAAATCTAGAGTACCCTGGATGTCTAGAGACATACGGGATAGGATAATAAAAAAGGGAGGTGTATGACAGATACCAAGGGCTAAATACTCCAGAATCTTTGGAGGAGTACAGAAAGTGCAGGGGTGCAATGAAGAATTATATTAGGAAAGCAAAGTGAGAGCATGAAAATTATTGGCAATTAAAGTCAAGGAAAACCCAAAGATGAATTATAAATATATTAAGTGTAAGAGGATAACCAAAGAAAGGATAGGGCATATTAGAGATCATACGGTTAATCTGTGTGTGGAGGTGGGAGACGTTGGTAGGGTTTTAATGAATACATTGCATCTGTTTTCAAACAGGTGAGGGGCGAAGCAGACATTGCTATCAGGGGGGAGGAGTGGGAAATATTAGATGAAATAAACATAGTGAGAGAGGAAGTATTAAGAGGTTTAGCAGCTTTAACAGTGGTTAAATTCACAGGCCCAGATGAAATGTATCCCAGGCTGCTAAGCGAAGCAAAATAGGAAATGGCAGAGGCCCTGACCAACATTTTTCAATCCTTTCTCGCTTCAGGTGTAGTGCCAGAGGACTAGAGGACTGCTAATGTGATGTATTTGTTTAAAAAGGGTGAAAAGAATACATAGAGTATAACAGACCTGTCAGGCTAACCTGCATGGTGGGTAAATTATTGTAAAGAATTCTGATAGACAGGATATATCTTCACGTAGAAAGACACGGATTAATCAAGAATAATCAGCATGGACTTCTTAAGGGATTGTCATGTCTGACGAATTTGATTGAATTTTTTGTGTAGGTAACAAGAAGATAGATGCGTTTGCTTTAGTTTATATGGACTGTAGCAACGCTTTTGATAAACATCCCCATGGCAGACTGGTCACGAATTAAATAGTCCATGGGATCCAAGGCAAATTGTCCAGTTGGATTCAAAACTGGCTCGGAGACAGTGAGCAGATTTTAATGGTTGCTGGGTGTTTTTGTGACTGGAAGGTTGTTTCCAGTGCGGTTCTACAGGGCTCAGTAACAGGTCCCTTGTTTTTTGTTGTGTATATCAATGATCTTGACTTGAATATAGGGGTTCTGATTAAAAAGTTTGCAGATGATACTAAAATCGGCTTTTTTGGTTGATACTGAAGAAGGAAGCTGTAGACTGCAGGAATTTATCAATAAATTTGTCAGGTGGGCAGAACAGTGGCAAATGGAATTCAATCCGGAAAAGTGTGAGGTAATGCATTTGGGGAGGGATAACACCGAAGGGGAATACACATTAAATGATAGGACACTGAATAGTGTAGATGAACAAAGGGACCTTCGACTGCAGGCTAATTAGAAAGGGTGGTTAAGAAGGCTTACAAAATGCTTACCTTTATTATCTGTGGCATAGTTTACAAGAACACGGGGTTATGCTTCAACTGTATAAAACACAAGTTAGGCCTCAGCTAGATTACTGCGTGCAGTTCTGTTCACTAAATTACTGGAAAGATGTGATTGCACTAGAGAAGGTACAAATGACATTTACAAAGATGTTGCCGGGAGTAGAGAATCTTAGCTATGAGGAAAGACTGGATAGGCTGGGTGTGTTTTCATTGGAACAGAGGAATCTGAGGGGAGACCATATTGAGGTGTATAAAATAGATAAAGTAGATAGAAAGCACATATTTCCATTAGCAGATGAGACAAATACTTGGTGGCACAAATTTAAAGTAATTGGGAGAAAATTTAGAGGAGATTTCAGGGGAGATTTCTTCACCCAGAGATTTGTGGGCGTCTGCAACTCACTGCCTGGAAGGGTGGCAGAGGCAGAAACTATAACCACATTAAAAAGTACTTGGATGTGCAATTTGGATGCTCTAACCTGAAGGGCACGGACCAAGACCTGGGAACTAGCATTAGGCTGGATAGCTCTTTGTTGGCCAACACGGGCACGATGGGCAGAAATGGCCTCCTTCCATGCTGTAACTTTCTATGATGCAATGATTCTATGAAATGGTAATTTTTTAGGAGACAGATGTTACGGATAATGGGTCTGTACTCACATTGGCAGGATGTGCCTAATGTTATCCCCAGGGATCTGAAATGGGACCTCAGCTTTTCGCTATATTTATAACTGACTTTGATGGAGGAATAGGGAGCCGTATATCTAAGTTTGCTGGCGAAAATACGTTACGTGGCAGAGGAAAGTATACACACGTGAGCAGTAAGTTCTAAATGGATATTGATAGATTGGGTGAGGGGGTAAACTGTAGCAGAGGGAATTTAACGTGAGAAGGTGGGAGGGCTTCCAATTTGGACGTGAAAACAAGATTCTTGATTTTTTAATTTGTGAAAAGCTGGGAAAAGTAGAGGATCGGAGAGATTTAAGGTTCAAAGTACAGAAATGACGAAAATCTAGTGGACAGGTAGGAACATAATTAAAAACAGAGTTCACAAAATTGCGATGAAACTTACAATACAAAAGACCATGTGGTTGATTCAAAAATTACACGTGTGGTTCATAATGAAGAGGAAAGCTGCAGACTGCAGGAAATATGAATGGACTGGTCAGGTGGGCAGAAGAGTGACAAATGGAATTCAACCTGGAGAAGTGTGAGGTGATGCATTTTGGGAGGAATAACAGGGCAAGGGAATAGAATATAAGTGGTCAGACACTGAGAGGTGCAGAAGATCAGAGGGAACTTGGACTGCATGTCCACAAATCCCTAAATTCCTAAAATCCCCAAAAATCCCTAAAAACCAAAGAAATCATTGTGGACTTCAGGAAGTCTAAAGGCGGAAGTCACACCCCCATCCATATCCATGGGGCTGTGGTGGAAAGGGTGGACAGCTTAAAGTTCCTCGGAGTCCACATCACGGAAGACCAGTCCTGGTCCCTCAATACCTCCTCTCTGGTGAAGAAGGCCCAGCAGCGCGTATATTTCCTAAGGAGGCTGAAGGGATGGAACCTGTCACCCCTGATCCGCTCTAACATTTACCGCTGCACAATAGAGAGCATCCTGACGAACTGAATCACAGTATGGTATGGCAGCTGTAGCTACTATGACCGGAAAGCCCTGCAGCGGGTAGTCAAAACTGCCCAATGCATTAACGGCACCCGGCTACCGACCATAGAGCACATATACCAGAAACGCTGTTTACGGAGGTCACGGATCATCATCAAAGACCTTACCCACCCCAGCCAAAGCCTGTTCACCCTCCTGCCATCTGGGAGACGCGACAGATGCATTTGCACCCGAACGACCAGATTGAGGAACAGCTTCTTTCCCAGGGCTGTCATCCTACTGAACTCCACAAATAAACTCTAAAGCCTGCACATCTGCCAATGTACTTTATTATGTTTGTGTTAAGGTATTACAATCCAAATGAATGTTGAATGTTTAAATGTCTTAATCTAAATGTACACTCCCGGGAGCCGCAAGCCTACATTTCGTTGTACTGCACTTGTGCACTAACAATGACAATAAAGTGGATTATTATTATTATATGGTGGTTAAGAAGGCATATAGGATAGTTTCCGTTATTAGCCAAGGCATAGAATATAAAAGCAGAGATGTTTTGCTGGAATGAATAAAACACTTGTTAGGCTGCAGCTAGAATACTGCGTACTGTTCTGGTCATCCCATTACAGGAAGGATGTGTTTGCTCTAGAGGTGGTGTGGATGAGAATTACGAGGATGTTGCCTGGGCTGGGTAATCTTAGCTATAAGGAAAGAGTGGATAGGCTGGGGTTGTTTTCTTTGGAACAGAGGAGGCTGAGCGGAGACCAAATTCTGGTCAATAAAATAATGAGGGTTCTAGATCGAGTGGATAGGAAGGACCTAATTCCCTTCGCCCAAGAGTCAATAACCAGTGGCATAGATTTAAAATAATTGGACTGAGGTTTAGAGGGATTTTAACTCTCACCCACAAGACGGTTTGGAATAATCAATTGAAAATTTCAGAACTAAGATTGATAGATTTTTTAAAGCAAGTTTAATAAGTGTTATAAACCAAGGCAGTTGGATGAGGTTTGGAAACAAGTCAGCAATGATCGAATTGAATGACGAAACCGGCTCGAGGGTCACAATGGCCTGGTTCGGTTCCTATTTTTCTATATCTTTACACTGATCTGTGTTAAAAAAGTGCGCACTGCTCCAGGTGGAATATATATCTTGCTTAGGTTGAAAGTGGGTCACCTCACTCTCCCCTCACACTTAACAGAATCGACCAGAAATTTGCCGACTCACTTAATCTAGCAATGTCCCTTCGCAATATTCTGCTGCTATCTACAGAATTTACAGTGCCTCCTAACTTAGTGTCGTCAGTGAACATGGATATACAGAACTCTATTCATTCCTGTAACTCATAGATTAATGCAGTGAAAGCATGAGGCCATATTACAGAATCTGGGGAAACCACTTGTCATATCCTGCGAATTAGATTACGGTCCAGTATCCTTGTTCTCTCTCTCCTAAGTTCTAATCATTTCGCTACCAAGGTCAAAAGGTTGTATTCAGTTCCATGTGATTTACCGGACAAATGCTCTACTTAATGTCGCGATTACTGAATTTGATCACACAAGTGTATCATTTTGTTAGCAACCCATATACTAACATTTGATATGAGCCAGACATGACTGCAAGAGTTCAAGGATCAATATGTCACCAGTCCCATACCCCTTTTACTGGTACTTTTCTTTATTTCTCTCTTCTGTATTTATTGAACCGACATTGTCCAAAAACATCACTACTCCAATAGATTTCCAATCCCGTGCATTTCTAGAATTGAATTATTCGTGAACAATTCCACAGTGACCCTCTGTGCCTCTCCTGGCATTCCCCGAAAGGGACATCGAAAGCTTAGTCAATCGTTTCATGCGAGTAGCAACACCAACTCCCGCTACTTCTCTGTTGCTGATCTTCACACAATCCCTCTTGCTGAGGCCTAATCTCACAAAATACTTATCCGTCCCATTCAAGTAGTCCCCCATTATCCATTTAGACTCTTCAATGGATCAACCAGCGCACCTACCAATTTCCATGCAGTATGATGGTTCATTATGATATATATATACTAGCTAGAGTGCCCGGCGGTGCCGAGGCTTTTTCGAGGGCATGTTGTTGTTGGAAGAGAGAGAGAGCGCGACTGGGGGGAAGAGAGAGAGCGACTGGGGGGAAGATAGAAAGCGACTGGGCGGAAGAGAGAGAGCGACTGGGGGGAAGAGAGAGAGCGACTGGGGGGAAGAGAGAGAGCGACTGGGGGGGGAAGAGATAGAGCGACTGGGGGGGAAGAGAGAGAGCGACTGGGGGGGAAGAGAGAGAGCGACTGGGGGGATGAGAGAGAGTGACTGGGGGGGAAAGAGAGAGAGCGACTGGGGGGGAAGAGAGAGCGCGACTGGGGGGAAAGAGAGTGTGTGACGGGGGAAGGTGGCCTGAACGACCCCTGCGAAGGAAGGAAGAAGGTAAGCTCTCCCTCCCTGTCCCACCCCCTCACTCTTTCCCTCCCTGTCCCACCCCTTCATTCTTTCCCTCCCTCACCCCTCTCTCCCTCCCCCGTCTCTCCCTGCTTTACTCTCCCTCCCCCTCTTCTCAAGCTCTCCCTCCCTGACCCTCTCTCTCCCTCCCCCTGCTTTACCCTCTCTCCCTCCCTCCCCCCTCCCTCCCTATCCCTCCCCTCCCTCTCCCTCCGCCCCCCTCTCCCTCCCCCACCCTCTCTCGCTCCCCTCTCCCCACCCTCTCTCGCTCCCCTTCCCCACCCTCTCGCTCCCCTCCCCCACCCTCTCGCTCCCCTCCCCCCACCCTCTCGCTCCCCTCCCCCCACCCTCTCGCTCCCCTCCCCCCCACCCTCTCTCTCTCCTCTCCGCCCACCCACTCTATCCCCTCCCCCGCCCTCTCTCACTCCCCTCCCCCACCCTCTCTCCCTCCCCTCCCCCCACCCTCTCTCTCTCCCCTCCCCCCACCCTCTCTCTCTCCCCTCCCCCACCCTCTCTCTCTCCCCTCCCCCACACTCTCTCTCCCCTCCCCCACCCTCTCTCTCTCCCCTCCCCCACCCTCTCTCTCCCCTCCCCCCACCCTCTCTCTCTCTCCCCTCCCCCCACCTTCTCTCTCTCCTCCCTCCCCCCACCCTGTCTCTCTCCCCCTCCCCCCCACCCTCTCTCTCCCCTCCCCCCATCCTCTCTCTCTCCCCCCTCCCCCCACCATCTCTCTCTCCCCTCCCCCCACCCTCTCTCTCTCCCCTCCCCCCACCCTCTCTCTTTCCCCCCTCCCCCCACCCTCTCACCCTCCCCTCCCCCCACCCTCTCTCTCCCCTCCCCCCACCCACTCTCTCCCCTCCCCCCAACCTCTCTCTCTCCCCTCCCCCACCCTCTCTCTCCCCTCCCCCCACCCTCTCTGTCTCCCCTCCCCCCACCCGCTCTCCCTCTCCCCTCCCCCACCCTCTCTCTCCCTCACCCCTCCCCCACCCTCTCTCTCTCCCCTCCCCCACCCTCTCGCTCTCTCCCCTCCCCCACCCTCCCCCACCCTCTCTCCCCTCCCCCACCCTCTCTCCCCTCCCCACCCTCTCTCTCTCTCCCCTCCCCCACCCTCTCTCTCTCTCTCTCTCTCCCTCTCCCCTCCCCCACCCTCTCTCCCCTCCCCCACCCTCTCTCCCCACCCCACCATCTCTCCCCTCCCCCACCCTCTCTCTCCCCTCCCCCCACCCTCTCTCTCTCTCTCCCCTCCCCCCACCTTCTCTCTCTCCTCCCTCCCCCCACCCTGTCTCTCTCCCCCTCCCCCCACCCTCTCTCTCCCCTCCCCATCCTCTCTCTCTACCCCATCCCCCCACCATCTCTCTCTCCCCTCCCCCACCCTCTCTCTCTCTCCCCTCCCCCCACCCTCTC